>NC_089261.1:26962821-27262821 GCF_963930625.1 Muntiacus reevesi
GAACGAAGATTCTGAAGATATAACATCTGTTCTTCGCTCAACAGATGTTATTTCCTTTTCCTATATTTTTTTCCCCAGATGAGTTGAATGTCAAGTCAATAATGTCTTCTCCTCTTCAAAATGAATATCCCACATTTTAGAAAAAAAAATCATGGTAGAAATGAAGATGAATATTTTTGATTTTTGCATTTCATATTCTTACTGTGGAGGTCCTGGAATAGAACCACTCATTTCCCAGAGGACATCAACTCCCTAACATGTACAAGAGAGTTAGGTGTGCACACAGCTGCCTCTCTTTGGCCCCTATTGTAGAACTAGCTAGGTTCTTGGCCTCCATTTTTGATGCATGTACGTAACCCTGAAGGGACAGCCTCACAGATGCAAACTGGAAAAAGAACCCAATGATCTGGACCTGGGCACATGTTTGGCATCCTGATGGAAATTGAGATGTTAGATGGAGTGCTTCAGTTTTCTCTGAAAGTTTCATATTGACATTATCTACAGTCATTTTAATTGTGAAAGCAAGACTTAAATGGTTGTTAAAGGAATACAGGTCCTAACATTCAATAAAACAGAAATGCAAATCTTGCATCTTACACCCCATTTCTCAATTTTGTCACCCCAAACTAATCTCAGTTTCTAGAGTACATAGCCAAGCACCCCCCTCTTTCTCTTTTCTCTGCCCTCTGAAACATTATATTTTACACAAAATAGTTCACAATATACATATTTTTCTCACCTTGATTTTTTTTAACTTAGCAATATGACTAAAGAATATTCTATGTCAGTACATGTAAATCAGCCTCATTATTTATCCTAGCTACACCCTAGATCATTATATAGATGTTCCATATTTATTTAGCCAGCCCTCTGTAAATGAGCATGTAGGCTGTTTGCAGGTTTTTGTTACTATTTTAAAAATTCTACAACAAATACCCTTGTACATAGGTCTTTCATCATATGCATGAGAATATGATAGATCTTTAGAATAAGTTTCTAGGAATTAAATTGCTAGGTCAAACATCATGTGAGCTTGAGATTTTGATAGATATTGCCCTCCAGAAAGGTGAACTCCCACCAGAAAAGGCTGTAGAACTTGCCTACTTCAGTATGTTGTTGTTCAGTCGGTAGGTCCTGTCTGACTCTTTGCCACCTCATGGACGGTAGCATACCAGGCTCCTCTGTCCTCCACTGTCTCCTGGAGTTTGCTCAGATCCATGTCCATTGAGTCAGTGATGCTATTTAACCAACTCATCCTTTGCCACCCCCTTCTCCTTTTGCCTTCAGTCTTCCCGGCATCAGGGTCTGTTCCAATGAGTTGGCTCTTTGCATCAGGTGGCCAAAGTATTGGAGCTTCAGCTTCAGTAACAGTCTTTTCTAATGAATATTCAGGGTTTGTTTCCTTTAGGATTGAATGGTTTGACCTCCTTGCAGTCCAAGGGATACTTAAGTCTTCTAATAAGTGTAACTTCTCATTTGCCAGTCTGATAAGTGAATAGGCTAGCTCGCTGTAGTTTTAACATGCTTTTTAAAATTATCAGCAAAGCTGAACTGCTTATATTTCTAAAAGTAATTTGCATTTTTTTCCTTGAACTGTCTATGTCTATTTTGTGTATAGTAGTATATATATTTTAATCCCAAATTTGTAATTTATCCCTTCCCCTACTTTCCCTTTGGTAACCATGCATTAATTCTCCATGTTTGTGAGTCTATTTCTGTTTTGTAAATAAATTAATTTGTATCATTTTTTTTTTAATTCCACATATAAGTGATATCATTTAGCATTTGTCTTTCTCTGCCTTGTTTACGTCACTTAGTAAGATAATCTCTAAGGTCCATCCATGTTGGTGCAAATGGCATTATCTCATTGTTTTTTATGGCTGAATGGTACTCCATTGTATATATGTACCACATCTTCTTTATCCATTCACCTGGTGATGGACACTTAAGTTGCTTCCATGTCTAGACTATTCTAAATAGTGTTGAAATGAACACTGGGGGTGCATGCATCTTTTTGAATTAGAGTTTTCTTTGGATGTATGCCCAGGAATGGGATTGCTGGGTCATACAGTGGTTCTATTTTCAGTTTTTTAAGGAACTTCCATACGGTTTTCCATAGTGACTGCACCAATTTATATTCCCACCAACAGTGTGGGAGGGTTCCATTTCCTCCACACTTTCCAGCATTTATTGTGTGTAGACTTTTTTATGATGGCCACTCTGGTTGGTGTAAAGTGGTACCTCACTGTATTTTTAATTTTTGATAATTAATGTTGTATTTTTGATAATTAGAGATTTTGAGCATATTCAGTAGATATTTTTTGATTTTTGAGTTTTCTTTATTAAGAATAGGTCAAGTCAGCCGGTGTCTCCTGCATTTCAGGCAGATTCTTTACCAGCTGAGCTACCAGGGAAGCCCGTCATTTATTCAAGGGTTCTTTTACATCCTTCAGTATGAATTGATTGTTTTCTTCATGAGAATGTTGTGTAGTTCTTATTCTTTTGTTCTTAAATGTCTTCTCTTTATTGATTGCATTTATAAGTTAAAACCTTTCTTCTATTTTTTAGCATTATTATATGAATACAAGAGAGTTATTCACATTTGCATATTTAATTTGTATCAGCCTCCTTACTAAATTCTTTTACCATTTGTAATAGTTTTTTACTTACTAAATTCTTTTCTTATTTGTAATAGTTTTCATTTTCATTATCAGGCATACATCATTTGAAAATAATGATCATATTATCTCTTTTTAAAAAATATTTTTTACAATGAACAACACAAAGATTACTTTGGTAATTTTAACTTTTCTGGGACCTGGCAGACATTGAAGGCAGTTGATTATTATTTAGTCATCTGGATCTTTATTTCCATTTCTGGGAACTGTTCACAGAGAATTAATCCAAAAGAAGATTCAAGTTAGGAGAACAGTTGAGTGTGTGATGGTGCAGCCTCTCCAGGGACTGTTACCCAAACTCCATTATGAGAGTTAGAGAGAAAAAAAATAAATGAAATAATTCGTATGATATTAAGTGAGAAGAGCGGAATAAAAAAGAACATGTCTGCACAAAATGATGTCTACTCAAAGCACAAGGACCCTAAAGGAGACTTTTAAAGGATTGATTTTTAGTATGGAGGAAGCAGAGCAATAATAGAAAGATCAAGACCAATTCAGGAGATGTGTATGGAGGACTGTATCTAAAACCAGTTGGCTGGGTGACTGCTGAGGTGGCATTGTATTCCATGTCTTAACAGATGGCTAGAAGTACAATTATTTTATAGATTATTGTTAGACTGAAATGAGGGCGTATTTGTAAAGAACCTCACATGATGTCTGCACAGTGTAGCTGCTGGCTTCCTCCTCTTTTTCAGCCTTATTTTTTCTCTCTTGTCCGATTGCATCAGCTATTTCTCTTAAAGCATAGGAACTAACGGTGGGATAATGGACATTCTTCTCTTTTTCTCTGAAATGTGTGGGCATGCTTTGTGTGTTGTGCCATTAGGCAGAATGGCTTTTATTTTCTTTTGGTTAAAAGGTATCTATTCCTATTTAGTATGTTTTATTCTGTAAAAATATTCATTTATTTTTAATTTATTGAGTTTTTGAAACCTGGGCGTGTGTGTTGAATATATTCAAATACCTTTTGAGTACCTCCACAGTCACTCTGATAATTAACTCTTCCCCCAATCCCTGATACAGGTAGTAAGTAGTTCCTTATGTCCAGCTCTTTCTTTGCTAATAGTGATGTAACATTTTTATTCTTTCTTCCCTCAAGGGTTTGAGGTCCTGGCTTCTGCTTCCCATTACTGGCCATTGGAAAATGTGGATGGGATCCACGAACTTCAGGAGACAACTGGAGGTAGACAGGGGTGGGAGCAGAAACTGGGGCCCCAGAAATGTGCATCTCTCAGGAATCAGGGGCAGTCCAGAGAGACAGGGAACAACAAGCAGCATGAGCTGTGAAGCCAGGATGACAGAGATGAATAGACATTTGTGTTGCTTCCCCTTAATAATTGTTATTGCAAAGCATTTTCACTAGAACTTTTGTATGTTTTAATGATTAAAAGACAGCATTTATGTTTTGAAATATTAAGATGTGTATTTTCTCCAACAACCTTAAAACAAAAGTTTTCAGCTTTAACCTGTACCTGGTGGATCAACCTCTGTATGAGTCAGGATGTATGTTTTCTAGGTAGACACAAGTGGCATAATCTGCATGCCTGCCAAAGCAGGGGCCCATTTGAACCTAGGGCCAAAGGTAGTGCCAGTGAAGACTAATGCCCTGTTTGTGGGGTCACAATCTGACTTAGCAAAGGTTCAGATTCGCTTACCCATCAGCTCTTCCATACTTCACTGACAGCCCCCCACCCTCCACCCCCATTCCTTGAGGAGATCAAACACCACCTAAGATGCTTCCAGTGGTCTGCAATGCCATGGAAAATAAAGTTTCTATCTGACTCAGTTCAGACTTTGACCAGAAGGAGAAACTCCAGACAGCCCTGAGTACTTTTTCCATTCCAATAAGTAGATTTTTTAAAGTGTAAGTTTTGAGTGATTCGGAATGCTCTGACATTTTAATTTTTATTCCTCTTGATTATGTCCAATGACTGATTACAGCAGGAGGTTTATGTACAATCCTAGCACATGCTCAAATTGTCTGTATTGGTTCTTTGTAATGGATTAAAAAAAAACCCCACATTGCTGCTTATTAAGCATCTCACACCAGCATACTGATTTGTTCCTTATTCCCAGGACTTCATGTGCTACCATAAATTGTCACCTCAGATTCTAAAATGTCTTCCTCAAACTTTGCAAATCAGGAAGTATTACAGTGGATGTCTCTACTGCTGGCATCCTTAGAGGCACTCAAAGAGCAGGGCCCTCCGGAAGGATGCTGTCCTCCTATGCAGGGCTAACCAAAGCCCTGCCTTCATCCGGCATTATCTCTTACTTGCCTGTGTGTTGGGCAGCAGTGGTGGCCATGATGAAAATTTACATTGAGCCATTGCGGTTTCATATATTCTCCAAATAGTCTGTGCTATAGGGATGGACTGTTCCTGTGGCAGTTCATTTTGTGACTATCTCGGGTCAAAAGAAATGGTTTCCCCTTGTCATAATCTAATTTTCTCTTCTCAGGCTTTTATTTTAAAGCCTTTGAAAGGAGATCATTCCAAGTGGAAAATGCATTGTCAAAATAGCTCCGTGTTTAGGACCTGGGTGATAACATTTCCGTAATTACTTTAAACAAGTGTTCAAATAATGATCCATATAGTTCTCTCCTCACCCTGTCAACTCATCTCGTTGTCATAGGTTATCAGATACAATTACATTGTGGTTGGATTTTGTTCACCCAAAATATTAATTTCCCATAAAACTCAAACTATATGGGTGTTTGTCCTGAAACACTCGAATAATGAAGGTTTCACTGCCCTTTTCCACTGGGTCTATTCTTTATGTTATAGTGCTCTGCTGGCATATTTCAATTTGATTACAGGTTTCTTAAGGCAAAAAGAGAAAGGAATAGAATCCATCAGCACGTTTCACTGCTGGGGACGGTTGAATGGTGTTGGAAATCATCGCGTGGATGCACTGCTTTGTTATTTGTCGCTGAGTAAAATCTCTGTTGTTTCGTCCATTTGTCGTAATAACATGTAGTTGTTTTCATGCTGTGCTTCTGTTTCATCAGTTCTCCTGACATCACAACCGTTAATCCTTTTTGTTAAGGCTACCTTGTGGCCGAGTTCAATTTCATATCTCTCAACTAAGTATCTGGATGGGAGTTGGGGCCAGCACATTGGGACCAAATACAGCCACCACAGCACCCTGGCTTTGGGACAGCATGGGGCTGCTGGAGGTGCCATAGTGTTGACTGAGTAAGTAAGGGGGAGGTGGGGCCAGGAGAGAGGACCCGAGATGTTCGTGGGACGACAGCACCCTTACGGATGTGTATTATGTTGAGAGATATGTCAGTTCCGTTTGTTTTCTGTGTCACTCATTCATTGTGCTTTTTTCTTTTGTTGTTTCACCCAGCATCACGAACCCACAACCTCACTGTGCTCCCTTCTCATAATTCTACCTTTGTTTATACCAATGACTCTGCCTACTCAAATTTCTCTGCAACCGTAGGTGAGCATGTGTTCCTTCTGTGTTAAGTTTGGATCTGCAATGAATTGAAAGGCCAGTCTGATCTGGTTCTATGTGAATTCACTATGTCTTGACTAGCAAATGAGTGAATATCCCCCCAAGAGCCAAAGATTCAGGGTATTTGATGGTAAGCACCTAAGACCATGACTTACTTCTAAAGGAAATATCACAGACTGAAGGATAGTAGAGGGTGGCTGTGCACTTTCAAGAAACCAGGGTCTTCCAAACCAGCTGCTTATTTTCAGAACAATACAGACATAAGATGAGATAGTTTCCAAAAAATAAACCTTGCTTGGATTTTTAAATGGATTATCTTCTTTTGGGAAGGAAAAACATGCCCTTGAAATGGAAAATTAAAGTCAATTTTAAAATACCTCATCAAAAATTTGATATCTTGCAAACGCTAAAATCAGCATTTCTTCTGTAGCTGGAATTTTTTTTTTTTTAAATCATTAGAAGCTGTTTTCTAAAAGACACACCCACAAGAGTCATGGGTAAATGATTATCTTATTTAATAACCTCCAAGGCCCACATGTTTCAGATTTTTCTTAGGCAGCACAGAACAGGACAGATAGTAGCAATTGGGCAACTTTCCGGTCAGTATGGAAAGTTGGCTCAGATAATTTAGGTCTTGCTCCTGACCTTTTTTTACAATATATAACTGATTGTTCTTTCTACTATGGGATGATTCACTTCCGAAATTAATTTTGCCAAGCAAATAGTCTGATTCAGGGGTTTACACAGCCTCATTCAATCCTGCAACTTCAAGTTGCCCATTTTAACTATGTAATATATAGATTCCCCACCCCCAGCAATAAACGAGATAGATTAAAAAAAAAAGAATTTAAAACAGTAAGGAAAGACGTTGAAGTCCTTCAGGTTGGTCTCCACATGTCAATGGTTGTTAGAGAATCTGCCCTGGGGTAGTGGTCTAGTCAAAGGGCTCCTAGTGCTTCTGTCCATCTTCAGCTGGACCACCAGCTCCGAGGGCAGGACGCAGCTGCCACAGGGCAGAGGAGGCCTCTGGGTGGCTTTGATCCCAGTCAACAATGTGTGACTTCTCAGCCTTGGCTTTTATAGTCTTCCCTTATCTATTCTGTAAACCATTTACATCACAATGACACCATCAGAGAGGTCTGCTATCGGACTGGGACAAACAGAATGATGGTGGAGCTGGCGTCCCCGCCAGGATGACTGGCCCTGTGATCAGGTCATTGGCAGGCTCTGCTGGGATGACTTGAAGTGTGGCTCTGAGTTTCCCTCCTAGAGCCTGAAAACGAATTCTCTTAAAATCATGGGTTCCCATGTGTCAGATCACGGGCTTTCAATGAGAGAATTCAGAACGAGAAAGAGTGCAGGTGTAGTTTTACATTTGAACTTGAACTCCAGGGTTTCACCTGGAAGGCCTCATGTGAAGATGACAGAGAAGGACTCATGAAGAGGTGGATGGCATGAAAATTTAGGACAGTAGGAGATTCTAATCATACGGCTCCTGGTATCTCAACTGTTGACAAATACAGTACTTATAGTGTGGTCATATTACACTGCATATTATACACTGGTGTGATATTAATTACTAGGATACAATATTAATAATATAGAATGTTATTTAATATTGACACTAATATATTGCTTATATATGAATTATGAAATGTTAAATACCATTAATATTAAATAATATCTGTAATGTCATTGAAAAGAAATATTTAATTATAAATAGAAATAATACAGCAAATTTAGATCAAAGTTGTTTGTAAGCCTGACACGTCTCCAGACTTTTCATCTCCTGCAATTATTAATCTACAATGTTTGCCATTCTTCTTACTTAGATATTGTAGAAGGAAAGGTCAACAAAGGCATTTACCTCAAGGAGGGAAAAGGAGTCACCTTTCTCTATTACAGAAAGAACAAAACTTCCTGCATCAGTAATCCGGCACAGTGTGGCCCTGAGGGTGAGTGATGCGCTCCATTCTTTTCTTTATTTCTTTTAAGTTCATTTTGTTGCCAGGTGGCATCTGTTCCTCTGGGCTGTGGCAGATGTGAAGACAAAGTTCCGCTGCACCATGCATGCATACAGACTTGAGGGGAGAAGTGGGGATGGGGATGCAGAGACTGGTCCTGGAGACGGAATTAAAACACCATTTCACAGAGGCATGAGAGCAAAGTATTTAATCTTGCAAAGCAAAAAGAAACAAACAACAACCAACCCCCCCAAGAAACAGACAAAAAAGAACCGTCCATAAAAAGCAGACATGGTGATGTTGCAGTGGAGTTTGGATGGGACCATGGTGTTTGTGGGCAGGAAATTGATGGTGTGGCTCACGGGACGTTATTTCTGGCTCCAGGATGTTGGCCATGGGACTGGGCGGGGCATGCCTTTTAAGACTCATGCCATGGGTTCGCTTCTTTTATATCCATGGAGATTGGAGGGGGCAGTGGTGAGAGCTGTCCCAACGAAAGGTTGTAGGCCTGTGGTTAAAATAATACCATGGGTGAAACACATAGGTACAAAAGAGAAGTTAAGAATCTGTTCCTTCTTCTTCTTCTTTTTTTTTTTTTTCTATGAAAAGTAATCGGCTCTCTAGGATCTGAGCTTCAGAAAATGAAGATTTGAGCCACATTTCAAAACATTTTGGGAAACTGTTCTCTGCCATCCAAATCACTTTCAAGCCTCCAAGTTCCCTTATCCTAAGCAACTGAAAATTTTTCTTTCTAGGAAAAAAAAAAAATATGTTTAATGCAAGCGGGTCTGAAAGCCCTAAGTCTTTTTGGACATCCAATGGGCTCATCAAAACTGCCCTGTGATGAATTCATTGTTTTCCACCTCGCTGGGCCCTATGGGTTACATTCCAGTAAAAGTAAACAGAGCTTAACAAGGTGATAACGTGTAGGAGGATACATTTTGGACTTTGCAGAACCCAGAATTTTGAGAAAGGGATTTGAGGTCTAAAACCACAGCCAGGTTTACAAATCCACAGTTCAAGCTGTTCCTGAATTCAAACAGCCCTATAAACACAGCAGAGTTGTTTATTTCTCTAAATTTAAAACAGCCCCGCCTCAGCTACAAGGACTAAGAGAAACAAGAGGGCAGCGGGTGCCTGCCTCACCCTTCCCCTGTCTTGGTCAGGAGGGCGGGGGAGGAGGAGCAGGGTGGGGGTGTGTTTCTGTCCAGTTTGTCTCTGGGTCTGAGACGGAACAGCCTCTCTTTGGAAGAAAGGTGTCTCTACAGCCCCAGCTATCAACTGGAATTGACTCAGGTGGGAGGGGAAGGCCCCAGGAATTCCAGTAGCTGGGCACCATCACAGATAACCAGCCTTTGAGTGATGACGATGATGGGACCAGTGGTGACTATGATAGTGACCAGCTACTGGAAATCAGAGCTATTGGAAAACTTTACCTGAATTCTGAGGTCGTAAACTAGAGACCTCTGAGCTCACTCACCCTGCCCTGTGGTTGGGCCTGGTTTTGCAGGCATGGAGTTAAAATTTTTTGATTAGCTGCCAACGTTGAAAAAGAGGACAATTTCACATAAAAATACAAATTCCCAGTTTCTCTTGAGAAATCTCCCTCCCTTATCCCGATCTTGTGGGGTTGAATGGAGGGGCCCTCTCTTGTGTTGGACATTGCCCTTCAGCTCATCACTGACTTCTGACCCTTTGATCATTGGACCTGCTGGACATAGTGCATGTTAATGGTTTGGGATCCAGGCCTGGGTTTCAGTGGTGTTCTAATCCTTTCTGTGGTGACCTTGGGCAACCACTTAACTTCTGAGTCCAAATTCCTTACCTGTAACACGGGTCAATCAAAGCCAGATTTTAGTTCCCTACTCATGGGGTTGTTCTGAAGACTGGTACGTGGCTGGTCCAACACCGAGAAGCCCCTGGGGTCCTATCCTGTATGGGTGCCTCCCAATGTGCCTCCTGTCCCCAGGATCTTGGTCCTCACTCTGTCTGCCTGCTCGGATGTGACCCTATGGCAGGGGCCGACATGGTTGGACCAGTTGTCATAATCACCCACAATCATGCATCATTTAGTTGGTACCAGTGTTCTTGGACAGCAAAGAGATCAAACCACTCAATCCTAAAGGAAATTGGTCCTGAATATTCATTGGAAGGACTGATGCTGAAGCTGAAACTCCAGTACTTTGGCCACCTGATGCGAAGAGTTGACCCACTGGAAAAGACCCTGATGCTGGGAAAGATTGAAGGCAGGAGAAGAAGGAGACAACAGAGGATGAGGTGGTTGCATGACATCACTGACTTGACGGACATGAGTTTGAGCAAGCTCCGGGAGTTGGTGATGGACCGGGAAGCCTGGCATGCTGCAGTCCATGGAATCACAAAGAGTTGGACACGACTGAGTGACTGAACTGAACTAAACTGAGTGTTCTAATCCCATTACATGTACTAACTAATTTCATCCTTCAAAAAAATGAGACAGACAAGAGCTCACGTGGTATAGAGAGCTGTAAACTTTGGCTTCATGTTTCCACCCTGTTGATACATTCTTATGTGTCCTGGTTAACCGAAGCCTTTGAAGGTATTTTTTTGGGTGGCCACTTTTCTAGAATATAGCCAGATATGTGGTGAAGCCAGGAAACCTCAAGTCAACTTTGGTCCCCTGAGACCATGCTAGCAGGCGTCTTAATGTGGCAGATGCTGAGGGAAGTTGGGTATTTCTTGCTCCATATACCTCCCTCAGTTTGGACTTCAGACAGGACCACTGAACATGGGTGTCATCCTAAGGATCACTGTAAGCATTTCTCCATTTTATTGACCATACCCTTTGCTCTGGGGGGGTTTCCCTGGGGCCTCAATGAGTTTGCATTTCTATGTTTAAGGAGAACAGGATTTGAACAGGAAAAGTCCATCCAACATTTTTCAAATCAAACTCCACATAGCTTTTGAAGTAGGTGAGATGATTTCAAGTGCGCTTTTAGTAATTAAACACATTTTTTTTTTTTTTGCTTTGCTGGGTCTTTGTTGTTGCTTGAAGTCTTTCTCTAGTTGCAGAGAGCAGGGGTTACTCGGTAGTTGCAGAGCTGGGATTATATATATATATGTATGTATGTTTGGCTGTGCTGTGTGGCTTGTGGGATCTTAGTTCCCTGACCAGAGATTGAACCCAGGCCCTGGAATGAAAGCACAGAGTCCTAACCACTGGACCACCAGGGAATTCCCTCAACACTTAAAGAGAGAAACACTTCCCACACCCAGTCGAGCAGGTCAATTGTTTTCATATTTGTGATTTCCCAATTCTCTTGTGGTCTCTGTTCATATTTTTTGGCTGATTTTTTTTTTTTTAAGACCGTTATAGGAGACAGGGTTGAGGTTTGAACTTTTCAAAAAAGGATAAAACATCTGAGCAATTTAGCTGTTCCCTCTCCGAGTTCTCAGCTAGAACGTGGGATCTTCCTTCTCTGCCAGCTGCTCACTCTGAGATTTGGATCCCATGACCTGCTTGTCTTAGGGCTTTTCTCCACCCGCTTGGCCAGTGTCTCTCGTTTCTCTGAGCTGACTGAGTGACCTGCCTTTTGGCAAACTGTGACTCCTGGGAAATTTCCTCATGGGCGTTGGGTGCAAATGCGAGAGAGGCTCTGGAGGATCCTTTGAGAGAGAAAGTCTATTTGAACATTAACCAGAGGAAGCACAGTCTGTGTTCTTTCAATACTGAGACAACTCTCCTCCACCTCCCACGGCCAGCAGGCACACAAGGCAGAAATCCACATGAGGAGGGAGTCCTCCTGGACTGTTCCAGCACCTTGTTTCACTCCCCTGTAAACCTTATTTTAATTTTATCGTTTTATTGGTTTTATCAACTGGGTCTTTGTTGAGGCACGTGGGCTTTCTACAGTTGCTTTGCACAGACTTAGTTACCCCTCAGCATGTGGGATCTTAGTTCCCCGACCAGGGATTGAATGCACATCCCTTGCATTGGAAGGTAGATTCTTAACCAGTTGGAAAGTGGATTCTTAACCACTGGACCACCAGGGAAGTCCTCCCTATAGACCTTGAGGACTCAGCTCCAGTGTGGCTTTTACAGAGATGAGTCCCACACCAGTTGCGTTCCTCTTTGCTCTCACAGGTCCCTGAATGTCCCCCTCTGTCCCTTGCATCTTTGGTGATGACCTGCTCATTATGTGTCCTCCTTCTTGGACATTTAGCTCTGCAAGTGCAGGGACTCTGTCTTAGTCACTGTTGTGTTTTCAGGGATGAATATCAGAATGATAGATGCTTGATCCCTATCAATTGAACAGATACATCGAGTCTGTCTGATGCTTAAATACCTTTGAATGCTTCCCCAGCGCATATTTGATGGACCGTCATTTGCATATCACTTGTGATGCGTCCTTCTCCATCCTGAATGGGCCAGTCCCGTTTTTGCACCCCTCTGACTTTTAGATACTTCTTTCTGATATTGTACTAAATTCCATTTTGAGTAATTACCTCTAATTCCACTTCAACTCCCAATCACCTTGGATGCCTGCCAGAAAGAACTTCTTCCTGTTTTACTTGTTAATTTTTCCTCCCTCTGGAAATGTACCCTTCTTTTTTTCCCTCTTGTGCATTAGAGCTTCCTCTGCTTATAAACACCAAGAACCTGCTACAGCTCTATAGCAGCAGCTGGAATATCTCAGCATCCACATTCTCTTCTCAGCATCGACAGAACTTTTTAGACCCTTTGCATTAGGTTACTAACTTCAACTTTGCATTAGGTCACTAACTTCAATGCCATCAACAAAATGGTAAAATATTCTGAATGGTGTTTCAGGAAAAAAATTTCCAGAAGGGCCCGACAGTTCAACACAGATTCAACTTCTGTCTTCCTTAGATGATTGGGGTTTTAGGGATGTTTGAAAGCCTGATGGAGCTTCAGAGAGAAGTATTCATTCACCACGTCCATTTCACAGATGGGGAGACTGAGGTCCAGAGAAGGCACAAGATAGCCTAGAGCCACAGGGTGATTTAGTGCCAAGTTTCTTGAAGTATTGTTTCCAGACCATCAGCAGAAGAGTCCATTGCAGAGACTGTTAAAAATGAAACTTCTCAGACTCTAGTCCAGGACCCACTGAATCCAAATCTCTGTGGACAGGGCCTGAAGATTTGAATTTTAACCCAGGCCCTCTGGGTGATTTTCATGGACTAAATCTCAAAACTACTCAAGGCTGACTCTAGTCCATAAATGTGTTTTGTTTGCTGGCATTACGTCGGTTCTCACAAATCTTCTATTTTAACAAGTTTTCTAAATTGTTTTTTGGCAGAATGTGTGTGCATACTAAGTTGTTTCAGTCATGTCCAACTCTTTGCAACTCTGTGAACTATAGCCTGCTAGGTTCTTCTGTCCGTGGGATTCTCCATGCAAGAATACTGGAGTGGGTTGTCATGCCCTCCTTCAGGGAAATCTTTCCAACCCAGGGATCGAACCCACATCTCTTCACATCTCCTACATTGGCAGGCAAGTTCTTTACCACTAGCACCACCTGGGAAGCTTTTGGCAGAATGGGTGGGTTCAAAAAGACTGTCTAACTGCATAAACAAAGCCTCTCTCACGGTACTTTAAATGTTTTTTTTAAATTAATACTCAACTCCCCTGAAAGATAAAATTCCATTAAAAAATCTCTACTTCTGCCTTCTCTTAAAAAAATCAGAAAATCCCACAGTGTTACCTGCCCACCTGCCATCAGTTGGTTAGAGCTAAGGTGACTGTCCAATGGTTTCCAGGTTTCTTGAGTCCCTTGGACTCTTGCAGCTTTCCTGGTGGCTCAGCTGGTAAAGAATCTGCCTGCAATGCGGGAGACCCTGGTTCATGATTCCTGGGTCAGGAAGAGATCCCCTGGAGAAGGGATAGGCTACTGACTCCAGTATTCTTGGGTTTCCCTGGTGGCTCAGCTGGTAAAGAATCCATCTCTGATGTGGGAGACCTGGGTTCAATCCCTGGGTTGGGAAGATCTCCTAGAGAAGGGAATGGCTACCCACTCCAGTATTCTGGCCTGGAGAATTCCATGGACTGTATAGTCCATGGGATCGCAAAGAGTCAGACACGACTGAGCGACTTTCACTTTCACTCTGGACTCAGCGCCCTGCTTGATGAGACTGAAGGGAAGTGTCCACTCACCTGTGGCTTTCTTAAAATAATATTGAGGAGAGAAATGGTGAGAGTGAAAGAGAGTCCTATAGCACCAGATATTTCTAGAAGAAATGAGAGAGCCTTCTGGGGAGGCAGGAAGCATACGCATGAGTAGCATTTCATATGCAGGGCTTGATCTGACAAAGAGTGTGTCTGCAAGTTGAAAAATATGGCCTGAGCCGCCTACAGGAAACATGCCGGCTCTCTTATGGAGTCAGTGCCCATGGAAAGACAGGCTTTGGAGTTTATGGCCTCTGTCGTGTATATTAAAGTCAGAGAAACACTATCCCTCTGGGTCTCGATCATCTTTTTCTCTGCATTTCATTGATCACTTCTCCTACCATTGCAAACTCAACTATGACTGAAAACGCAATTCCTCATCTTTCACTCAGTGTCTCTTCTGTTAACCAGGTTCTCCACCACTATGACATTTAGCTTTTTTTCTCTCCAAATTTTGTTCTTCGTTATATCATTTCTCCCACCCTATTTTGGTTATTACTTCCTTGTAATCATGGAGCTGAGGGGAAAAAAAAAATATCTAAGGAATAGTGTAGAAGCTTCAGCATCTTTACCACTTCTCTATGTCAAGTGAGAATCAAGTTAGGAAAGACAATGAATTTTGGGTCATAGACTTGATACCTTGTAACATTTCTACTTTAAGAGTAAGGTCTCTTGCATTTACTTAACCATGTACTGAATTGAACTGAACCATGTATATATAGCCTCACACTTTGCTCCTCAATTGTTCTGTGATTTTTAGGATGAATAAGAAAGTCTTAGGAGCCATTCTCTGTGTTTTTTAGCACCTGGGTCTCTGCACTCTTGAGAACAGGTAAGAATAGATCACTTGAAAGTTTTACCGAGGAAATTTACACAGCCAGACATAATTCTATCCTTACGGTCCTAAAGTGGACAAATAAATAAATAAATAAATAAAAATAGCATGTCATCCCCTTAACTCAGCTTATATAATATAGACTACGAAGGCAGCAAGGCAGGATGTATTTATGCCAAGGAAGTCCAAGGGTGGGTTATTTACTTTAATTGGTTGAGGTTGAATGATGCAATTATCTAAATTTCCAGTCAAGCTAGGATATTTTTAAGACAGCTTTTAAGATTATTAAATTTTTCTCACTTTTAAATTGCTTTTATGATATTTTTGGTTCTTCTTTTTTTTTTTAACCATATACACGTAGCACCTGAACTATTAAACTTGGGCTTCCTTGGTGGCTCATCTGGTAAAGAATCTGCCTGCCATGTGGGAGACCTGGGTTCGATCCCTGGGTTGGAAGATGCCCTGGAGATCCCCTGGACAAAAGAACAGCTACCCACTCTAGTACTCTAGCGTGCGTTCATGGAGAATTCCATGGACTGTATAGTCCACGGGGTCACAAAGAGTCGGACACGACTGAGTGACTTTCACTCACTCACTAGATTCAGTTGAAAAGGAAACTTATCATCTCCAAGAAATGAAACCCAATCATCATTTTCTTAAGTAGAAGAATCCTGTGTTGTTGAATTCCATGTGGGTACCATTGCCCACCAGAGGCTCTGAATTCGAGGTGTGGCATTTCTTTGTTAAAACAAGGATTAGCAATTGTTACTTACACACAAACGGACCTTCTTCTCATCACAATCAGAACTGAAAGATGACGGAGAAGGGATTAGCGTCTCATACTGTGATTCCTGGTGTATAAAGGCATGAAAGTGAAAGGGTTAGCTGCTCAATTGTGTCTGATTCTTTGCGGCCCCATGGACTGTAGCCCACCAGGCTCTTCTGCCCATGGAGTTCTCCAGGCAAGAATACTGGAGTGGATTGCCATGCCCTTCTTCAGAGGATCTTTCCCACCCAGGGGTCAAACTCAGGCCTCCTGCATTGCAGGCAGATTCTTTACTGTCTGAGCCACGCGGGAAGCCCATATAAAGGCATGCCGATATGCTAAATTCTCTTGGAGAATCTGTCCAAGACCAGAGTGACTGAAACTATCAACTCTTAGAAAGAAGAAGAGTAGGAAGAAATCATTGTATTGACCTGTACTCTGCTGAAATGGGGAAGTACAGATTGCATTTTAGGGTCTTAAGAAAAATCAGTTAGGAATCTGATTCGACGGCAGAAGCTTGCTAGTTGATTGCCACAAGGTGTCTGGGTCTTTTCCCAGCTTAGCCAGAAAACCCAAACCTCCCCATCACTGTCTCCCAGCCTGTGCTCTTTTAGAAGCACTCAATAGGAGGCCACTCCATAGAGATGCTCTGTTATCAGAACCCTGTACATTCCACTCCTCCTGCAGTGGCCACACAACACGGAAAACCCGCTTAGACTCCTACAGTTGGTAGATTCCCTTGATGTCTTCTATTCTTTCTACAAATAAAGAAACCAAGGCCCCAGTTCTGGAGACTCTCTTGACCAAAAACTGGGAGAACATCCAACTCCCATGCCTGAGATACGCTGTAATAAAATTGGACGTTGAACCAGCCAGATCAGATTAAAGGCCTTCCCGACCGAGCAAAATCTCTTTTATTTTCTTTTATGAGATCCTTTTTATTTTGAGATAATTGTAGATGAACAGGCAGTTATAAAAAATAATGCACAGTGATCCCATGTACTCTTTACCCATTTTGATGAAGTTGAGTGGTTAAGTTGAGGAACTTGAGATGGGGACTGTCCTGATTGTCTGTGTGGGGCCAGAGACATCACAGGAGTCCTTATAAAGACAGAGGGCAGAGGGGTAGAGTCAGAGATGTGGAGACGGTTTAAAGATGGGGGAGGAGCTATCTTCTTTACCCATTCATCTGTTGATGGACTTTTAGGTCGTTTCTATGTCCTGTCTATTGGAAATAGTGCTGCAATGAACCTGGGGGTACATGTATCCTTTTCAATTATAGACTTGTCCAGATATAGACCCAGGAGTAGAATTGTTGGATCCCATGGCAATTCGATTTTTAGTTTTTTGAGGAACCTCCATACTGTTCTCCATAGTGGCTGTACCAGTTTACATTCCCACCAACAGTGGAGGAGGGTTCCCTTTTTTTCCACACCCTTTCCAGCATTTGTTCTTTGTAGACTTTTTAGTGGGGGCCATTCTGACTGGTGTGAGATGGTGCCTCAGTGTAGTTTTGATTTGCATTTCTCTGATAATCAGCAATGTTGAGCATCTCTTCTTGTGCCTGTTGGGATGGCCTTGGTTTTGATGCCCTCAGCTCCCCACTCCAGAACGTTCTTGAGCCTGCTCTGCTGGCTCTGGGTGGTTCTCATGGAAACCTGCTTTCAGGCGGCTGTCATAGCTGACAGGTGTGGATGAGCTCATTTCATGCCATCACATTGTAGGTGGATGTCTGTCTCACACAGCCTCTGTCTTGAACCAAGTCCTCTTGGAAACAGAAAAGAATAGAGCATCTCCTTACTCCCTCTTCTCTGGTGGCTCAGATGATAAAGAATCTGCCTGCAATGTGGGAGACCCAGGTTCAATCCCTGGGCCAGGAAGATCCCCTGGAGAAGAGCATGGCTATTCCTGCCTGGAGAATCCCCATGGACAGAGGAGCCTGGTGGGCTACAGTCCATGGGGTTACAAAAAGCTGGACATGACTGAGTGACTAACACTCACTTTGCTCGCTCTGCTCACCCTGCAGCAGCTTCCCCAGCACCCTCCCCCCGAACCTGTCACCCGAAGTGGTGGTCAGGAAGGATGGAGGAAGCCATGTGTACATCCTTGTGGTGGACTTTGGTGGAATTCAGGGTCAGGAAGGGGACTCATCCTCTGTGGGCAGTCATAGTCAACTGAAAGTTTGTAAGCAGTGGGAATTCAACTCAGCTAGGCTTGGGAGATTATTGAGAGGCTCCAAGTAAGACTGTGTTCTGGTTCTCGACTGCTGCATAACAAGCACTCCCAAACTTAACAAGTGAAACACAATTTAGCATCACTTCTCACAGTTCTGGGGTTTGGCAGGGCTCTCTCATGGCTATAGCTGTGGCAGCCAGGGCTGGGTCCTCAGAAGGTGCCCCTGAGCTGGTTTCTCAACACCACTTTCTTCACTCACATCTCTGGCACCTCCGGCTCCTCTCTGTGGTTTCTTTCTCTACCAGCAGAGCCTGGACTTGTTCCGTGCTCCAAGAAGCCGAAAGCTGAAGCTTCTGGAGGATTAATGGCTGTCCCTGGAACCTGGCCAGGGCCACTTCTGTCATCTCCTCTTGGTCAGATCTGACAGAGGGCAGGTGGAGGCACTGGCCTAAGTCTTGGTGGATAATGGGAAGGTCACAAGGCATGAAAGCAGATGGGCTGGGAGATGGTGTGGCTTCTTCGGGAGATTCAGTCTGCCACAACGAACTGGGTCCAGGTGCTTAGATGACGTCACCGGAAGCTCGTATCTCCATCACTTTGGCTCTGTTCTCAGGAGGGCTTTCCAGGTGTGATAGCAATGTCGGCTCAGAGCCTCCAGGAGTCCCTTTTATCAGCTGATGCATGGCGATCCCTGAACCAGTCACTGTGATTCTGACTACTCCAGCCCGCGTGAGCCTGGGGCTGTGTAATCAGTCCCACCTGACCTAGAGGACACAGAGGTTGGAGGGGGGGGAGCGATTCTCCCCAAGAATGCTGTGCTGGGTGAGGAAGGATGGATGTCCAGGCTGCTACATCACTTGCGGGTCTCCTCGCCCTCCCCGCTGGCCACCGCTCTGGTTCACCTTGAGTTACGAACATGCAGGACATGGTGCCGAGTCTGTGGGTCTGGTCCTCTACCTGGAGAGATTCCCTACCCATTCCTACCTGCTGCTTCTGCCCCACTCACCACAGACACAGAGGTGATAATGCATAGCAAAACTTTCACATCTGTAGGCACTTTTCTCCTCCGTGGAATTCCTGAGAATCTTTGTTGTCTAATTCAGTGAGTGAGCCCTCTCCCGAAGAACGTCATCTCCAAGAGAGGATAGAGAGATGACAGGCGCAGATTCCAGAGCCAGACTGCCTGGTTCCAGTGCTGACTCCATCACTGGCTGTGTGGCTTTAGACAAGTTACTTTACCTCTCTGGGCTTCAGTTCTCTCACTTGTAAAATGGGGACCACATTAACCCCTACTTCCCAGGGTTGCTGGGAGGATTAAAAGAGTTAACTCATGTAAAATTCTTGGGACGTTTGATCTTGCACAATGTAAGTTCTTAAACAGTATAACTTACTTTTCTTTTTAAAGAGTTCTTTATATAGTAAGGACATTTATTTCTTGCCTGTTAAATGTTTTACAAATATTTTTTTCCTGGGTTGTCATTTTTCTTTTGACTTTGTCATGGCTTTAAGTTTTTTGGCTTGCAGAATTTTATAATATTTATGCACTCAAATGTATCCATCTTTTCTTGGGACAGCTGGAATTTTTTTTTTTTTTTTTTTTTGTCTTATCAAGAAAGAACTTTCCTCTGTTAACTTTTGGGATGGATGAGGATTTAATGCTCATAAGAAGAAGAAAAGTGCTGAGTCAATTTGTCAATACTGCACTTCTTTTTCCTTTAGACTTTTTCTTCTTTGTATTGACAATTCCAAGTGCAAGAAGCAAAGTTCCTGAGAGTACTTATATTAGAGGACTCATTGTGAATCTTTGAAGACTCAATGAAGACGTAAATTGATATTTAAATACAAGCTGTTCCTCAGAGAGAAATGATTATTTTGTCGGCCGAATGAACCAAAATGAAAAGCTTGGTTTATAGGAACCATCATCTGCTTCGATCTTCCCTTACCTAAGGCCAAATTGAATGTTTTATGTTTAATTTTTCTTCCTGGACAGAAAGACATTCCGCCAAGACAAGATTGAGCGAAAGGAATTTTTCAACGCAGCAAAGTGTTTGGGAAAAAATGGACTTTTGTGAATCCCACTGGGACATCGTTTCATAATAGAAGTTTCACAATGTGCTATGTTCGTGTCCCTATGAAATTGGTTGTTTCTGAGTGGAGAGGCAAAGCAGGGAGGCTTGGAGTTTCGTTTCCGGACTCTGTGCCCCTGCAGTGGACAGCAGACGGAAGCCCTGGGGGACCTCGGGCCCAGGACTCCCCTCCACCTGGTGCCTTTGCAAAGGCAAAGAGGAGCAGTGTCTGGGACAGCCCAGCCGCTCTCTGGACAACCTACCAAAGTCCTGTCATTTAATTGCAGTGACCCGTGTCCCAGGGCACTTTTGAGGACTTTTTTCTTTCCTCAATAGCACTGGGAACGTACTCCTGGTGACTTGAATCTCTGCTCTGCAGTCTCCCTGAGCCTCATCCATTATTTCAAGTTTCATTTTTTTTTTTTAAAAAAAATGCGATAATGTTTTATGAATTTTTTAGAGACACATGGTATTATGCTGTACATATTACTTTATTAGCTTTTAAAGCATATTTATTTATTTATTTTTGGCTGTGCTGGGTCTTCATTGCTGCACATGGGCTTTCTTTAGTTGCGGCAAAGTGGGGACAACTCTCTAGTTGCGGTGCGCGGGCTTCTCATTGAGGTGGCTTCTCTTGTTGCGGAGCTCAGGCTATAGGGTGCATGGGCTTTAGTACTTGCCGTGTGGGCTTAGTTGCTCTGTGGTATGTAGTGTCTTCCTGGACCAGGGGTTGAACCTGTGTCCCCTGCATCAGCAGGCAGATTCTTAACCACTGAACCACCAGGCAGTTCCAATCTTGGGCCTGTTTTGATCAACCCTGAGTACCTCCTCTCTCAGCATCTCTGAAGCCTGGACTAGGCTGAGGCGGGTGAGGCTGCCAGATTTATTTCCAGCTATTACAAGCTGTGCCCGGCAGGTTGCATGCATTCTCTCTATCTCACACTCACACAGTTTACTCACGTGCAAAGAAAGGGTAAATGCTACTGGAGTTGGAGAAGTGGAGTGGGGGTGATCGGGCTCCAAAAGGGCAATGACAGGAGCCTCTAGCTGGTCCCGCCTTTGTCCGGCCTCCCTGGGGAGCCTACCCCTCTCCCCTTCTCCTTGCTCCTCCCTTGTCTGCAAGGGAATCGTGGGTCAGGTCTTCACCATTAAGAGCTGGACTTGGCTGTCTTGGATGCCAGGGCCTCCATGGGCCCTGCTTTGTTGAAAATGAACAATTGTAAGTTTCATAACCTTTCAAAGTGGGCTTCCTCTTTGACTAAAAATGCTCTACTGGGAATCTATTGTAAAGGCATATAATCTGAGATGTGCGGAGAGGTTTAGTTTCCAGTTCGGTTTGGGAAATTAAAAGTTGGAGAAAACTTTAAGACTTAGTCACGGGGAGGTTGCTGTTTAAAAAAAATCTACGGGACTCCCCTGGTGGTACAGTGGATGAGATTCCTCCTGTCAATGCAGGGGACATGAGTTCAATCCCTGGTCTGGGAAGATTCCACATGCTGAGGGGCAACTAAGCCTGTGAGCTGCAACTACTGAAGCCTGCGAGCTTAGAGCTGGTGGCTGCAACAAGAGAAGCCACTGACATGAGAAGCCTGCACACCACAATGAAGACTAGCCCCCACTTGCCGCAACTAGAGAAGCCCTCGAACAGCAGTGAAGACCCAGTGCAACTAAAAATAAAATAAATTTACAGAATTTACAGTTCTTGCTTACTTATTTGTTGCTTTACTTATTGGTGCACCAAGCAGTTTGCAGGCTCTTAGTTCCCCAATCAGGGATTGAACCTGTGCCCTCCGCAGTGAGAGGAGAGAGTCCTAAGCACTAGGTCTCTAGGGAATTCCCTACAGTAACTGGTCAGAATGTCACGTTGTGCAGTTAAAAACAAAGATGACATCAAGGCATATTTATGAACATTGGAAGGGGTCTATGATACCACAAGTTTAAAAAATGTGGCTTATAAACCAGTATGTATAAATTGTTTCCTTTCTTTGTAAAATGTTTATGGAAGAGGTTTTGGAAGGACCTACCTTATTAGATGATGTCTGTGCATCAGATTTTTTGAATCTAATCAGTCAGTCTCTAGTTTAGGGACCTTTGGGCAAACCAGCCTCAGTTTTTTCATCTGCACAATGCGGGTGATAACCTCATTTTGTAATAGTAAATTTTTAAGAGGTATATGCTCAGTGTTTAGTCGTGTCTGACTCTTTGCAAACCCGTGGGCTGTAGCCCACCAGGCTCCTCCATCCATAGGATTTTCCAGGCAAGAATACTGGAGTGAGTTGCCATTTCTGTCTCCATATTTAAGCGGAGAGCATTTGTTTAAAACCCTTAGAAAAGTGTCTGGTACCCAGTGAGCTCTTAATAAATATTACCTGTTATTATTGTCTGTATTTTCCGCATTGAACATACATTGTCTCTAGAGTGAGAAAAAAATTACCTTTTGAATGAAAATCAAAAAGCAGGGAGACCGACCTGCCTCTGTGAGGTTAAATCCCATTCACTTTTCATTAATAATAACCGCACGTCTTTCCTGTCCTCAGGGGTCTCCTTCTCTTTTTTCTGGAAGACACAAGGAGAACAGTCCACATCAATCCCTTCTGCCTACGGAGGACAGGTCATTTCCAACGGGTTCAAAGTCTGCTCCAGTGGCGGCAAGGGCTCCGTGGAGCTATACTCGCATAACAAATCTGTGACGTGGGAGGCCAGCTTCAGCCCCCCAGGTAAGGGCGCCACTGGCCTGAGAGATGCTCTGGGATGTGGGGGCGGGGGGAAGGCGGGAGGAGGCCCGGTCCCCCACCGCCTCCACCTCCTGATAGGAAGCGGATGAACCTAAAGGATGTCGAGCTCTGGAGCCCGCTGTCTTCGGGGCATGCAAGCTCCTTCCTGGTCCAAGGGGCTGCTTGGGAAGACTTACTGGAAAGGGTGAGATAGCATCCTTTGCTTAGATGTCTGCCTGGTTAGTTAAGGGCCAGGATTCTGCAGCCAGGCGCTTGGACTCCCTCTGACTGCAGACAGTGTTACTGCGTCACGTTACTTAGCACACTGGAGCCTCAGTTTCCGCGCAGTGAAGATAATAGCGATACTTCGCTCACAGGCTGGAGTATAGCTCCCGGCCCAGTGCTTATTGTTTCTCTTTTTCCTGGCTTCCCCCCCTCTCTCCTGCATCTTCCATTTGCCTTCTCCTCCTCCTCTCCTCCTTTCCTTTCCTCCTTCTCTGGCCCTCCTCCTTCTTTTTAGTGGTGCAAACCTGTAAATGTTTCGACTTTGATATGAAAAAGCCTTTGGAAAAGAGGGGCTGCTGATTGAGGGAAAGAAAGGATGCTGGAGGAGAGGCTAGGGCACCAGGCAGGGAGGGGCCCTGGGATGCAGGAAGAATGCTCCAGGACCGGGGAAGGGTTGGGGGGCGGGGAGCTGGGTGTGTGCAGATGTGTCTGAGACCCTAGGTGGATGTCGGGAGGCCACATGGTTCTGTTCCACAGATTCCTGTTTTCTCTGGGCACAGTGTGATCCTAGCTGACTGGCCAGGAGGGCAGAGGTGTGGGGCAGGCAGCAGGGGGAGGCTGGAGGTCTGTGAACTAAGATGGGGAGAGGTGACCAGGGACTCAGAGCATCTTAAGGTAGCATGGAAGGGGCATCCAGTCCAGCCTGGAGTCTAAGAAGGGAATCTCGCAGGTGGAAGGCAAACTGAGAGTCTAGAATGGTCTCCTCTAGGAGGAACTGACATTCCTGACCTAGTTAAGGAAAATTCATTTTCTGGACCACTTCAAGGAGGGCTGTGTGTCTACATTTTTTTTTTTTTAAACATGGAGCCAAGCAGCCTGGGTCAGGTCTTGCTCTCTGCCAGCTGTGTGGACCCGAGTGCCTTACTCACCCACCCTGTGTCTCAGCATCCTCATCTGTATCGTCAGCACAGTGACAGTATTAGGTCAAAGGGCGACTGAGAGTGAAGTGAGTTAACACGCAAGGAACCTAGAAGAGAGCGGTGCCCAGGGAATACCAAATGCATTTACCTGATTCTGCTGATACTATAAGCTGGGGTCAGACTTGTACCTCTGGAAAAGCAGTAAATTCAGCATGCACAGACTTGGCAAGAACTTTGCATGTCTGCCCTCCCCGATCCTCAGGGCCAGAAATCGTCTCTGCCTCCCCTCTCCTTAGACGTGCAGGCCCTGCACCTTGTTCATAACTCTTATCACGTTCTAACTGCTGTCAGTCTCTTAGGTAACAGTCTGACCTCCCTGCCCCTTTGGGGCTGACACAGTATCAGGTACCTTGTAGGTTTCTTGAGTATGTTTTAAGGTCAAATCTGTTGAACCCTGATTGTTCATCTACCCAGAGAAATGGGGAGAATTGTAAATATTTCTGCCTGACATTGTGCTCTCATTTGTTCCTTGAAGGTATTTTCACACCCAAGGACAATACTTTTCTAAAAATTATGAAATGAAGAGAAACATTTTTATTTTTATTACTTAAAAAGACTTTATGTATCTATTTACTTTTGTCTGTGCTGGGTCTTTGCTGCTGCGTGTGGGCCTTTCTCTAGTTGCGGTGAGCAGGGATGTTGCTGGCCAAAAGCTTGGTCCTCTCTACCCACCAAAGTTGAATGCAAAAACAATATGAAAGTCGAGTTTCAAAGAAATAGAAAGGTGGCTTTAATTCTCAGCCAGCAGAGAGGGTAACACAGTAGGCTTATACCTCAAGAATTGTGGCCCCCCATTCCATGAAGAGTCTAGGGGGTTATATAAGGCAAGGGCTCACAGTCAGGAGTCAGTGATGAGGAACAAAGGTGATAGGATCTTGACTTCTTCCTCTTGCATTGTTTCCAAGACAGTCATAAACTGGCTTCAGTAACCCAGTCATTGAGTCTGGCAGTTGGGTGGCTCTGTGGCCTTCTTTATGATATGTAACTACAAGGGGAAGGGTGTTGTAAGGATAAACACCAGATAAGGGATGTATTTAGCATAGAGTCAAAGGAAAAAATGTGAATTGTAGCTTCTGCAGAGTTAGGAGGCAGAAAAGCGAACTTTGATACAGACATGCAGAGTTAAGAGCAACTGAAGTAAAAAATACTAGGAATATTCAGGCCTGCTCACTGTTCTCTTTATCTTCTTTGTTCTCAAGAAAGGGAAAGATAAAAACTCATTCCTCATTTTTTCCTTTTCACTGCAACAGGGGCTACTCTCTAGTTACAGTGTGTGAGCTTCTCATTGCGGTGGCTTCTCTTGTTGCAGAGCACGGACTCTAGGGCTCGTGGACTTCAATAGTTGCAGCATGTGGGTTCAGTAGTTTTGACCCAAGAGCTCTAGAATGCAGGCTTAATAGTTGTGGAGCATGGGCTCAGCTGCCCCATGCTATGTAGTATTTTCCCAGACCAGAGATGGAACCCATGTCCCCCTGCATTGGCAGGCGGGTTCTTTAACCACTGGACCACCAGGAAAGTCCTGACAGTGATACTTTGGACCTGTCTGGGATCCATGCTCTCTGGAGACTGAAGGTTAGAAAGTTGCCCAATTCTGAGCGAGAAGCCTTGGGTAACTGCTTTCAGCAGCAGGTCACTGGGTGCATCTGAACACCCACTACACAATGAAGTGAGACTCTGGGGCCAGCTGCTGTCAAAGTCTGGTGAAATTTCTCCTTGTGGGTGAATGTGGTTCTCATGCCAGAGCCGTGAGTCACCACCAAGGCTCCTGATGGAGGCTCTGGCGGAGCCAGGAGTGGTCTGTCCTCCCCTACGCTGCCATCACACACTCAAGGTCAGGGCGGAGGTGGGTACTGGTGACCTGAGGGCTGAATCAGGCTTTCAGGTAGGTCTCGCTGACCTCCCTGGGGGTGGCCTAGGATAAATTAAAAAATATTTTTGAACAAGTTATTTTTTTTAATAAGCTCTCCTTTTTTAAAAGTTTACTTTTTTTAATTATTTTTTTTGACATGTACACACTGGACCATTAGTTATTATTTCACTTAACTTAAAATGACAGAGGATATCTTTGAACAGGCTTCTGGGCTTTCGGGAGTGAGGGTAACTTCTTTTCTGAGCTCCTAAGACTGAGGGAAGTCAGATGTGTATTATGACGTATGTGTGTGTTTTAGTTGCTCTGTGGTGTCCGACTCTTTGTGACTCCATGGACTGTAGGCCAAAGGCTTCTCTATTCATGGAATTCTCCTGTCAAGAATACTGGAGTGGGTTACCATTCCCTTCTCCAGAGGATCTTCCCAACCCAGGGATCGAACCCAGGTCTCCTGAATTGCAGGCAGATTCTTTACCATCTGAGCCACCAGGGAAGCCCATATTATGACTTAGGACTCAACCAATGACCTACTATTATAAGGGAGAGAAATGTGTGTAAAATTCGGAGTGTGGAGCTAGAACTCACGTCTTCAGAAGGGTGTGTCTGCTCTTTCCCAGGCCACTACTGGACTCACGTCCTGTTTACATGGAAGTCCGAGGAGGGCCTGAAAGTCTACGTCAATGGGACCCTGAGGACCTCAGACCCAAGTGGAAAAGCGTCTCCCGCCTACGGGGAGTCCAATGACAACCTCGTGCTGGGGTCTAATCAGGACCAGGTCAAGAGCTACGAGAACAGAGCTTTTGACGAGTTCATCATCTGGGAACGGGCTCTGACCCCGGATGAGATCGCCATGTACTTCACAGCTGCCATTGGTCAGTGAGAGGGGCGGGGCTGCGGGCCGGGTGTGACGTCAGCTCTGGGGGGCGGGGACCTTCCTCTCTGCCGCCCCTTTACCGGCGGCAAATAGTTCTCTGCTCTCTGTTCTCTGTTCTCTGCTCTCTCCTGCTGGGGCTGTTGGTACTGCAGGCTGAATGCATCCTGATCAGTTTTTTCCTAGAACTCCTTCTCCCTAAGATGGAGGAATTCATAATTTACCTGAAACACACTGAGGCGAATATCAGGGAGTTTTTGAAGTTTGTGATGGATGGTTATGGAAAGCTTTGGGAAGCAAGTGTTCCCGGTCCATTTGATCCACAAATGTTTGCCGCATGCCTTCCGCGTGTCAGACTCACCCATGGACCCTCAGAGAGCCCCCTGCCCACCTCCCTTCCTGCTCAGCACAGAGTGGTGGATCAGATCAGGGGCCTGGTGGACCGGCAGACCTGGTTTCAAAGTCTCACTAAACCATGACGAACCGTGGGACTTGGGAAGTCACTTTGTTAAAAAATTGAGGTTAAACTCATGTAATGTGAATGTCACCATTTTACAGTACGCGATTCAGTGGTACTTCCTATGTCCACATGTTGTGCAACCATACTCCCCAGAGGAACCCATCCCGGAGGAGCAGTCCTCACCATTTCCTCCTCCCCTGCCCCTGGCAATCACTAACTTTCTTTCTCTGTGGATTTACCTATCCTGGATATTCCATATAAATGGAATCATATAGTATGTGGCCTTTCGTGGCTCAAGTGATGTCGCTAGAGAATCTCTGTTTTGGACTTTGCCTTCTTTTGTTTTGTTGTGGTGCCAGGATATGACTGCCATTCCCTCCAGGAGCACATTCCTCCCCCCCAACCCCCCACCCCACCCCAAGAGGGAAACAAGGAGCTTCTTTTTTCTGTCATCCACTACAACCGGGCTGGCCATCATTGTTGTTGGCCCACATTGACCATGAACCACTTACTGTGGGTGGGGATGTGGAATATTCTGATTGGCTTAAGCCTAGGTCACAGTCCACCCACTGAAATGGCAGTGAGGTCAGGGCTGCCCCCCACCAGTCCCCCCTCCAGAGCACAGTCAGGGACGCTGGTCTCAGAGCCAGCAAAACCAGCCTATATCCACAGCAGCCTCTGATGTCTCCATCTTTCACTGAGAAAGCAGAATTCATTCCCTTTCACAGAAGTGACACAAGACAAAATATACCGTCCTTTAGGAGGAAAAAGGATATCAATCGACGGCAGTTTATTGCCTAAGATTCTGAGATTTTTGTCACCTAGAGACCAAGATAGCATCTGTACTTGTGTTATTGAGAGTCTCAAATGACTCCTGCCTCCCCAGGAGCTTACTGTTTCAGTATCACCAGAAAGAGGCATTAATGTTCTGGCCCTTTTAGCTGTCACAGCAAAACCTGTCACCAGCACATGTCTGGGCTCAGGGACGTGGCCTGTCAGCCTCCCCATCCCCACCTCCACCCCACCCTCCACCCGCCTGCCGCCACAGTGCACTGTGTCTGGAAGTCCCTGCCACTGAGTCACGTGTGTGTGTTCACCCTCAGTCTTCACACTTGGGGAGGTCTCTTTGCGACTTTGGGAGACTGGAGAAGTGTTCTCTCAATGCTTGTGTGTCCTGGGGACTGCAGGCCTACCTTTACTCAACCAGAACTGGACTCCTAATCCCACATCACTTGGGGATTTGGTTCTGAAGACAGAGGCCATGATGGAAAGCCTGTATTGAAAAGTGTCCCTCAAAGACCCCTGAAGCCCTGGTGTGGGGCTCCTGGGCCATCGCTTAGTCTAGCCCAGCTGGGTTCAGGGCAGCTGTAATCAGACAGACAACTGGGGCTAAAATCTGCTGTGGTGCTGTGCCCAAGGACAGTGTAGAGCCTGTTCTTTGCATAAAGATCTGTCTGCACATGAAGCTGTGAGTGATCTAGGCTGCAGGTGCCCAAAGGGGGAGCATTTCCCTGGGTGACCTGTCTGGAGGGGGCCCTTCTCCTAATCCTTTAGCTGGTAACATACAGGCTGCTGCTGCTGCTGCTAAGTCGCATCAGTCGTGTCCGACTCTGTGCGACCCCATAGACGGCAGCCCACCAGGTTCCCCCATCCCTGGGATTCTCTAGGCAAGAACACTGGAGTGGGTTGCCATTTCCTCCTCCAATGCATGAAAGTGGAAAGTGAGTGAAGTCACTCAGTCGTGTCTGACTCTTTGTGACCCCATGGACTGCAGCCTACCAGGCTCCTCTGTCCATGGGATTTTCCAGGCAAGACTACTGGAGTGGGGTGCCATTGCCTTCTCCAGATAAACAGGCAGAAAACAGTAAATCATGGCACATGTTTTGTTCTGTTTCTTTTTGACTGTGCTGGGTCTTCATTGCTGTGCACAGACTCTCTCTGGTTGTGGCGAGTGGAGGCTACTCTTCCTTGCGGCGTGCAGGCTTCTCATTGCGGTGGTTTCTCTTGTTGTGGGGCAGGGGCTCTAGGCGAGAGGGCTTCAGGAGTTGCAGCTCGAGTGCTTAGTTGCCCTGTGGCATGGGGTATCTTCCCAGACCAGGGATTGAACCTGTGTCACTTGCATTGCAAGATGGATGCTTAACCACCGGACCACCAGGGAAGTCCATGGCTACATCTTTGGTTTTGGATGTCTTTCTGATTGTGGTCATTCATAACTGACCACATGGGGTCTTGAATAGAATCCTCGGGATGGGAGGGGCTCAAGAAGATGGTCTCCCCACCACTTGACTGGGTTCCAGTGTCATCTTGCTGAAAGGGAAGGGGCCAGGTTTCCTGTCTGTCCCAGCCCAGTGATTCACAACCTTCTGTATTTTATGTCTAACTAGTCCACAGTGCGATGGAAATCCATTTCTTTTGCTTCTTTATTTATTTGAAATTGGTGCAAGCTTGTATGAAATCATCTTTTTATATGATGTTTTGCCTGAAGGGTGTTTCCAAGCAATTTAGACTATAAATGGAAAAATAATTTGATCTGCGAAAATCCATACAGTCTCCCCATTTGGCTGATTTATTAGACCTTTATCTTTCCAGAAACATTCCTACTCACAGCGTTCTCAGGCTTTCTTAGTTTGTGCCTGAAACTGGTAGATTTTTGTAAAAAAAAAAAAACACCACAAAACAGGCTTTCCTGAGGGTGAATGAGGTGACCACGTTTCAGTCCTTAATTAAGTATTATTGGTTTTTTTTTTTTTCAGGAGAGCAGCTTTCACTGTCTTCAATATCACCCAGCTTCTCTGTGACACCCACAGCGAACACCATGGTGAGCAGATGCATTTACTCTTGCCCCCCATCTTGGTGATGTCTTTTTGCTTGGACTATGTGCCAGGAGAGTGGGAATCCCATTAGACCGACTGGCTCTGTCTTGGTAGCCAGTGTTAGCACTAATCCTTGATGCTCAGTGTGACTGAAGGGAAGACCCTTGGCTCCCCATGACCTGTAGCCTCAGGTGCCCACATGGAACAACGAAACTTACCAGGGACCACCCAACATGAGGCTGTTTCTTGCTGCACTTGGCGCCATGACTGGAGAGCGAGAAGGAGGTGGCCTGGACACTTAGCTTCTCTCTGCACCATCTTCTTCTGATGTTCGAGGAAATGATCCATTCCTTTAGAAAGTGTTCCCTTCTGATATGAGCATTTGTAATCAATCAACTTTCCTTCCATGAGAACTTTAATGAAATAGTGAGGGAACAGATTCTAGCACCACCTGTTGGGGTTCAAATCCCAGTTCTCTCATTTATTTCTGCATAAGCCTCTTCATGCTTAGTTTCATCTGTCAATCGCCTGTGTATTTCATGAGGTTGTTGTAAGGATGAAATGTTAATATATGTTAAATGGTCACAAGAGCATATAGGAAGTGCTATTGTCATGATTATTATGGTGTGAGAAGCATGAGGCCCAAAGGACAGACTGAACTTCTGTAGAAATCTTGGCTTTAGTTCTTAACAGGAACTCGTGTCACTGATTTCTTTCAGATGCCCACCGATGCCTACCATCCCATCATAACCAACTTGACAGAGGAGAGGAAAAACTTCCGGAGTCCTGGAATTGTTCTGAGTTACCTTCAAAATATGTCCCTCAGCTTACCCAATAAATCCCTCTCAGAGGAGACAGCATTCAACCTCACCAAGGTAAAGGCTATGTGATTTCTGTGCCCAGTGGATCAGGGATGACAAGCTGCCAGACCATGACCGACAAGTATGTCTTGTTTGACCTACACGGAGCTGAAAAAATCAGAAACTTTTATATAGAAGTCTGGATTTCAGAATTCTCATGAACAGCCAGATGGCGTGGACTACACACTGTGTAGTCAGCTCTACATAGCTCGGTGGAATTTCCTTCAGATGCGACTTGACTCTTCATCTCCTTTTCCCAGTGTCCAGCCTAGCTGGCCTGTCTCTCCATCTACCTGGCCCCTTCGCATGCCTCGTTGCTTCAGTCATGTCCAATTCTGTGACCCTATGGACTGCAACCCACCAGGCTCCTCTGTCCATGGGATTCTCCAGGCAAGAGTACTGGAGTGGGTTGCCATGCCCTCCTCCAGGGGATCTTCCTGACCCAGGGATTGAACCTGGGTCTCCAGCATTGCAGGAAAATTCTTTACTGTTTGAGCCACCAGGAAAACCCCACTTGACCCCTGTACGCATTTGAATTTGCAAATCTGGCTCTAAACTCTGCTACCTCCCTTGGCAACAGCTAGAATGCAGAGTTGGGTCTTTGGCAGATTTAGCCATAGGGTCGTAGTGTGACCCCCAATGCTGTGACGTATCTCAATGGGAATTTCCAAAGTTATTGAAAACACTTAGTGAATGTACCATGTATGGCACTAGAATGAAGGTACTTTCTCTTTACATTCTCCTTAAGGTCTTTCCAGGTCAAGGTAGAGGAGGATGCTGGGCTTGTATGGGCCTGATAACTTCAATCTCAGCACAGGGCTCTTGGCTGCTGATATCCAGAGAAAAGGAATGTGAGACTGTTACACCTCAAAAGTGTAGATAAGGGTTAAGAGCAGGAAGCATAGGGTCTGATTGCTGGGCTGAACATCTCTCTGCTGGTTACTTACTGTGCACCCTTGGTCACGTAACTTTATATCTCTGCCTCACTTTGTTCATCTGAGATATTTGGAGATAATAGTAGTACTTACTTTATTGGATTCTAAGAAGGTTCCTCGGAGAAGGCAATGGCACCCCACTCCAGTATTCTTGCCTGGAGAATCCCAGGGACGGGGGAGCCTGGTGGGATGCCATCTATGGGGTTGCACAGAGTCGGACACGACTGAAGTGACTTAGCAGTAGCAAGAAGGTTCCTATGTGCATAGTATGACTCTGGCACTTGATGAGTGCTTTTTAAGAGTTCTCAATCCTTCCTGGTTTCCTTGCTGAAGACAAACCCAAAGAAGTAGCCAAAGAATCATGGGAAAGTGTGTGTTTAGTAAACAAGACGTCTTGATATGCTAGGAGGTATTTGTGCCAATAGCTCTCCTGCCTCGGTGATAGAAGCAAGAGTAAGACTTGTCAGATTTTGTTCATTCATTCATAGAATGTGGTAAGTTCTGGGGATCCAGGATGACCAAGAACTGCTTCCTGCTTCCAAGAGGCTCAGGACTGAGAGGGTGAAGATGGACCATGGAGTCTGACAAGTGTCCTGAGCTGCAGGCACTCAGTGACTCTGGAGTCAGGCAAGCCCGGGTTTAACCCTCAGATCTGTGCTGTTTTCAAACCTCAGTTTCCCAGTCTGTGACATAGGGATACTTTGATGACCCAAGTCTGTCTCTGTTAGAATGGTTTTGGTTGCAAGTAAACAGTAATATGACCAAGTATTGTTAAAATAGGGGCATTTAATGGCTTCATTCTTCCAGTGAAGCCACTTTCCACTTTCACAAACTTCCAGGTTTGATTAATTCAGTCTTTCATTCACAGCAAGGATCTAAGTGGCAGAATTGCTGTTCTCTTGGCATTCTATTCTGTTTCCAAGTGACTGAAATGGCTCCAAACACCACACCTCATTGACAAAGACCAGGAGCTAAAGGAAAGGCAGGGGGCACTTCTGTCTTTACAGGGCAGGAAATTCTTTCCCGAGGTTCCCCTTGCAGGTCCCCTGACATGACCATGCCTAGACCAATCACTGGCCAAGGGAACGGAACTGGCTCAGTGGCTCAGCCAATCATATGGAGAAATGGGCGGGGCCAAGACAGCTTTGTATAAGTACTTCCAGGCTCCTTGCAGGAAGCACTTCTGGGTTCTTCAGTTGAGCTCAGTGGGTGGGAGTGAGGATACCCAGAGGGAGGGTCGAGGCCTCTCCATAGTCTTGGAGGGATGTCTATATGGGAACATAAAATTCCATGCAAGTCTACACAGGAAACTGTGTTAAAGCTGGGTGATTTACTCTTTCCTTTTAACTCCCCTGTTTCCTCTCAGATACATTGGACAGTATCAGAAGTAGCAAAATCAAATGCATTCAGGAGCCATATGAACAAAGTAAATGGATGATTAGGTCAGACAATAAGGAGGAGTAGAGACTGTGGCTCACCGGGAAGTTACCCACCCACGGGGAGTGGCAGTGAGCTACTTAAGAGCCTCCTGATTTTAACCATTATGTTTACTTCTTCTGATTTTGCAAGCAAAGCAAAAACCCAGAATTTTACAATGGAATCGCACCCATTAAAAAAAAAAAAAGGGGGGCAGCTAACAAATTTAAAAGCAGTTGTGTACAAACCAAATAAAAGACATTTATGAATCAGATGCAGCCTGTGGGTCATCAGTTTGAAACCTCTGGTGGGGGCCGTGTGGAATGGATACTTGACTCTGAGTGTCCTGTAGAGGAATCATGTGGATTTACCTCAAACCCCACCAGTTTGGATTGGATGAGAAATAAAAATCTTTGGCATCCATTATCCAATGTTCCACGATGTCCTGGCTCCTCACCACCAATAGCTGAACAAGAAAGTGAAAAGAAATTTCTTGTGCTGGGTAATAAGGTGGCCATTAGCCACATGTGGCTCTTAAACACTTGAATTGTGGCCAGTTCAAATCAAGGTGTAAAATACACACTGGAGCTCTAAAATTTAGTGTAACAGAAGAATGTAAAATATCAAATTGATTTTTATATTGATTGCATGTTGAAGTGATAATTTAGCTATATTTGGCTAAGTAAAATATATTATTAAAAAAGTAATTTCACCTATTTTCTTTTAACTTTTAAAAAGGCAGTCACTAGAAAATCTAAAACAAAAATTTGGCTTGCATTATATTTCTATTCAGATGAACTGCTCTAGATCAGGAGTCAGCGGCCTAAATACTTGCCACTGACTAATGAGTGTCACCTGGAGCAAATAAGATACCATCTATCAAAGGGCTTTGTAAATATAACCTGATGCACTGATGAGAGCTATTTTCGTTTACTGCTGTATATATGCAAAACCCAGTCTGTGGTTAATGGAGATGAGAAAATGGAAGGTCTTATGATTTTGAGGCTTAAGAATACATGCTAAGCAGTGTCATCTTGTCTGCCTTTAGACTTTCTTAAACACCGTGGGAGAGGTTCTTCGTTTGCCCAGCTGGACTGCTGTATCAGAGGTAAGAGAAAAGAACATTTTGGTCTTCAGAAGTACCTTGGGAACCATTTTGTCTTCCTTGAAGTGGCATAAATATGGCCTAGTTCACATCTAAAAGAGAAATGATGCATCTTTCAGTCATGAGATCTGGGATATTAGAGCTCATTTCGACAGGATATGTGATTAATTTTCAATGCTGTGTTTTCTCTATGGATCAAAGCTCTGCAACCATCAGTACATGGTGCTGTCCTCAACACAGAGCAGGGAAATGGTTGGATTTCTTCATGAGGAATGTAGGCTTGTTTATCATTTTAGTAGTTTTTTCTTTTTACCAGCACATTCTCCTTGAATGATAATAAAACATATTTGATTAAAGATCACTGTTTTAAGTGGAAAAAGTCCAATGTGTGACAATATACACTTCATGATTATGAGTGTAGAAATCAAAGCAGCTTCTCCTTTTCTCTGTACTCTAAAGAGTTAGGAGAATGAAATGCTTTTTCTTTTCTTTTTAAAAATAACATTCTTGATTTTACTTGTTTAAGAAATAAAACAAGTCAAGATGTTGTGGACTAGTTAGAAAATGCAGATAATAAATACATATAAAATAAAAATCACCTGAAATTCTCAGACTGAGTGGTAATGATTGTTCATATTCTTATATATATGTGAAAGTGAAAGTGAAGTCGCTCAGTTGTGTCGGACTCTTTGTGACCCCATGGACTGTATGTAGCCCACCAGGCTCTCCATCCATGGGATTTTCCAGGCAAGAATACTGGAGTGGGTTGCCATTTCCTTCTCCAGGGGATCATCCAGACCCAGGGATTGAACCCGGGTCTCCTGCATTGTAGGCAGACGCTTTTACCGTCTGAGCCACCAGGGAAGTCCTATAGATATATATATGTATTTCTTACAATCTAGTTTTCAGTTCTCTTATATGCATATAATAGAAATTTCTCTCTCTCTTTCTCTCTTTTTTGGCCACAGCATGTGGTTTGTGGAATATTAGTTCCCTGACCAGAGATTGAACCTGCACCCTTGGTAGTGAGAGCACAGAGTCTTAACCACTGGACTGCCAGGGAATTATATATAATTATATATAATTCTTATATGCATATATATTCTATAAATATGCTATCTGAATTTATCAGTTTCTCTTTAATTAGAATCTTTCCTAATGATATTAAGTATTTTTCAGCAATGCTGTATCAGTTAGGCTAGGTTAGGCTATGTCGCAGTAACAAATAGACCATACATCCCAGTGGCTCCATGCAGTGGACATTCAGTTCTCACCCATGCCAAATATGGTGTGAGTCTGGGAAGCCTCTTCTCTGCCCAGTGACCTGATTCCTAACTCTGCCCATTTTCTGAGGCTACTGTTTCAACATGTGACTTCCTCGGTTGCCCAGCAGGGGTGGAGAAGTGGGGAGGAGAAGTCTCGACTATCTTGCCTGGAAGGGATGCAAGCACACCATTATTTAAAGTATTCCTTCTCCTGAACTCCTATAATGTTTAAAACATATCTGCCAGTTTGTGGCAGAATGACCTCTGCTTCTCATTATGAGTGAGATTGCTCCAAGATTTACACCTGAACTTTTTATTTGAACAGTTTCAAATAGAATGGGATGGGACTTCACAGTGGCAAAGGAAGAGAAAAACAGTCATGAACTTAAGATCAACATAATATTCCCTAGAAACAAATTCTGTTTTAAAAGACACAGTCCTCCAAAGTTGATGATTTCCAGGGGGATGGAACTGCCACCCAGCAAGCCCCCAGAAGATGGCCAAGGAAGACCTGAGCAAATATACTTTCAGCATCATTTTATGTGACTTTTTCTGAATACTCTGCCACAAAATATGAATAATCATGAAACTATTCAGACTCAGGCAGGCTCTACTGTGCGCTAAAGGGAAGGTATGAATCAGCCACTCCCCAACAGAGCTGCATGCCAGAAACACAGATTTTCATGTGCTTAACTGTGCTTTGCTGATTGAAGTCAGGCCATGGGCCTGAAAGAAAATGTCTAAAATTGGCCTCCATATTCTATTTCCAGCTCATTAGACTCTCATGCAGCATATGTTTGTGAGAGAACGCCTGGGACACTTAGCAACAGATGGATGCTTTTTTCAGAAGGGCGGGAAGGAGAGAAGGGGTGTGATGGCAGAGATTCACACACCACACCCTCAGGGGAACTAAGATGCCCCCTCCCTGCTAGACATGTGTCTGAGGATGAGGGGCAATCAGCCCAGTCTGAGCTAGCTGCAGAGATACAGGGTGTCCTGGAGGGACTCCCTGCCTTCTTGGGGGCAGCACCCAATAGGATCGTCTCTGCTTTGGGGACTCAGAGTGGAGAGGCCCTTGGAAAAAAGAAGAGACACACTAGGCTTGTCAGGGAGGCCAGGGGTGACTTGGGGTGCTGGCAACTCCAAAGTACCCTCCACTTCGTGGAGATTAGGACAGAACTGCTATCTTCATCCTGGAGGGTGTTGGGAGCAACGAGCCCCTCCTCATGAAGCAGAAGAAGATGGAGTGGGGGGCGCAGATCAGAGAGATGCCAAGGTCCCCAGTGAGTTCAGAGTGGACCCAGGACCAGGTCTGGTCACTCTGTGTCTGAGTGTGGAAGCCTTGGAGCTGATGCTCTGGTGACTGGGGTCAACCTCAGCCAGTATCCATGTTGTGCGAGCTCCGCTGAGCTGGGTGACCTCCGTGGTCACATCCACGCCTGTGAAATGGGTCAGCAGTGTGACTGTTTCTCCTCTCATCTGGTCATCGTGAGGACAGAGCTTGGCAGGAACGTCACTCAGCCGATGCTGGGTGTCCTCCTTTGCAGGAATGTTGACAGTGAACTTGAAGCTTGATTTTGTGCGTTTGTACGTTTGATGCCTCCGACTCATGCACGTGCTGAGCGAGCTCCATCTTCACATCTCCTTCCTGTCATGGTGTTGTTTCAGGACAGTGCTGTGGTGCCGGGCTTGATAGACACCATTGACACCGTCATGAGCCACATAACTTACAACCTGCAGGCCAGCAAGCCCCAGGTCGCCATCGTGGGTTCCTCGTCCATGGCAGGTAGCTTGGCAGTGTGGGTGTGGGTGAGGATGGCTGTGCGGCAGGCGGGGGTGGGTGGAAGGGGGGGTGCAGACAATGCCACCTGCTTGTTGAATTTCGCTGCACTCCTGCATTTTCTTGTGTGCGCAGAGGTACACACAAACCTCACATGCCATCAGTGGAGATGCACCTCTTCATTGTCCTACACTACATTGCCTGATGCGCAGTGACATTTTGGAGGAAGACAGAGTTAGGTCGGAACACCCGTGCTCAGCTGGGATGTTGGCACAGGACCACGGGAGCCTTTGAGATTGCCGTAGGGGCCAGATTCATCTCGGGTGACAACTGTCTCAGTGCGGGACAGGAGATGAGCAGCAGAAGCCCCTGGAGTGTCTGTGGGTCCCAGGTTTCCTAGAGTCAGCTACAGGTTTCTCTAAGATATTGGTCACGTGGTCTCCTACAAGTGGACATCATGGTTCTTGATATTTTCCGAGTCTGTGTCTAGGGAGCATGTGTGCTTGCTAAGTTGCTCAATCATGTCCGACTCTTTGCCACCCCACGGACTACAGCCCGCCAGGCTCCACTGTCCATGGGAGTTTCCAGGCAAGAATATTGGAGTGGGTTGCCATTTACTCCTCCAGGGGTCTTCCTGACCCAGGGATCTGACCTGCATCTCCTGTGTTGGCAGGAGGGTTCTTTACCACTAGCGCCACCTGGGAAGCCTGGTACCCAAAACTTTATCATCAGAGCCACACTTCTGGAAAGGAAATGTCATTCACTCACTTGGGTTGGTTTTACTGGGAGTTTGTTGGACAAGGCAGGTCCCTTCATGCGGTGATGCTTTTGCCTCACTTAAGAAGATAAGTGTTGGGCATTTCATTTTCTTGTGTCTTGTGGGGTCCCTGGTGTGGAGGAGGAGCCCCTCAGCATGGGGATCTCCCTGCCAGATTGGATGCAGCCAGTGCTGAGGCATCTTAAGCTGAGGGGCTGCCCTGAGGGCAGAGGGGTCATATCAGGCCAGGAGCCCCCCCCACCCGCCCCCACGCAGGGGGTGGCAGTCAGACAGGCCCGCCAGATGGTCACAATGACTGTTCTGGACACTCGTTTTTTAGGTTCTTGTTTCCTAAAGGTAATTACTCTCCCCAGGAGAGCTCATTCTGTCAAAAAAAAAGCAAAGGCAGATGGGGTTTTACAGCCCAGTTTCCTGCCCTGGAGTTGACTGACTGCAACTTCCTCTCTCTGGCTCGTTTTAGACTTTTCAGTGGCCAAAGTGCTCCCCAAGACTATGAATTCCTCCCACTACCGCTTCCCAGCCCGGGGGCAGAACTACATCGAGATCCCTCATGAGGCTTTCCACAGCCAAGGTGAGTGCAGCTTGGGACCCTTGCAGAGGGACTCAGCCTGTGAGCTGTGACCGGGCAGAGGGGCTGCCCCAGCCCTCCTCCCTGGGCCGATGGGGCCAGGTTTCCATGATGGGAACACGGTGCATCTTTGATGCTCCTGATATATCTTCATAATGCCGACCACAATCCAGCCTTGTGCGCTGGGACTGGGGAGGCAGGCTGGCAATCTGCATTCTACACTTGCTCACTGGAGGATTCTTAGCGGACCATGAACTGATGTGGCCACCTCCCCTCCCCGCTGGGGTGGCCTCAGGCTGGGTGGCTGGGTGGGGGATTTTGTCTGCTCAGGAGCACGGGGTTCTCCTCCTGGGCAGGTTGATGTCAAGGATAGTGATGGGACAGCAGCCGAGGTGATCTCAATTACTCTCTAGGGGGCCTGGGTGGCTCTGGCCATTTTTGCTGTCGTGACTGTCCCCCTGCCCCTTGAAAGATGACTGTGCCTCTGCAGCTGTGTCACTGTCCCAGGGACCTTGGGCAGTCAAGGGAGTTGTGGATTCTCAGCACCCGGCCATCTGGCCAGAGGCCACGTTCTTCCCATTCTGCCTTCAAGATTGAGGACCAGTCTGGGTGGGGGAGGACAGTGGTCCTGTCTCCAGCTCGGAGCCCTCACTCCCCAGCCCTTGGGAGCTGACCTCTGCTCCCTGCACCCTCTAGTTTGCTTTGTGAAGGGTGCTCAGGGATGTCGGGGTATCCTGCTCTCAGGGGACTGTCCTCCCACACTCAGAGTGAACTATAGAAGGGAGAGACCCAGGGGCAATGCCAAGGTTGACCTAATTCATACCACTGCACGTGGGGTTTTATCTCATGTGGCTGCATGGCTGTTAGAAATCCCCAATTTTTCAGAATCAGCAAGATCACAGCTTCATGTGATCTGCCCACATGGAAGCTTCTCACACTTGGCAGTAGAACTAACTGGTCACAAGCACTGTCTCCGTGGCTAAAATTCCTGGGCTCAAATCCTGGTTCAGCCACTCAATGGGCAAGTTACTGAACCTGCCTGGCCTCCGTTTCCTCATCTGTGACTTAGGGGACAGTCTTAGTATCTTCTCCAATATTTTGTGGTGAGAATTAGAAGAGACTGCTCTTACACCAGTGCCTGGCCCATAGTAAATGTGATGTGAATTGTTACATACATTCCTGAAATTTCAACACACTCAACAGATATTCTGAAGAACTCAGGAAGCATTGTGGGACTTGCTCCTCCCAACCTCCTATTAAGCTAGTGGAGGGAGGTAACAGAATGGATGATTCCTGTTTCCAAGTTGGAATAGCACAGAGAGGTGGAACCCAGCAGAAGGAGTGGCAGGTGTCTGGGTGACTTGTAAATCCTGCATCCGCTGCCTCACTGGGGTGCTGAGATTGCTGTAAATACTGCAAACACAGATAGCCACTGAGATTCGCTCATGGCTGCAGTGCTATTGCCTGGCACTGCCATCCACAGCTCAACCGGGCTCTGCCTTCGGAGGCGCGTGGTGTTCCTGGAACGTCTGCCCGCCCACCCACTCACCCTCTGCCAAGAGCTGTAGCATCTATGTGTCCAGAGCTGGCTCAGGGGCGGAGCAGGGAGTGGTTGCCATGGTTGCATTCACAGTTGAAGGGTGGAGCGGAATCTGTACTCAAACTCTGTCCTCAAGGTCAGTTCTGCCCCTGAATGTCCCCCTCCTTGCCCTTGAGGAGCTGCTGGGTTCCTGGGTGTGAGGTCTACACTGTGTGTTGCTGGGCAAGCACTTTCGGTGGGGGTTTTGTGTTTCCCTGGTTTATCACTGGGGATGCTGAGAGCTGTCTGGTCGTCTGCTCTTTCCCCAGCCTGGACCACCATCGTGGGGCTTCTCTACCATTCGGTGCACTATTACTTGAGCAACATCCAGCCGGCCAACACCAAGTGAGTATCTGGGGGCCACAGAGCGTGGGGTGGGGAGGGGGTTCCTGTTTGCTGGGCATCAGACCACTGTGACACCCCCACCTCCCTGCCACCAGAGGCTCATGCAGTCTTGTCTCAGAGAACTTGTGCTTCACTGTTAAGAGCCAAAGAAGACGCAGGGATGCCTACCCTGGGGGTTCAGCAAGCCCTGGGGCATGGGCTGATAGTGCAGTGGTCAGGAGCACCGGCTGAGTGACCATGCCACCTGCAACTGTGTGACCTTGGGCAAGTCAGCTGACCCCTCTGAGCCTCAGTTTCCACTTCTGTAGAATGGAAAATGGGCAGCACATGCCTCCATCAGTCAAGACTGCGTTGGATAGATCAGCTTAGGCAGAAGGGAACTGAGGGCTCATGGGACTAGGAAGGATAGGAGCAGTCAGCTTCAGGCGTGGCTGGATCCAGGGACCCAGAAGATACTGCTTTGACCTCGTCTCTCCTCCATGTCAACTCATTTCCTGGCAAGCCCCTTCGTAGAGGCATTGCTGGCTCCTGTAGATTCAGACCCACATGGGTTTGGGTCCTGAGATCTCAAGCAGGAAAGTAATTGTCTTTCATGAGTGAAAAGTCAGTTTCATTCAAAATCTAGGGAAGACTGTGATTGGCCAGCTTGGGTCATGTGCCCATCCTGCCCCCCCCCCCCCCCCCCCCCCGGCCCAGTCATGGTGGGAGAGGATCCTGCTCTCTCATTGGCCAGGTCTGTTCACATGACCTTCTTGGATTTGGGGGTGGATCAGCTGTACTCAGACCACAGGGAGCGGCTGGTTCCTCCAGGAAAGATTAGGCTTGGGACCTGTTCTTCCCTTTCAAGGGGTCCCTTGGAGGGGACAGGGAGGCAGAGCCCAGGGCTGGGGCAGAGAAATTGCCAGTGAGGTATGAGCCCAAGAGCCCAAGGGACCCACGTCTACAGTTAGTGTTTGGAAGGCAAAGCCGTTTCTGTTGGCCGCAGACCCGCCCTAGGCAGGGGCCCTGCATAGGGCAGCAGGCAGGCTCTGGTCCATCTCTCTTCCCGGGAGTCTGGCACAGCGCCCGGCCCAGAGTGGAGGCTCTGAAAAGGTGCCTGGAGACAGAGCTGTTCATCTCAGAGGGAGCCGCACAGCGCCTCCACCCCTGGCCCCGATGAGGCCCCGCTTCCCTCCCCTGCCAGGACCAAGCCTGGAAAAGTTGATAGTATGAGAAAGGGTGTTCCTGCAAGCTCACTATCTCTGCTGATGGGAAGGCGCTGCGGGGGCGGGTTTCGGACACTGGTGCCCGCCGCTGGGTATTTAGAGTCCTGTGTGATGGAAAGCAGGCAGCTATTTTTAACTGCCTACAGATGAACGAGAAATGATAAATATACTTTCTAATGATGCAAATAGTCCTGTTATCGTATGCTCTCTCAGAGGAAGCCTCTTCTCCCACCTGATACCAGGGACCAGCTCTTGGTACAAAACCCTGCGCTGGGCCTGGGGGAAGCATGCAGTCGTAGTTTAGCTGACTTGGAGGGAAGCCCTGTTCTAGGCGTGATTGCCGGGGAGAGTCTGCACGTTGTCAGGTTCACTTATAACCTGGCACCCTGGGTGTGTTTTCCAGAATTCTTCAGGAAAGTCACAAAGGAAGCAACCCGCTTTCCTTGGAAATATGCCGTCTAGACTACTTGGGGGAAAATTCTCCAAACTCAAGATTATGAATGAATAGTGGACCCAGCCTTAGCCCCAATTTATGTATTTACCTCTCTCACTGCTGGAAGTTCAGACTGAAACAGACTTTTCAGTGAAATCCATAAAAACGTGTATTTCTGGGGATGGCCAAATCCTTCTGTGGGTTGGAGTAAGGGTGTGGGGAGGATGGTGTTTATACCACATCTGCAGCACCCCTCATCCTTGGGAAAGGGGACAAAGGCAGGACTGAGGGTTACAGATGGCCGTGGGTACTTTGATTCACAGTGACCAGAACCACACTCTTTCTGGGTGTTGGCAGAGTTTTGCATAAAGGTCCAGATGGTTAATACTCTTGGCTTTACCTGCTATACTGTTTCTGTCACATCTGCTGTGTGAAGGCAGCCCTGGACAATACATAAAGAAACAGGGGTGACTGAGTGCCAATAAATCTTTATTTATAAGGCCAGGCGGTGCCTATGGTTTGCACAACCTTGGTCGGCACTGTTATACCCGTGCTGGCAGCAGTGGATGGGGACAAGGCTAAGTCTGCCCTGCTGTGGGGAGTCGAACCCCGTGCTTAAAGCTTGACCACCAGGTGTGACTATCCTCCATCCTAAGCAGATCCCTGTCTCCAGGATCTGATGCCTGATGATCTGAGGTGGAGCTGATGTCATAATAATATAAAGTGCACAATAAATGTAATGCACTTGAATTATTCCAAGACCGTCCCTCAACACCTCTTGTTCATGGAAAAATTGTCTTCCACAAAACTGTTCCCTGGTGCCAAAAATATTGGGGACCACTGGTCCTACGGGCTTCAACCCTCCCATCCCTCTCCTGCTCTCGCTGCCCAGGAGTCTCCAGGCGGGACTCCCCGGAGCCTCAGGACCCAGAGCGCCACGATCTGCTCTCACATCCTCTGCAAGTTGTGGGCCGAGAGACTCACACAGGCAAAGAACCCCCCAACTCACAGCCCTCTACCCACTGACATTAATACCATGGACCTCTGAACTCTGCCAGCAGTGAATGCAAGTGTTCAGTTATTTTTCCGAAGTCAAAACAGAACGACTTTGCGATAATGACCACTTATTTTTCAGGTGTTGGGTCTTCAGGTCTAAGGTCAACCACGTGATGCAAAGATGTCTTGTTGTCAACATTAACCTTGGAAAGAATCACCCCATGGACTCATTAAGTGTGGTCCCTGTATTTGCTGTCTTAGCTGCTGTAGCACGAGGTGGCACAGGGGTGACACTTGCTGTGGTTCACATGCAGACTCGGAGCCAGGCTCCCGGCTTTTTACTCCCAGTCGGCCACCCTGCCCAGCTGGTGAACTTGGCACAAGCCTGGCGGTCTCTCTGCCCGCTTGCTTCTTTCTAAGATAGGATGGCTGTCCTGATTTCTGAGGATTTCTGTGAGCTCTGACTTAATGGTTTAAGTAAAGCTTGGTACCCTTGAACATGATATTTAAACTCTTCCTTTGTCATTTCATAAGATGCTTGGCTGTTCTCCCATTCTCTGCCTTTAAGATAATTATCAAATTCCACGCACAATTAGAAGCAGATTAGTGCGATCGCCTTGATAGTGTTCTGGTGTTCCCGCTTGCTTGCACAGCTGATGTCATTCCAGTTTAGTTTTGTGTGTTATCACCCTCACACTTTTATGTTTTTTGGGTGTGAGGTTGAAAGGATGCAGTGGAATCGTGACATCCTTTAAACCTCCCTGGGGTGTGGAGTCAGCACATGAGATTAATGGGATAGGAGGGGGTCAGGGGTGGATGGGCTCCTCCCCGCACCCATCCCCTGTTGACCACCCTGGGCCCCAGTGATGTCTGCCCTGGGGCAATGCCTGACCATGCACAGGTCCTGGATGGGGGCGTCCTTTGTCCCTTCATGGGCCTGGACACAAGGGATCCTCTGAGGTCCCTGTCCCTGGCCCCATAGTGATGAGAAATGTTTAGTTCTTACTGATTCTCATCTGCCATGTGGGCAGCTGGGACAGCTGTTCCTTCACACCAGTGATCCGAGCTGGACAGGGCGCAGAGTCACCTGCTCCTCCTCCATAGATGGGTCTGGGACTCAGAAAGGGTGGGACTCCTTGACTGCAGGCGTGGGACTCGGGCCTCTGCATGTCAGCCTCTCAGTGATGGACTCACTTGTGCTTCAGAAGGATATGTTCCAGGGGTTCGACTTGACTTTAATGTCTGCATCTCCTTTTATTTTTAATGCTATATGTTTTCATTTATTTTTGGCCATGCTATGAGGCATGTGGGAGCTCCCTGGCCAGGAATTGAACCCTCGCACCCTGCATTGGAAGCATGGAGTCTTAACTGCTGATCCTCCAGGGAATTCCCCTGTCTTCACGTCTTTGTAAAGCCAAGGCATCCAGGCAGAAGGAATGACAGGGTCGTGTAGCAGCCCGTGGTGTAGCCACTGATTCGGGCAGTCATCCTCAATGCTGACACCCCTGGGTGAAGGGTTGTGTGGGCACAGGGTTCTTCCCTGTTGCCCCACAGGCTACCTGTTAATCACTATGTGAGAAGGTCCTGGAGAGCAGAGACCACTTCAGTCAAGGGGTCATGCTCAGTCTCACGGACATTGGGGCAGGCTGGTGTCCTGCATCCCACAATGAGAAGCAGTGGCAAGAGTCATCCTGCCCCCAGATGCTCGGCCTGATGCTCCCCACGAGGGAACAGTCAAGGGCTGTTTTGCAAAACCTTGGTTTGGACTGTCACACGTCTATGCAGTGGAAGCAGTAACATGAGTAGGGGCTGTTCCAGATCAGAGGGGACTTGCGGGACATGGTGACTAAATGGATGCTGCCCCTTCCTTGACAGAAAAGCAGAGCTCTGACAGACACCCTGGGGACACTGAGGACGCTGAACTGTGGACCAGACACCAGATCACGGGTTGAAGCTGGGTCAGATTTCTGAGCGTGTTGATGGTTAGGGTGGTTATGTAGGAGGCAGTCTTTATTTTTAGAAGATACACTTAAAGTATTTAGAGGTGGAGTGTCATGATGTAGTTTCTAATGATTCAGCAAAAAGAAGGTGTGTGTGTGTGTGTGTGTGTGTGTGTGTGTGTGAGAGAGAGAGAGAGAGAGAGAGAGAGAGAGAGATGCCAGACAAAGCAAAAATGGCAGAATGGTAGGAGCTGGGAATCTAGGGGCACTGTTTCTAGCACATTTTCTGCTGGCGTGACTCATGCAGTGCAAGGTTTGGAGAGGAGGGTCCTGCTTGGGGCAAAGATTCTGGTTCTTGCCATTCTCTCTTGAGAGACCCCACTGAGCTACTTTATTATTTATTGGCTGTGCTGAGTTTTCGTTGCTGTGTGGGCTTTCTCTGTAGTTGCAGCACATGGGCTTCTTGTGGCGGTGGCTTCTCTTGTTGGGGAGCATGGGCTCAAGGCCACGGGAGTGCAGTCGTTGCTTGCAGCATGTGGGATCCTCCTGGATCAGGGATTGAACCTGTGTCTCCTGGGTTGGCAGGCAGATTCTTTATCACTGAACCACCAGGGAACTACTTCTTGATACCGAGAACTCAGCGACTAAGCCACCTGAGCACCATGGAGGTCATGTCCACCATTCTGGTGGGTGCTCTCTCCCTTTGTTTCCATCAGTCAGAGGCTTCTCATACCACTTGAGAATTCTCCCAAGTCTCTCCAAGGCTCTCACCCACATCTCCATGTGCAGCATCTTTCAGATCTTTCAGGAGGTTTAAGTTTCTTTTGCTTAGCATTTCCTGTCCCCTCTCTGCTCCCTCAAGCATCAGTGAGAATGCAGCTCTGATAGAAAGGATGGAGATAGACTCTAGAGTGAGTAGGACACCATGTTTGAGCAGGAACTTGCTAGCAACGGAGTTCATTTACTAGGGGATATTTCCAGTTTTATTTTTTTGTTTCAAATCTCCCTGTACAACTTGGTTTACCTGTTGTTCAGTCACTCAGTTCTGTCCGATTCTTTCTGACCCCGTGGACTGCAGCATGCTAAGCTTCCCTGTCCTTCACCATCTCCCAGAGTTTGCTCAAACTCATGTCCATTGATTTGGTGATGCCATCCAACCATCTCATCCTCTGTCACCCCCTTCTCCTCCTGTCCTCGATCTTTCCCAGCATCAAAATCTTTTCCAGTGAGTTGGCTCTTAGCATCAGGTAGCCAGAGTATTGGAACTTCTGCTTCAGCACCAGTCCTTCCAATGAATATTCAGAGTTGATCTCCTTTAGGATGGACTGGTTTGATCTCCTTGCTGTCCATGGGACTCTCAAGAGTCTTCTCCAACACCACAATCCAGAAACATCAGTTCTTTGGCACTCAGCCTTCTGGTTCACCTGTGGGGCCCTCATACTTGGAGTGGTCTTTTAATGAGACCTCCTTTTCTTGTTCCACACGTGCTGATTTCTCTTGCTTGAGGACCGAACTCATCTCTCCATGTGCTTGGGTGTCCTGCTGGCAGATTTCAGAGTTCCCAGATCTGCCCTAGAGATCCTGAAATCTTCCATCCTCTCTACGCTTTCTTTCTTTTTTTAATTTAAAAATTTTCGCGATGTTATGTTGGTTTCTGCTGTACCACAACTTGAGTCAGTCATACATACAGCCTCTCCCTATTGAGTCTCCCTCCCCTCCCCCATCCCATCCCACAGAGCCCCAGCCTGGGCTCCCTGCATTATATAGCAACTTCTCACCAGTTATCCATCCTACACATGACGGTGTATATATATTGATGCTCCTTTCTCCATTCATCCCACTATCTCCCTCCCCCATGGCGTCCATGTCCACAAATCCATTCTCTACATCTGTGTCCCCATTCCTTCCTGCAAATAGGCTCTTCAATACCATTTTTCTAGATTCCACATATATGCATTAATACATGAGATTTGTTTTTCTCTTTCTGACTTACTTTGCTCTGTATAACAGGTTCTAGTTTCATTCACCTCACTAGAACTAACTCAAATTCATTCTTTTTTATGGCTGAGTAATATTCCACTGTATATACGTACATCTTCTTTATCCATTCATCTGTTAATGGACATCTAGGTTGTTTCCATGTCCTGGCTATTGTAAATGGTGTGCAATGAACACTGGGGTACATGTGTCTTTTGGAATTGTGATTTCCTCAGGATATATGCCAGTAGTGGGATTCCTGGGCTGTATGATGGATTTATTCCTCGTTTTTTAAGGAATCTCCATACTGTTCTCCATAATGGCCGTATTCATTTACATTCCCAGCAACAGTGTAGGAGAGTTCCTTTTTCTCCACATCCTCTCCAGCATTTATTTTTTGTAGATTTTCCAATGATGGCCATTCTGACTGGTGTGAGATGATACCTCATTGTAGTTTTAGTTTGCATGTCTCTGATAATTAGGGATGTTGACAGTCTTTTCATGTGTTTATTGGCCATCTGTATGTCTTCTTTGGAGAAATGTCTGTTTAGGTCTTCTGTCCATCTTTTGATTGGACTCTCTGCTTTTCTGATATTGAGCTGTGTGAGCTGCTTATATACATTCTGGAGATTAATCCTTTGTCAGTTTCTTTTGGAGTTAGTTTCTCCCATTCTGAGGGTTGTCTGATCCTTGTTTATTGTTTCTTTTGTTGTGCAAAAGATTCCTCCTTGACCCACCCACCTGCTGCTGCTAAGTTGCTTCAGTCATGTCTGACCCTGTGCAACCCCATAGATGGCAGCCCACTAGGCTCCTCTGTCCCTGGGATTCTCCGGGCAAGAGCACTGGAGTGGATTGCCATTTCCTTCCCCTGACCCACCTCCTAGAGTCATGGAAATAAAACAGAAATAAACAAATGGGACCTCTCCATGTGTAATCGAAGGCACAGATGACCTGCAGAGAGGCTGTGGCTCAAAGGTGCTGAAACATGGGAGGCTGCAGGGCTGGACTTTGGCCTGTGTCAGTCAGGTCCCCAGGGGGACCAGATGGGTAATTTGGGGGAAGGTAGATGGAGAGGCCACGTGCCAGGCTGTGCTCAGGGTGTGTTCCCTACTATAAAGGATAGAGTAATAACAGGAGGGCTTCCCAGGCAGCTCAGTAAAGGGGGTAAAGAATCTGCCTGCCATTGCAGGAGACTCAGGTTTGATCCTTGGGTTGGGAAGATCCTCTGGGTGAGGGCATGACAACCACTCCAGTATTCTTGCCTGGAGAATCCCATGGACACGGAGCCTGGCGGGCTACAGTCCATGGGGTCACAAAAGAGTCCACACGACTTGATGACTAAATGACAACATAATAACAGGAAGTGTTCTCAGAAGGAGGGAGTGGGGCATGATGCTGCCCCTCTGGGCTGATGGCGCCTGGAGAACACGGGGTTCCTGGGGCAAAGTGCAGGGGTGTGGGGATGGGCACCATGCCCTTTGGTGGTTGTGACCCCACAAAAGCAGTGCTTTCTGGGTCTCACTCTCCTCTCCGACTGGCTCTGATTTCCTGTGGGTGCTGCCGTTGGCTGGACGCCCCAAAGCAGGGGGCAGGGCTGGTACAGGGGGCACACCCGTGTGGCCCCTACTCCCAGGACTGTCTTCTTTGCCATTTCTGCCCTGGCATCTAGAATGAGCCTGTTTTCTTATCCAGAAAGGCCCCCAAGCCCTGGTACAGTCAATTCCAAAGTGACAGATAATCCAGTCTCCAAGTGTTACTGCTCCCCAGATAACAGGTTAAAATAAAAATAATCAAGCCTGGATCAGATTTATGAAGACAAAGGAAAACCCTTATTAAAACTGGAGGTACCAGAGAGATTAAATGAAGTCATAAAACAGCCCTCTTTTTATTATGAAAAAAATCAAACATCTGTAAAAACAAGAGAGACGGTCATCACCGGGTTACAACCGGGACCACCCACGGCCATCTGAGCTTCCTCTGCCCACCCCGCTCCCTCACCCTGGCCCCACCAATTATTTTGAGGCAAATCTCTGACATCATGTAGTTTCATCTGTAAATATTTAGTCTCTATTTTTAAAAGACAAAGACTTTTAAAAATACAGAATAAACTCCATGCCATTATCCCATCTAAAAAGTAAACAGCAATTTCTTAGACCATCTGACGTCTTGTCGTTGTCGACTTGGGTGGTGGTGTTGGGATGGTGGGCTTCTCCTAGCTCAGCCACTGTGGACCCCGACCCGGGCCTCTCTGCAGGGCAAACCCAGCCAGAAGGAAAGGCCTCCCTGGCTGCATGAGAAGTGAGTCACTGGAGACCATCAGTGTAAACCCATCCGTATTGGGAAATTGTACTTTTCCACATTAAAAATGCTCCGAAAGGCGCAGTGTAGACTGTTGAGTCTGGTATCAGTTCCTGCCCTCAAAGGCAGTGTTTACTAGACTGCATTTGGCTGAATCCGTGTGTTCCCAGGGCCAAATCCAGGAATCCACTCTGGATTTGCACTGTGTTTGTGGAGAGAAGATTCTCCATAAATTTTCCATTTTTTGCATGTTTTTATTAAGATTTTGATCTACGTCATCATGGTCTGTCTGTGAGAAGATTAATTCACTGAACACATATTAGTTGAGAACCTACTGTGTTAGGCTTGGTTCTAAGGGCTTAGAGAGCTGTGAACAGAATGGGCAAGAAGCCAGCCCCCGATGGAGCTTACATCCTAGTGGGAGATGACAGCTGACCTGACGAACTGTTAGAAAATGGAGGTGGATGGGGAGAGGGGAGATGTGACAAATAACGATGTGTTTGTCGGGTCTTATGCTCATGGTTGTGATTTTATTGTTGGCTAATATATAGTCCTAATTTTTGCTAGACAAATGATTTCTATTATGTTTGGTGGAATTACATACATGCTGACTCCACAGAGAGAAGCATGGACTGTGAGGTGTTGGCAAGCCTTTCACTGTATCTCAGCGGATACTGCGCTGAGCTCAAAACATCTCAGCTCCCTGAAATCACAAGCGGAGAGGCGGTCGACCTGGGCAGCCTCATTGTTCTGCAAGAGAGCAGGCCTCTGTGTCACCGAGGACCACATCTTTCTATCTTTGGGTCTCAACTGGTCCCTGGTGACATCCAGTCAGTCTTAACTTTCCACAGCAGTGGCTGAACTCCCTGCCTTTTCAGTGGGGAAGGTATCACCTCCAGTAGGTGAAAATTGGTTTTGAGGGCAAGGAGTCTGAGATATTACAGTGGCTGTGGCTCTGCAAAGTTACCTAAAGCATATTGAAGTACATAAGCAGATTTACTCTATTTCTGTGGTACTATGATTTCATGGGATGGGCAGGTGTTGATGGAGTAATGGTGGGGTGTTAGGAAAAATGGGTCTAATAGGACTCTTTAGGGGGCCATAATGAAAAACAATGGCTGAGAACCACGAGCTAGAGTGGGACTTGCTTTTCAGTGTCTTTCACTTTTTTAAACCTGTGTGACTTATTCCATATGTGTCTTGTAGCTTGGGGCTTGCACAGTGATGCCTTTCCCGAGAATAATAATCAGATAGTAAATCAGTCGTGTTCTCTGAGTTTCCAGCAGCTCCTCAGCTTTCCAACCTTGGTGATATTCACAAACACGAGGAATCCTTGCCTCTGTTTTGCTACAGGGGATATTTTCTGTTGGAAATACCCTTAGGCAGGGTATTTCCATGAAGGCAGGGCTAGGGTTTTAAATCTTTTTTTTTTTTTTAAATTTGGACTATGCTTGGTCTACTTTGCAGCATGCAGGCTGTTTGTGGAGGCACGTGGACTTCTTTAGTTGAGGTGTGTGGGCTCAGTAGTTGCAGATTCTTAACCACTGGACCACTAGGGAAGTCCCGGGGGTTTTAAATCTTTATAGTGATATTTTTAAAAAACATCTCACATTGACAATTCCAGGAATAGTTCTGTGTGCTGCTGGGGACCTGCTCTTTTTTAGGGACTTGTGTTAGGGACTTGTTTAAAAAGCTGGGTCCCGTGGTGATGATGGTGGTGTTAGGGGGGAGATGCATGGGTCCCACTGGCTGTAGTTCAGGTCACCAGCTTTGAGTCTAGTTAACAGGTAAAACTGGTTGAGGAAGGAAGTAGATTGTGCACTCAGCTCCCAGGGATCTGCTTGATGTTATGAAGATGGTTCTGTGAGTATAAACACAGGGAAGGGACAGAATCCCCATGCAAAAGTCCAGATTAGGAAAGAAACCAGCAGATGACTGGGTGACCTGAGTCGGGGCTGAATGACTCCATGTTGCAGGCATCCTAGTGAAATGTCTGAAATTCAGAGTAAGGCAACAGACATTTGCTGATTACTGACCATATACCAGGCAGGGTGAGGGTGAGGGCTAGATAAGCAGTCACCAAGAAGACAGCGTTCAGAGAGGTGTTCATTCTTGGAGTCAATCATGTGCTGCAAGTGGCAAACCCTGAATGTGATCACCTTCTTAGGTCTTGCACCCCAAGTTCCTTGCTTCCCTCATCCTAGTCCTGGCCCTGAATGTCATTTCAGCTTCATAACTCCATGAGGCAAGTACTATGTATATCAGCCAAGATTCTCTTGATTGGGCACAAGCAACAGAAACCCAGGCATAAGCTGTTTTAAACAAAAGGGGAGTTTGTTGGATCATGTAAGCCGAAAGGTGCATGGACAGCTGGCTTCAGGAGCAGCTTGATCCAGCATCCAGGTGCTGTCACCCAACTCCATCTCTCAGCTTTTCCTGGGCATGGACTTCCTTCCCAGTCGGTCTCTCTGCTCATGATTATAAGCCACTGCTGGAACCTCATGGTTCTGGACTGACATCTAGCAGAGAGAAGTGAGGATCTCTGACCCAGCATTTCCATCTGAATCTTGTTACTTCTCTTCAGATCTTAATGAAACACGTGCTTGCATCTGAACAATCAGTATGATCTGAGGAATGCAGTGCACTAATTCACTCAAATTGTGATAGCAGGTTTTACTCTTGAGTTAAGGATGGAGGCCCTCTAAAGCATACGGGCTACAAGTCAGGAAGGGGTGGTCACTTGGAGGGAAGCTGAGGTGCCTTTATCAGGAGAGGGATGCAGGGCTACTGGGTGACAAGACAAGAGGTGTCCATCACATTACTGTTTGCCACAGTGGTTTATAATCTGGGCATTGAAAATTCCAACAGGTAAGTCACTTGTCCAAGGTCAAGTGAATGTATGGCTGAGATTTAATCTCATTGTTTTGATCTTTGTGTTCTTCCTCACTTCCTGGGTTACCCCCTCCTTCTACTAGACTATAGACTCTCTGAGGTCAAGGGCTCCATCTCACCTTTTGGTACCAGCACCAAGTCTTAGAGCAGAACGTGCTGTTTGATAGAAATCAAAACTCCACCCCCAAAAGATTTCAGCCTCAAAAGTCTCAGGATTAACATGAAATTTTAAACTCAAGGTTTTTTTTTTTAAACTTCTGTTTTGTAATGATTTTTCATTTGTTCCCAAGGATTGCTGAGGCAGCAAATTACAAAAACTGCTTGCTCTCTGCGACCAGCTATCTGATCTCCCTGGAGGTCTCCCCGACGCCGAAGCTCTCCCAGAATTTATCGGGCTCCCCTCTTATCACTGTCCACCTCCGGCACCATTTGGTGAGTTAGAGTGAATTTGTCCTCATTTCTGTTCTTTGATTTCCTTTTGCAACAAGGACTATTTGATTGTTTGTATAATTGTAGAAAGAATCTTGGATGGATTGGTGCTGGCCAGAATTAGGATTTTGGCATCCATTCTTGTGATTATTTTTGAACAGCAGTGGAAAGTCCCCTGGATAGCTCTGGGGTTGGACACACAGTATTAACTTTGTGTAAAAAGGCCTCTGAGCCCAGACTTTGCTTTCGTAGATGTGTGCACAGCAACTGTGGTTATTTCTGATTTACAATAAATGTTGTCTTTGGAGGAGGGGATACCTTGGCTAATTCTCACTTGTCTTAGATGGTAGCTATTAGCGAGACAGAGAGCTTGGTTCTTTCTGGGACACACTTTAGCATTTCGAAGAGAAGTTTCTATGCTTTCAGTTTTGAGCGATTTGTTTTGCCCCATTGTAACTGTGATTATCTCTGTCTTCACTTTATCTTTGTCTGTGATAAGAATGACAGGTGCATCAGGGACACAGATGTGCACCTGTCCTTTAAAAAGTGTGACTTTCCTTGTTCCAGGATTGTGCACTATGGTCGAAGCGTGCCATTTTGAAGCAATTTATTAAAGAATGCGATATATATATTAAATTTGTATTGAAGTTTAGTTGATTTACAATTTTGTATTCATTTCTGCTGTATAGCAAAGAGATTCGATATACATTATTTTCCATATTCTCTTCCATGATGGTTTATGATAGATGTTGAACAGAGTTCCCTGCCCTGTACAGTAGGACCTTGTTTATCCATTCTATGTGTAATAAGAACCCAGTCCACTTTTGATCCTTTGAAGTCCTACAAAGACCGTTACCGCCAGAATCTTCTGTTTTGTTCCATTTTATACTGTTCCATCCCATTCCGCCAACATTATCTGAAGACCTACTATGTGCCAACCCCTGTGTCTGTCTACCTGTGTTTTTGTCACCTCCTGAATGAGACAGCATTGAGGGGAGCTGATGAGTCAGAACAAGTTGCTCTCACTGCAGCTCCTGTCTCACCCTGCCACTCCCCAACCCTGGCTCCCCACGAAGGTCAAGCCCCTTCTTGGTCCCCTCAGAACCCAGCTCTGCCCAGTTGTCCACACTTTCTGGCCAGTGTCTGTCTGCTCTTGTGCTTCCCCAGGCAGATAGCCACCACCAGACAGTTCTTGCTCCATTCCCGCTTTCATACTGACCATCTTGCTGATTGGGATTGGAATGAAAACTGACCTTTTCCAGTCTTGTGGCCACTGCTGAGTTTTCCAAATTTGCTGGCATATTGAGTTCAGCACTTTCACAGCATCATCTTTTAGGATTTGAAATAGCTCAGCTGGAATTCCAGCACCTCCACTAGCTTTTTTCACAGTGATGCTTCCTAAGGCCCACTTGACCTAGCACTCCAGCATGTCTGACTCCAGGTGAGTGATCACACCATCATGGTTATCTGGGTCACTAAGATCTTTTTTGAATAGTTTTTCTGTGTATTCTTGCCACCTCTTCTTAATATCTTCTGTTTCTGTTAGGTCCATACTGTTTCTGTCTTTTATTGTGCCCATCTTTGCATGAAGTGTTCCCTTGGTATCTCTAATTTTCTTGAAGCTATCTCTAGTCTTTCCCATTCTCTTGTTGCCAAAGAATGTTCAAATTACTGCACAGTTGCACTCATCTCACATGCTAGCTCAAAGTAATGCTCAAAATTCTCCAAGCTAGGCTTCAGCAGTACATGAACCAAGAAATTCCAGATGTTCAAGTTGGATTTAGAAAAGGCAGAGGAACCAGAGACCAAATTGCCAACATCTGTTAGATCATAGAAAAAGCAAGAGAATTCCAGAAAAACATCTACTTCTGCTTCATTGACTACGCTAAAGCCTTTGACTGTGTGGGTCACAACAAACTGTGGAAAACTCTTAGAGATGAAAATACCAGACCACCTTATCTGCCTCCTGAGAAATCTGTGTGCAGGTCAAGAAGCAACAGTTAGAACTGGACATGGAACAATGGACTGCTTCCGAATTGCGAAAGGAGTACATCAAGGTTGTATATTGTCACCCTGCTTATTTAACTTATATGCAGAGTACATCATGTGAAATGCCAGGCTGGATGAAGCACAAGTTGGAATCAGGATTGCTGGTAGAAATATCAATAACCTCAGATATGCAGATGATACCACCCTTATGGCAGAAAGTGAAGAGGAACTAAAGAGCTTCTTGATGAAAGTGAAGTAGGAAAGTGAAAAAGCTGGTTGAAAACTCAACATTCAAAAAACTAAGATTAAGGCACCCGATCCCATCACTTCATGACAAGTAGATCGTAAACAATGGAAACAGTGACAGACTTTATTTTCTTGGGCTCCAAAATCACTGCAGATGGTGACTGCAGCCATGAAATCAAAAGACACTTGCTCCTTGGAAAAAAAGCTATGACCAACCTAGACAGCATATTAAAAAGCAAAGACATTATTTTGCCAACAAAGATCTGTCTAGTCAAAGCTATGGTTTTTCCAGTAGTCATGTATGGATGTGAGAGCTGGACCATAAAGAAAGCTGAGCACTGAAGAATTGATGCTTTTGAACTGTGGTGTTGGAGAAGACTCCTGAGAGTCCCTTGGACTGCAAAGAGATCCAACCAGTCCATCCTAAAGGAAATCAGTCCTGAATATTCATTGGAAGGACTGATGCTGAAGCTGGAGCTCGAATACTTTGGCCACCTGATGTGAAGAACTGACTCATTGGAAAAGCCTGTGGTGCTGGGAAAGATTGAAGGCAGGAGGAGAAAGGAAGAACAGAGGATGAGATGGTTAGATGATATCACCAACTCGATGAACATGAGTTTGATCGAATTCCGGGAGCTAGTGAAGGACAGAGAAGCCTTAGAGTCTGTGGCATCTCTAAGAGTCAGATACCACTGAGCGACTGAACTAAACTGACTGATCTCGCTGATTCCTCACTTCCTCTCTCATCACTCCTTCCTCCTCTACTCCACAGCCAACCTTTCTTCAGGAACCTTCCCTCCATCCCCCGCCACCCCCGCTGCCACCTGGCCCTCCCCCCTTCTCTTGTCCTCTTCATCCACCTGCAAGCAATCTTCACCTGAAAATGTTCCCCAACACCCCCCCCATCTCTCTCCTCTCTCTTTTTGAAAACCAGAGAACATTAAAAAAATTTTAAATTGTGGTAAAATACACATAACATAAAAGTTACCATCTTGACCATTTTTAAGTGCACAGTTCAGTGGTGTTAAGTATGTTTCACATTGCTGTGCATCCTTCACCACCATCCCTCCCCAGAACTCTCCTGCTTTCAAAAAACCAAAACTCTATCATTAAACACAAATTCCCCCTCCTCATCGTCAGTCCCTGGCACACAACCTTCTCCTTTCCACCTCTATGGCTTTGACTACTCTGGGGCCTTCGTGTAGGTAGAATCAGAGAGGATTTGTCTCTTCATGTCTGGCTTATTTCACTGAGCATCAAGTCCTCAAGGTTCATCCGTGTGATACCAAAAGTCAGAACAGAAAGAACAGAATGTCCTCCGTTTTTTGTTTGTTTGCTTTTTTTCTTCTATGGCCTCACTGTGAAACATTTGGAATCCTAGTTCCCAGACCAGGGATCAAACCTGCGCCCCCTGCAGTAGAAGTGCAGAAATTTAACCACTGGACTGCCAGGGAAGCCCCAGAATGTCCTTTTTAAGGCTGAATCCTAGTCTATGGTGTAGAGGGACCATGATTTGTTCGTCCATACATCCATCAGTGAACACTTGGGTTGCTCCCACCTTAAGGCTATTGTGCGTAATGCTGCCATGAACGTGTGTATATGCAAGCATTTCTCCCAGATCCTAGTTTCAGTCCTTTTGGGTATGTACTTGCAGAAATGGCATCACTGGATCCCATGTTTCAGAGATCTTATTGAACATCCACCTCCCCCTTCTCTTCTTCAAACTAGGTTGATTTTTACCATTTCCACTTTCTATACACATTTTCACACTGCAGAGATGGTCTCACATGTCTCCAGAGAAGCTTCCCAGGTGGTGCTAGTGGAAAAGAACCCGCCTGCCAATACAGGAGACATATGAGACTCGGGTTCCATCCCTGGGTTGGGAAGATTCTTCCTGTACTCTTGCCTGGAGAATCCCCATGGACAGAGGAGCCTGGTGGGCTATATTCCATGGGGTAACAGAGAGTCAGACATGACTGAAACGACTTAGCCTGCATGCAGCGCATCTCCAGAGTCCTCTGCTCGCCTGGGCTCAGTCAAAACCCACCCCACCCCCTGCAGCCCCCGAGGCTCCCACCCCCGGGTCTGCAGGCCATGTCTCCCTGCAGGAGGTGCCCCTTCTCTGGTATGAGCCCCTCCGCCGCTGCGCCACCTGCTCCAGCTCCTTGAACACAGGCGCTCCTTCAGCCCGCCTGCAGGAACTTTACTTCTCTGAATTCGTGGGGTTGCCTTGATTTCAGCCACCACCTCCGGACTGGTGTTTCTGGTGACACAAAACCCACCTCTCCCCATGGCCTCACTCCTGTTCCCTGGCAGGTTTCTCCATCCCAGGTGTGTGGGTGGACACGTTACCCCCAAGCCCGCACGTCCTCTGTGTCTGACCTCCTGTATCGCCTTCTCTCTGCTCAGAGTCTGGCGCCCTGGTGCCCTCCTGGTCTCTGGGTGGGACCAGCTGTGACCCTGTTTTCCGAGCATCCCTCACATCCTCCCTCCCGCTGCCCCACCCCTGGTTCGGAGTCTCACTGCTGGTTTGGTTCTGCCTGAGCTAGAAGCTTCCTGACTGTTCTCCCTGCTTTATTCTCCCCAAGTTCCCAGGCTTATCCTCCAGAAACACATGCCAGGTGGTCTTACTCAGCTATTTAAAATCTTTCAGTGACTCAGCTTTCCCTGAAGACGCATTTCAACTTCAGGCTGCATGGTCAGTCTTGGCTGGACCTTTCCAATGTGATTTTCTGCTTGAACCTCTGTCCAGAGGAGCAGAAACACTCGCTCTCCCATGAAGTCTGGGCCTGTTGGGCCTCTGACTTTGTGCGTGCCTCTCCTGTTATCTGGAAGGCCTCCCACATCTCCGGGGTCTAGTCCCACCCGTGTCAAGGTCACTGGAATCCGTACTGCTTCCTCCACAAAGCCCTCTCTGATCTCCCCGGGGAAGAACCCCTTCTCCCTCTTTAATTAAGTCCTTGCTCTGCACTAGTGCTGCCTCCGAGGATAACATCTTACTATTTATGCAAACTGACCATCTCTTCTTTTTTGACATTTGTGTTCAAGAAGTTTATCCAAGAGGGATTGTAAGCTTGACTTATATGGGAAAGGAAGGAAGGCTGAGTAGAAGGAGAAGGCGGCCTGTGATGCACTCTCAACAGAGACTGAAGGTGACCCTGTGGTGAGCTCTGAAGCTGGGATGGCCCTTCAGAATGGTCCCCTTGAAAGTTAGGGGTTCTCGCCTTTAGTCCAGTACATGACTGAGGGCCATATGGGAAGGGAGTGACCTTGGACAGGAAGCTCTTACCTACTGAAAGCAATTCTGGCAGTTGAGGACTCTCAGTAGCTTAACTCACAGCAGTTGTGGGTGTACAAAAAGTATATGTAAAAGGGCAGGGTAGCTAGAGAGGAGTGGGGATCAAAATAAGCTTTCAAACTGACCATCTCTTAAACCAGCCTGTGCCTTTGTGGGGAAGCTGCCCTGGACCCCATTTGGAACCATCTATTCCTTCCTCTTGATGCCTGGCATTGAGCTTTGGCTCAGAAAATATTTGTTGAACAAGTGCTGAGCTCAGAGGCAGCAGCACCATATAAGTAGCTCTGTCCTGATTTGTGTTATTTGTGTGTATTTGTGTGGCTCCTCTTTCTATGGAGAGGATGCTCACTCAGACCAGAGGCTCTTCGCCGGCTGCCATCCAGAGGAGGCAGCTAACGAGGCAGAATGAGCTCGGCGGGTTCAGCCTGTGTTGGAGATTTGGTTGTAGTGTGAAACAGAGGTATTTTTAGTGCTTCCAGTGTTGGGGCTTTTATGATCTGGCATGGAGGTATTGCAAGTCTGTAATCCAAGTGCATAAAAGCAGAGAAGGCTTGCTCTGAACGATTCTGGAAGTGATGTGTGTTTGAGGTTGAAGTGGCCCTAGGAAGGGGGGCTGTGAGTCTTGGTGGATGTTGGGGGGCGGGCTGAGCCGGGGCTGCAGGTACTGGGGAGTTGGGGGCTTGGGGACAAGGTCCTGAAGCTGAGACAGGAGGCTGAGCGGGCAGGGGAGATGGGGACAGAGGACTGAATGCAAGGCTTCTTGGTGTCCAGACCCCCTGTGAGTTCACAGGGCATGGATGTCCATGTGCACACACACACATCTCCAGGACACACACTGCCACGCAAATAATATGTGCACAACCAGATCCAGCACATATGCAGACACAGACACACACACACACACAGTACACACACTTACACGCACACACTCTGATATAGCATGCATACAGACACACATGCATACACACACACCCCAGTACACACACTCACATACAAATTGACACACAAGTGCAGACCCAGCGTATAAATAGACACACACATGCTCACACACACACATACCCACAGCTCTCACACCCACCATCCTTGTTAAATCAGGCTGGTGTGAACCTGGATTTGAAGAGTAGAAGGGATTTTGTTTAGTTATCTCGGTTCCCTCCCAGTCCCTGAGTAGGATGGTGTCCGAGACCCTTGGGCAGCCTCAGGACCTCACATCCTTCCCCTCTCTCACTTCTCCTCTCCTTCAAAACGGGCTGCCCCATGTTCCAATCCACAGAACCCTCTCCTCATTAGCTCCCAGCAAGTCAGCAAGGCCATAAACGGACCCCCACCCATCGTCAGGTTGTGGGGATGCCCTTGACATTCCCTGATGCCTGTGCATCTGAGGGGCTGTGGTTCTGGGGCCGCATCCCATAACACCCCCGTGATGCTGCCTGACCCAAACTACTTTTAGAGTGACTTTCATTCTAGAGTTTTCCCAGAGAGACTTGTCAACCAATGGGACGAAAACTCACATGTTGCCAGAGTCAGCTGTCCCTGCCGACTGGTGTCCTGCTCAGTCAATATCTTTTGTGATGTTTTGCCATCAATTTATTTCAAGCCACACAGTACTTTTAAAAATTTATTTTATATTGGAATACAGCTGATTAACAATGTGACTGCTTCAGGTGGGCAGCAAAGGGACTCAGCCATATACATGCATGTATCCATTCTCCCCCAAACTCCCCTCCCATCCAGGCTGCCACATCACAGTGAGCAGAGTTCCCTGTGCTATACAGTAGGTCTTTGTTGGTTATCCATTTTAAATACAGTGGTGTGTGCATGTCGATCCCAAACCCCCTAACTATCCCTTTCTCCCATCCTTCTCCACCCCCTTGCCCCCAGCAACTATAAGTTAATTCTCCAAGTCTGTGAGTCTGTTTCTGGTTTGTAAATGAGATCATTTGTGCAGTTTCTTTTTAGCTTTCCCATATAAGGGATTTCATGCAATACGTCTCCTTCTCTGTCTGACTTACTTCACACAGTATGAGAATCTCTAGGTCCATCCGTGTTGCTACAAATGGCATTATTTCATTCTCTTTAATGTCATGCCACTTGATTCTTTACATTAAAACAAGGTTCTCATTATTTTCTTCTTTTTTTAGGAAACCAACTCAAGTCATTTGCAGGTACAGTGAAATAAACCAGAATCCACTGCCCTGATATCAAGGGGCCTTGCTTGGAGACCCCAGTGCACATTAAGTGTTCTGTGTTGCCTGTGGGTGGGGACCTGGGTCAGGTAGACCATGATGGCCAGTGTGGCCTGGGCTCCTGCTCCACACCTTGTTCAGAGTCGATGTGTCGGGCATGCCTGGTACCTAGAGTGTGTATCATCAGGGCCCATGCTCAGACCATCACAGTGTCTTCTTACTTCACATTCCTTACTCCCCAAACCATCAAGCAGTCATCAAACCATCAAACATTCTGACCCATCCTTTGGCTGATGCCAGTTGTGCTGATTTGCAGGTCTCTGCTGACAGGTTCCTGCGGCTCCTCTGAGTGTCCTGTCTGAGGTGGGGAGCCTGCAGGGCTGTGACCCTTCCCAGCTCAGAGCATGTGGCCAGGCAGCTGGCAGCGGGGTACAGACTGTTGTGATGAACAGTCCAGTGGAGGGGGATGGAAATGGGGAGCAGATGGACACCACCCTCGAGAAGTTACTGAGGGCACCTCCTTGCTGTAGCCAATTTGTCCCTGGGGCAAGTGCCAGAGTCCCCTGCCTAAAAGAGGCTTCAGAAATGCAGAGCTCTGGCCAGTTAGAAATGCTCTTAGCTGCTAATCAGAACCTTTATTTGTGAATCGAGATGGAACGGTCACCTTTCCCTGGTCAAAGCAGATGTGTGCATGCACACTCAGTCACTTAGTCACGTCCAACTCTGTGACCCCATGGAGCGCGGCCCACCAGGCTCCTCTGTCCATGGGATTTCCCAGGCAAGAATACTGGAATGAGTTACCATTTCCTTCTCCAGGGAGTCTTCCCAACTCAGGGATCAAAACTGCATCTCTTGCGTCTCCAGTGAAGATGAGACCTTTGTTACCCTCAGAAAGAAGCAAAGACTGAGAGAAGCAGATTCTTTGGGAACTTTGAGAATTAGAAAACCAAAAGTCAGTATCGTGAAGCACTAAGTGCTGTCAGTTTCAATGGCTGTTGTCTGAAATTCACTCTTGGCCTTCATTCCATCTGACTGTCAGTCCCAAAGATAGGCTGTCCATCCATCCGGCTTGTCATAAAGTTTGGAATGGAATAAGTCCAATATTGGTGATGTTCCAGTAGCAGGACTCTGGGAAGTGGTCAAAATGGAGGTCCCTCTGTATATCTGATACCATCTCCTGGAGGACCAGCGACGGGGCTGTGGCCAGAGCCAGACTGTGCTGGGTCTGCCTGGCTCTGACCCGAGGCTGCTGTGTGCCTCTCAGCGAGAGCTGCTGCAGCCACGACGGGAGAGGAGGCCAAGCAGGATGGGGACCACGGTGACCAGCTCAGATACTGGGGAAAGTGTGGCTGCCATCGCAATTCACAGTGTGAGCCTCATGTGGAAGGGGCTGGTATTGCCCACCCGAAGTCATTTCAGGGTAAGAGAAGTGAGTAATCTAGAGGTAGTAAGAAAATCTGCATCACAAAACTACCACAGGTATAATTTGTCCTCCAAGATGATATTTATTCATTGGCTAATACACTGACTCAACAAATACAGCTGTGTGCTCCCCAGTGGGGTGCTAGCCTACCTACCTCTGTTTCATCTTTAGTAAGCCAGAATAATGACACCCACCTAGGAAGTAGTGCGTGTTCAGCTCATAGTCTGCAATGCAGGAACAGACTCCAGCTTTGGCTGACTGTAGTGAAGAGAGAGTTTTCCAGAAGGGCACCTTGCAGCTCGCAGGACTGGAGGAGCTCTGCTCAAGGGTGGTCTGGGTTGGGTAGGGACCCCATGTTCGTGCTGAGTGAGGATTGCCTCTCTGTGCGTGTCCCCTCGTCACCATGGGAGGCCCAGGAGAGAGCCAGAGGGAGGGTATACAAGTTGGTCTGCCTGGACCATGAGCCCGTCCTGGGCCAGAGGGTGGCAGGCAAGTGGGTGCAGTTCCCCCAGGATCACCTGTGGGGGGTCGTGCACCTTGACCGCTATAGCATCTAAATGATGGAGTGCAGCTTCCCAGCTGTGGACCGTGAGAGCAGAAGCCCTGATGAATTCTAGCATCTCAACTTCTATCTGAGTCTCGGGATGCCCAGGTGCTTGTGGACTAGGGCTCTGAAGGAAGCCCTGGACTCTGCCTTGTGGGGGCTGGGACCCTTGTGCCCTCAGGATTCTGTACCCTCTCAAGCCATCTGACTGCCTGGGCTGAGCTGTGCAGTGTGTGAACACGGCGCTGGGGCACCGGGGCATTTGGTCCCAAGGATGGACCTGAGGATATGGCTTCCTCGGGGGTAATGCCACAACTTCTGATGTTTTGAAAGGAAGCCATACATCTGGATTTAAAATTGCATCTCTGGATTTGTATTGTTGGCTGCTGCTGCTGCTGCTAAGTCGCTTCAGTTGTGTCTGACTCTGTGTGACCCCATAGACGGCAGCCCACCAGGCTTCCCCGTTCCTGGGATTCTCCAGGCAAGAACACTGAAGTGGGTTGCCATTTCTTTCTCCAATACATGAAAGTGAAAAGTGAAAGTGAAGACACTCAGTCGTGTCCGACTCTTCACGACCCTATGGACTGTGACCTACCAGGCTCCTCCGTCCACGGGATTTTCCAGGCAATAATGGAGTGGGTTGCCATTGCCTTCTCCATGTATTGTTGGCAGCTCATTCAAATTTGCTTTTAACATTTTCAACCAAAATACATACATCTGTGTGTTGAATTGGGTCAACTGATCACCAGTTAACAACCTCTATGATTTTTTTTTAAGATTTTTATTTGAAATGATTTTAGACTTAAAGAAAAAAAGGAAAAATTGCAAAATAAGACAGAGTTCCCACATACCTAGCTCATCCTAATGTTAATATTTTAAAGTACAATTCTTTTTTAAGAAATACACATTTTATTTTTGGCTGTGTTAGGTCTTCATTGCTGCACTTGGGCTTTCTTTAGGTGTGGCGAGTGGGGGCTACTCTCTCGCGTGCGAGGGCTTCTCATTGTGGTGGTGGCTTCTCTTGATGCAGAGCACAGGCTCTAGGCGCCCGGGCTTCAGTAGTGTCAGCACTCAGGCTCAGTAGTTGTGGCTGGAAGGTTCTAGAGCACGGGCTCAGTAGTTGCAGTTCAGGGACTTAGTTGCTCCAGGGCTTGTGGAATATTCCCGGACCAGGAATCAAACCTGTGTCCCCAACACGGGCAGGTGGATTCCTATTCACTGTACTACCAGGGCACTCCTAAAGTACAATTCTTGAAACCAGGAAATTAGCAGTGATATTAGCTGGTCTACAGTTGTGCTTTGGATCTTGTCAGTTTTTCCGCTTAGGACCTCACCTGTCCCCTCACCTTCCAGCCTGTTGCGGTTCCTTAGCTTCTTGGTCTTTCAGCATGTGGACACTTGAAGAGTCCAGGGTGGTCACTTTGAAGAGCATCCCTCAGTTTGGGATTATCTGATGTTTCTCACAATGGGGCTGCTTTTAGGTGTCTTGGACAAGAGCACCATACAAGTGAAGCTGTGCCTTCCTTGTTGCGTCACGTCAGCCTGTGTGAGTTTCCTGCGGCTGCCGTAACAAAATAGTCCAGCTTGGGGGTGGGGCAGGGAGCAGTTAGGTTAGACAGCAGACATTTATGGTCTCACATCTTGGAGGCTGGAAGTTGGAGATCAGGGTGTCAGCAGGGTTGGTTCCTCCTGACCTCTCTTACCTTGGCTTGTTGATGGCTCTCTTCTCTCTGGGTCTTCATGTGATCTCCTCTTCCTGTCGGTAACCTGATCGCCTCTTCTTATAAGGACACCAGTCATATGGGAATTCAGCCCACCCTAATGATCTCATTTACCTTTATTACCTCTTTAAGGCCCCATCTCTACACACAGCCACATCCTGTGGTCCTCGGGCCTAGGTGTCCAACACAGGGATTTTGGGGGCACAATTCAGCTCAAACATAGACATTCAAGATGGTATTCATTATCACCAGCGATGCTCGCTTTGATTGCTTGGTTGAGGTGGGTGTTTTCCTAGTTTATCCACTTTAAAGTTATCATTTTCCCTTTGCAAATCATAATCTCTTGTCAGAGGGGTACCATGAAACTACACAGTTGTCTGTTATCTCATGCTACTTTCTCCATGATTTTTAGCATCCAGTGATGGTTATTACCTGCCAAAGTTATTACAATAGTGTTTGCCAAAGGTTGATTTTCTATGCCCATCATTCTTTCTACATTTATTAATTGGAATTTTAATGCAAGGGCAACTCATTCAATTATTTATTCATATAAATATATTTTAGATATTTATTTTTGCTCAATAAGCTATAATCCAATACTATCATTACTTATTTCGTTGTTTAAATTGTCCCAGCTTTGACCTTTGGGGGCCTTTTCCAGTTGACTTCTGTGCCCTTTTGATATGTCCTCATCATTTTTGAGTCTTTCCTAACTTTCTAGCACTAGAGATCTTCTAGGTTCATGGAACCCACCATTTCTCCATGGAGCCCTGGTTCACTTTATTGGAGAGTAGCGTTTAGAAATCAGGATCTGGGTGCCAAGTGTGCTCATTTCTGTTGTTGTTCAGTTACTACGTCATGTCCAACTCTTTGCAGTCTCATGGGCTGGAACACACCAGGCTTTCCTGTCTCTTCCTTCCTTCACTTTCTCCCAGTGTTTGCTCAGATTCCTGTACATTGAGTCAGTGATACTATCTAACCATTTAATCCTCTGCCACCCCCTCCTCCTTTTGCTTTCAATCTTTCTCAGCATCAGGGTCTTTTCCACTGAGCTGGCTCTTCACATCAGGTGCCTGAAAGATTGGATCAGTCCTTCTTCCAGTGAATATTCAGGGTTGATTTCTTTTAGGATTGACTGACTGGTTTGAACTCCTTTCTGTCCAAGGAACTCTCAAGAGTCTTCTCCAACACCATAATTCAAAGGCATCAATTCTTTGATGCTCCTTCTTTATGGTCCAACTCTCATATCCATACATGACTACTGGAAAATCCATAACCTTTGTCAGCAAAGTGATGTTTTTGTTTTTTAATATGCTCTCTAGGTTTGTCATAGCATTTCTTCCAAGGAGCAAGTGTCTTTTAATTTCGTGGCTGCAGTCACTGTCTGTAGTGATTTTAGAGCCCAAGAAAATAATATCTGCCACTGTTTCCACTTTTTATCCATCTGTTTGCCATGAACTGATGGGTCCGGATGCTATGAACTTAGGTTTTTGAATGTTGAGTTTTAAGCCAGCTTTTTCACTCTCCTCTTTCACCCTCATCAAGAGGCTGTTTAGTTCCTCTTCACTTTCTACCATTAGAGTGGTATCATCTGCATATCTGAGATTGTTGATATTTCTCCTGGCAATCTAGATTCCAGCTTGTGATTCATCCATCTTGGCATTTCGCATGATGTACTTTGCATATGTTTATGTTGGGGTGTTATTGCTTCTTGATCCTCTGAACAGAATTTGGAAATGTATGTATGTACTTAAACAAGCAAACACATGCATCATATTATGTATTTATATTAACCCATCTGTATATTTTTCTAGATTCCATATTGAGCCTTTTCTCACTTCCTTCCTTCTCCAAAACTGGCTGTCATGATTCTCAGTGTTTTTACTGATTTGTGTAAGCCCCTCACACATACACAGTAGTTCTGGGATTGCTAACCCACCCCCTGTGGGAAACAGATGTACCAACTAGAGGACAGTATTTGTTTCTATTCTCTCTGTCATTTGCTTACACTATACAGTTGAAATTCTCTTTTATAAAGTTACTGAGGTTGGTTTCTTTCTTGCCTGTTCCCTTCAAGTGATTTAATCATTTGTGATATAGTTAGATTCATCTGTGGTTGTATTCTATGATGGCTGTGCCCCGTTCTGTCTGATGTTAGCTATTGATTTATTTGGGAAGTACGTGGAATGTTATCATAGTCCTAAGGGTTAGATCTACACAAGCAGGTGCACTCAGAGGAGTGACATTCTACTCTGCCCTACTCCTCCTCTGTTCCTTCCACTCCATTCCCACCCACACTCTCTAGGTAAGCAGTTCTCTTAGCTTCTGGTTTATCCTTCCTGTGTTCCATTTGTGCTGAACAAATAGGTACATGTATGTTTTCTCATATCTCCTTCTTCATTCCATGAAGGATAGCATTCCATAAAAACTCTTTTTTAAAAAAAATTTATTTTATAATGGAGTGTACTGATTTACAATGTTGTGTTAGCTTCAGGTATGCAGCAAAGTTATATATATATATATATATGCTCCAGGGGTTGGTGATGAACAGAGAAGCTTGGCATGCTGCAGTCCATGGGGTTGCAAAAAGTTGGACACGACTGAGCGACTGAATTGATATATGTGTATATATATATATATGTATATATGTATATATATATGCACATTCATATTCTTTTTCAGATTTTTTCCCCCATATCTGTCTGTTAATCTGTTAGCTGCTCAGTCGTGTCTGACTCTTGATGACCCCATGGACTACAGCCCACAAGGTTTCTCTGTCCATGGAATTTTCCAGGCAAGAATACTTATATTAGGTATAGTTTCTTGTGCTATACAGCAGGTCCTTGTTGATTATTTTATATATAATAGTGTGTATATGTTAATCCCAACCTCCTAATAGAAAAACTCTATTGAACTTTACAATTTTTACAAAAGATTTGTTTGTATATTTTTGGCTGCGTAGGGTCTTCCTTGCTGTGTGTGGGCTTTCTCTAGTTGTGGGAGTAGGGGCTACCCTTCGTTGATGTGTTTGGGCTTCTCATTGCAGTGGCTTCTTTTATTGCAGAGCACAGGCTCTAGGACGTGCTGGCTTCAGTAGTTGTAACACGGGGGCTTAGTTGCCCTGTGGCATGTGAAATCGTAGTTCCCGGATCAGGGATTGAACCTGTGTTCCCTGCATTGGCAGGCAGATTCTTAACCACCATGATCGCTTTTTCACTTCACAGTTTACCCTGGAAATAACTCTAAAACCAGTTCATAGAGATTGTCCACATCTTTTTTTTTTCCTTTCAGCTGCATAGTACTCTGTTGTGTGGCTTCATTCAACCATCGTGTGGTTATCAACTCCTGTCTTGCGTATGGGCATTTGAGTTGCTTCCAGTATTTTGTAAGCGGTTTGTCAGAGTGAAAGACCTTGTGCATTTTCCTGTTGTGAGAGGTATTGCCTCTATTCTAGGCTCTTGGGAAAGTGTGGGTCTACTTGCAAATAAACCCCAGGCTGCTCCCTCCGTCCCGTGTCGTGGCCTCTGGCTGTTCAGGGGCAGTGGGGTGATAAATAACAGAGACAATGGGAAGAGCTCAACCTCTACACATGAAGTCACTTTGAGAATGGATGCTGCCTGCCAGATTCCTTCTCCCCAGCTGCTCGTGTGAGCTGCATGTCTGTGTTTAATTAATTTCTAAAAACGCAGCATTATGAACTGTCAACCACAGGTGATATAGAATAGGTCTCACAGATTAAATATCTCACTCCAGTTAACATCCATATGACCCAGATGAATAGCAGTGTGGGGAGCAGCAGAGCCTAGAACTAGCCACCCCATAGAGACAGAGCGTTCCTGCCCTCCAGCACAGAGGCTCCAGGTGTCCCGGGTGGGAAGCAGGTGCAGATGGCTCTGCCTGTGCTGTGTGACCTGGGGCCTGGCTGGAGGGAGACGGGAGTTGGCTTCAAGGGGTATTCTATGTATGATGCAGGGAACCCAAAGCCAGGGCTTTGCGGCAACCTAGAGGGGTGGGATGGGGAAGGAGGTGGGAGTGGGATTTGAGAGGGAGGGGACATATGTCTACCTAATGCTGATTCATGTAGATGTATGGCCAAACCCATCACAATATTGTAAAGTAATTATCCTCTAATTAAAAAACCAACAAAAAACCACTGGCCTTCAGGTGTAGCTGGAGAAGCAACACCAGATACAACTGAGTGTTGCTGTGCTTTTTGAAAACATTTTTTTTTTCCTCTAAGAACACCACCCTTCCAGACTCCAGCAACTAAGGAGAGATGTTTGGATAAGCATCCCTTTATTCTAGAAGGCTCTGGGCAGGGGCTCCTGGTGACACTGTCTCTCCCTGGTTCTTGACACCTTCTTGTAGCCGGAGTGGTTAAGAAGGTGGTGGTGTGCACTAAGGGAGTGAGGTGTTGGGGGACCCAATCCTCCAAAAATACATGTTCTCTTTCTTGGTGGAGCTTGAATTCCAGCTTCTGCTGGACTTGCTGCAGCTGCTGGACATTTTGTAGAGGTTTACATTTTTAAAAATTTTTTCTTTTCTGAAATCAGGAAGGTGCCAGTTTGGAAACCAGAGAAAAAGAAAGGGTGGATTAAAATGCAATCCCCATTTTAATGGTGGGTTACTGTAGTTATTTTTAAAAAAGAAAGTTTTCTGAGTGAAGACTGTCATCCAGAGGCAAGGCGGAGAGGAATTTTTATCAAACCAACCGAGGACGATAATTGAGGCTTGTCTCAGCCAAGTGTTCTCCAGGGTTTTGGAGGTTTTTCTTTTGAAGGTTGCTTTTACATTTCTGAGGATGTTTTTGGAGGCATGCTTTTTTAAGTTAAACTGATTTGTCCAATGGGAAATGTTTTTTGTGGAGGCCCGTGCCAGTGGGCAGAGTTGGGGTGAGCGGGGCTCAGTGGAAATGTGGGAGCTGGGGAACTGTCCCCATCATCACTGAGAGACACGTGGCTTGGAGCTGCTGCACTTTATCCCAGCAGCGGGGACAAAGCTGCTTTTTCTGGCACAGAGCAGGGGCTCCATGGGGTCGCCAAGGGACAGTGGCCACAGGCCTGTCCTGGGGGTCTTGTAGAGGACACTTAGTTAAGCCCAGGCTTGCAAGAGGATGACCCACCAGAGGGCCCAGGTCTGTGTTTCTGGGACACGTAACCATGCCTTTCAGTCCACTTCCGGGTTCATCGGGTACCGTCAGTTAGTCTGAATGGTCAGGCTGCAGAGGGCAAGTTGGATCGGGGCATTCGTGAGCCCAGCTTGGCCTTTGACCCTGGGCACTGTGAGAGGACAGAGGACTCAGTCACCACCTCAGCCTGTTCCCGTGTCCCCTGGTTTTACTAAGCTTTCCGGTCTGAACAGGACAGATTTCCTCCCTGAAGAGTCTCGGGGGCACCTTGATCCTGATTGGGCACGTGTGTCTCATCAGCCAGGGCATTTGCATAGAGAACCTCTGGGGATGGACTCCAGGTGGGTCTCGAGTGACACCGAGCTCCGGCATTAACGTCCCCACCGCACAGAACTGTGGCTCAGGTGCGCGTGGGCACTTGAGATGGTCAGCATCACTTTGATGAGATGCGTGTCAGACAGGTCTTCTTGTGTGCTGAACTATTGAAGTGGGGCCTCACGTGCACTTGAGTAGCTTCCCTGGCCTCTACCCGTGCAGTGCTGGTAGCTGCCTCCCCCAAGTTGTGACAGCCAACTGCATCTCCAGATGGTGCCAGAGACCCTCAGAGACCCCCAAAGACTCCCTGGTGTGTTGCTGCAGCAGCAGCAATGGCCAGGTTGTTCTCAGCGCCATGTAATAGTCCACCCAGTTCATTTTTCCATGATGAGTGGATTTGGTCATTTCCCACTTTGTACTATTAAAAATAGTCACTTTTCTAAGGTTCTTAAATTTTAATATTCAGAACCAGATTGAAGAGAGAGACACAGAAGTGGGCTGATATTATTGTAAGAGGAATGAACTCTCCTGGCCGGGTCATAGCATGCAGCTGTTATTTCTCTAGGGTTTGTTGTGGAGGAGAAAATAGTTTTATTTTGAGTGAAACAAAAGTTTTATTTTCTTCCTAGGGTCATTCTTTGGTGCACTAGGGACCTAAGCTATTCCTGGTCTGCAGACTGCCTTGCATACTGTGGTGCCTACATATGACTATTAAAAAACACACATGTGCCCACACACATGTGCATACATGCATACAAACATGTAGACACACATGTGCACACACATACACATACATGCACACACCCACACATAGCTCAGTATCATTTAAAAGTCCCCCAGGATGAACACCAATATGAATGAGCTTCCTGCAGGGGTTTCTGGGTAAACGTTTTTGCCCTGCACACAGCTTCCTGTCATGGGGCCGCGCTTGTGTTGTGTCCACTTTTTAATGTTTGTTTTCATGCTAATAGCTATACAGTAATCATTTTCATGGTTGCATGATGGCCTATTTACTTATCATTCTTCCATTGTTGTCTATTCAGTTCATTGCATGTGTTCATGATCATTAACAACTCTATAATGGGCCTTCTGTGCTCTAGTTCAGTTATCTCTTTAGGGTAAGTCCTTAACAAGTAAAATTGCCCTGCTCAATGTCTACTCATTACTGTTCTTCTTTGAGAATTTCTTTTGGGATGTTTGAGCTAGATCTCCATTTCCTTCCCAAGGGATCAAATAGAATCAAGGAATCCAAATGTGAAAGCTGGGAGTTCAGATTTATTCAGAGCAAACTTCTCATTGCCTCCCAGTTTGAAAAGCAGATGTATTATTCAAGTAATAACGGACTTACAGAAAAGCACACACAGATGTGTGCAGTGTGACACTTTTGCAGAGCAAACACTCTCATGAAATCATCTCCTCCCATCAAAAAACTGAGCGTGACCAGCATCCCAGAGCACCCCTCTGGGATTCCCCCATCAGACCATTTGGGATATTACAAACAGTGCTTCTTGCGCATGTCTGGGCCATTTGGTGACTGTATACAGACATTTCTGCCTGGCACAAGCTTAGGAGAGGAACTGCTAGGTCATAGAGTATGCGTGTATTCCTTGAATAGACAAGTGCCAAACCAGTTCCCCAAAGTGGAGTGCTGGTTTCCACTCTCCCATCAGTGAGAATTCCAGCTGCCAGCACTTGGCGTTGTCTGCTGTTCCCAGGTTAACTATTCTGTTGGTTAACAGGGTCTCATTTTGGTTTTTGTTTGCTGTCCCCTAATGACTAATTCCTGGGTTGGGAAGATCCCCTGGAGAAGGAAATGGCAACGCACTCCAGTTCTTGCCCGGAGAATCCCCATGGACAGAGGAGCCTGACAGGCTACAGTCCATGGGGTCGCACAGTGTCATGTGACTGAGCGCACGCCCACACACACACACACACACACACACACACACATGCACACATGCACACATGCACAATGACTAATGTAGTCAATCACCTTTTTATACACTTATTGACCATCGTGATATGCTTTTTTGTCCATATTATTCAAGTCTTTTGCCTATTTTTCTATTGGATGTCTGCTTTGTCCCCCTTATGATTCCTTTAGGCCTTCTTTATATATTTTGAGTATGAGATATCCATTGAATATATGAATTGCAAATATCTTTTCTGACTGGATCTTGCCTTTTTACTCTTAAGCTGTCTCCTGGTGAACTGGAGTTTTAAGTTTTAGTGTGGTTGACTTCATCAAGCTCTCCTTTTATGCTTCATGCTTTTTGTGTCCTGGTCAAGGAATGTCGCCTTACCCAAGGACATGAAGATAGTCCTCTGAGCTACATGAAAGTTTTATTGTTTTCTCTCTCACCTTTAGATCTAGTCCTTCTGTAATGGTTTCTGTGTGCTGTGAAGGAGAGGTCAAGATTTATTTATTTTTCCCGGGTGGCTATCTAATTTACCTCGCTCTAGTTGTTGAAAAGATACGCCCCCTCCCACCCCTTTTTACACTGCGGTGTCACCTTTGTCATAAATCAGTTCACTGTTTACATGCAGTTCTGTTTCCGGACTCTGCCCCTACTTCATGCTGTATTCTGTGCCAATACCTCGCTCTCCTAACTGCTGCAGATTTCTGATAGATCCTGAGATGGGCTCAGGGCCCCCAGCTTGGTTCTTCTAAGGCTGCATTGACAACTTTTGGTGAGATACACATTTTAACATTTGATACACATTAACACACACATTTAATACACAAAAACACCCTTCAGAAAGCTTGTAACAATTTATATTGTCCCGAAGAGGCATATATTTCCCTGCATGATTGCAAATTCTCATGGCAAGAAGCCTCATGCTGTTCTGGTTGTATTTTTATTTGCAATTTTTTGATTGTGAGTGAGGCTAGACACCTTTTCCTATTGAATCAGCGATTTGCATTTTTATTGCTTCTATCCTTTGTTTCCTTATTGACTTCTAAAGGCTCTCTGCCTCTAGTGTTAACTCATTGTCTGTTATGTTTCATTTTGACTATTTTGGCCAAGTTAAACATTTTAAACTTGCAAGTTACACATTTTTAAATCCTCAAATGTATCCACCGTTTTCTCCAGGAGAAGGATGTGTTTAGTTTCCTACTGCTGATGTAACAGAACTCCACAAAACTAGTGGTTTAAAACTGCACAACCTAATGTACAGTATTTGTTTTTCTCTTTCTGACTTACTTCACTCTTATAACAGACACTAGGTCCATCCACAGCTCTACGAGTGACTCCGTTTTGTTTCTTTTTATGTCTGAGTTAATATTCCATTGTATTTATGTACCACATCTGCTTTATCTATGCAGGTGAACCTATTTGCAGGGCGAGAATTGAGACACAGATGCAGGGACACAGTGGGGCGGGGAGGAGAGGGTGGGGCAAATTGAGAGAGTAGCACTGACATATTTACACTGCCATGTGTGAAATAGACAGCTCGTGGGAACCTGCTGTAGAGCACGCGGAGCTCAGCCTGTTGCTCTGTGATGACCTAGATGGATGAGATAGAGGGGTGGGAGGGAGGTCCAAGAGGGAGGGGATATCTGTGTACATATAGTTGATCCACTTTGTTGTAAGGCAGAAACTGTTTAATAACACAACATGGTAAAGCAATCATTCTTCAATTAAAAAAACAGACAAATGAAATATAGACACATACACACTTCACCATCTTATAGCTCTGATATCGATCCCCTTGGACTGGAATCAAGATGCCAACAGGTCTGCATTCCTTCTGGAGGCTCCAGGGGAGCTCTGTTTCCATGCAGCTTCTAGAGATCCTGGCATTCTTTGGCTCATCTCTCCCTTCTGCCTCCAGAACTAGCAGCACGGCATGTTCAAACTTCTCTTTGACCTCGGCTTCCATTGTCACATCTCCTCTGTCTCTGCCCTTCCTCCTTCCCTCTTATAAGGACCCTGGGGATCATACCAGGTCTTTACAGAACATCTAGGATAACCTCCCCATCTCAAGAATTTTAACTTAACCGCACTTGCAAAGGGGTTCCCTGGTAGCTCAGGTGGTAAAGAACCTGCCTGCAATGCAGGAAACCTGGGTTCGATCCCTGGGTTGGCAAGATCCCCTGGAGGAGGAAATGGCAACCCACTCCAGTATTCATGCCTGGAGAATCCCGTGGACAGAGGAGCCGGATGGGCTGCAGTCCATGGGGTCACAAAGTGTCAGACATGACTGAGTGACCGAGCACACACCACCTGCAAAGCCCCTTCCCCTGTAAAATAACATTTCTAGACTCTGGGGATTGGAATATGATCTCTTTGGGGGAGCAGGCATTGTCTTGTCTACCACAAAGGGTAGTTTACGGAGCTAGTAAGTCAGTAGGGCTACTGAAACACTCAGGGAGGGTGACCAGGTTGCTGAGTTGGCATCCATCATTCTGGGGTGGGCAGACTTCTCTTAGCCATGAGATTTCTATGCCCAGACCTTTCATTCTGATTAGTGTAATGGGTCACAGAGGCAAATACATGCTCACCACACCTTGTCCCTCCTCCACAGAGGAGCCTGCTCAGCTGTGCCTCAGGGCTAGGACGCAGGATGTCAGCCTGCATCCCTAGGAACCGTGGTCCTCCCACTTCCATGGAACAGTGCTCACCCCCTTCTTTTGTGGCCAAACATGACTGCTGGATAATTTAGTGTGTATCACCTGCCGTGTGTCCCAATCACACTGAAAAGAAACAGAAGACCAGTAATCCTGCATTCGTGTAGAAGCCCATCACTTATCTAGCCAGTTTGCCAAACACAGAGCATCTCTTGTGTGCTATCAGTGTGGTCCTGGAGTGACCACAGGTACCAGGCTCCTCTCATCTCTCAATGAGTCTTAACAACGTAGCATCCTCCTGTAGGGCATTCTGGCTACACCTGGGCAGAGGGGATACTGCTTCTCATTCTGTGTTTTTGAAATCACTACACAGACACCCTGGGAACAAGGACTCGGCAAAGCTTTGGTCCTTACTGCCTGCAGTTCTAGTTAAACATGGATGGAAAGGCCTGTTTGAACTCCCTGTGTTTAGTTTTGTGGCTTTTCCTGAGAAAACTGCTGAGATTCAGTGCCTCCAGCTGGTTCGTGTCTTTCCAGTTCTTTCTCCTGGGCCTGCGCACTTCCCTCTCCACAGATCACTGGGCTGAGGCCTTTTAGAGCAGAGCCAGCTTTGGTGGGGGAGGAGTGAGTGGCAGGTGTTTGCCCAGCTCAGCTAAAACCCTGGGTTATCATCTTATTCCCTCCCTTCAGGCCTGGCTTACTATCTTCCAGGATCTGAGTCCATGGGTCCTGGTGGATTTTGTGGGATTGATGGAAACTCTGGGACTTGACTGGATGCACCTACATATTGGCCTGTTATTGGCATGACTTGTTCACAATCCAAGACACCATGCAGTCACATCACACATACATTCTTTTCAATTGATCACCCCTTTACCTGACTTCAGCTTCCATGTTCCCAACACCCAGGTTTATTCTCCTGTTATTTCTCATTCATTCTCATGATCTTTCGCAAAAGGTTGGGTCTTAGCAAACACCAGCCCTCCACCCTTAATTCAGTCCTTGTCTTCTATTAGGTCATTGGCTTCAGCCTAGACATCAAGCAGGGATGCTTCTAGGCCACATTTCCTCTCTCTGCCACTGACCTTGACTGGACCACCCAGGTCTACCACACAGAGCTCTGAGGCTTTGCAGCTTACGACGGGGGTGCCCACTCCCTGTGTCTCCAGAGACCTCAGGCTCTTCAGGCAAAGTGACCTGTCTTCCCTCCAGGGGCCAGGTCTGTGTGCCGAACAGTGGGCTTGCTTTTGTGCATGTGTGCTAAGTCGCTTCAGTCGTGTCCGACTCCGTGCGACCCCATGGACTGTAGCCCGCCAGGCTTCTCTGTCCATGGGATTGTCCAGGCAAGAATACTGGAGTGGGTTGCCATGCCTTCCTCCAGGGAATCTTCCAGACCCAGGGATCAAACCCAGATCTCTTATATCTCTCCTGCATTGGCAGGTGGGTTCTTTACCAATGGTACTACCTGGGAAGCCCCATGTCTTTTGCTCTTGCTCAAAAATCTACAAGATATTTGTCATCCTCCCACATCTGGGGTGTTGACCTGCTGTTCAAGTGATTCCTCTGTGAAAGACCACATGGGCAGGATGCCTTTGAGATAACCTGGACTGGCCTCTTTCCTGGTGCAGATTCCAGCAACCCCAACCCCACTGCCCTTTTAGGGCTATGCCATGGCATATGGGATCTTGGTTCCCTGACCAGGGATCAAACCTGTGCATGGTGCATTGGCAGTGTGGATGGAGTCTTAAGCACTGGACCACCAGGGAAGCCCCATGATTCACACCCCCTTGACCCTCAGAGAGAAGAGGTGATGTTTCCATCCAGATGCAGCCCTGAGCCCTTCAGACACAGCCACGAGAGCTTAGCCCAAGGAATCAGCACTAGCTCACAAGCTCTCACCTGCAGGGTTCTTGTCAGCTCCAGCCCTGCCCTCTGCCACTGGGCTGCTGCTCTCAGGCTGGCTGGAGCAGCCCTCCTGCCTGGGGTCCTGATCGAATTCATGAGTTCTTCTCTTGAAAGACAGTCTCATAAATCCACCCTTTATTGTTCAACTTTGGACAGAGGAGCCTGGCAGGCTACAGGCCATGGGGTCACAAATGGTCAGACACAACTGAGTGACTAACACTTTTGTAATTCCATTTAGACCCTCCACATGGAGGAGTCATTTAATGGATTCTGACACTGAAAGTTCAGCTTAGTGGTAGGTTCCACAACTCAGTTTGTTTTCCTGGAAATATATCTGATGCCTTGGCTGAAGCGTCCAGCCATCATCCTGTGACCTTTATTATGAGCAATGGCAGCCAGGTGGCTTATGAGGTACATGTGGAAGTTCCAACTACGAATCCCCCTGTTTTCCTCCAGGGAGGCAGCACTGACCCTGCCTCTCTGATAAAGCTTGGTGGGTTTTCACCAGTGATCGCTCTCCTTCCTCCCCTCCCTGTCCCAAGGCGGTTATGTTTGGTGGAGAAACACCGAGACTGTCCCAGGGCCACTTCATTAGTCTAATCACTCTCCTCCCCAATTAAATAAAGCTGTCATTAACACTTGTTTCTGAAATTCTTGATGAGTCTGTGGTTCCTCCCCTGGTGGCTCAGTGGTAAAGAGGCTGCTGGCAATGCAGGAGATGAGGGTTCAATCCCTGGGTCGGGAAGATCCCCTGGAGAAGGAAATGACAACCCACTTCAGTATTCTTGCCTGGGGAATTCCGTGGACAGAAAAACCTAGTGGGCTACAGTTCATGAGGCTGAAAGAGTCAGACAGGACTTAGCGACTAAGCCACCGCCTGTGGTTTGTGCAGAGAAACATGGTGAGATTTGCCTGCATTTATCACTCAGCCACTCAGGAGCCGAGCTGGCGATGCTGTTTTCTGTTTTGTTCGAGAGCCGGCGTTTGGGTGGGTCCCCTCTGAGCTCATCCAGTTGGGGCTGGGATGTGGTTTGGAGCAGCAGTGGCAGGGGTTGGGGGTGGTGGTGGTGGGGAGGAGTCTGAGGAAGCAGAGGTTTCCAGAGCTGGCCATGTCCTTGTCTGCCTTCCTGTCACGTGGGAATCCTGCAAACTGGCAATGCAGACACTCATTCGTTCATTCAGCAAACACTGATTTAGAGCCACGACTGTGCTCCGTGCCTCTGTGGGCTCTGGGGGGCACAGATGAACAGTACAGACTTGCCTGCATGTGGTGTTCTCTTCCCCACTGGGAGGTGGGGTGTGTGGTATTGGATTATTGGTCTTTTCTCTTTCGAGGTTAGCCTGGATACATGGAATTCTTATATGTGGCTGGGCTGAGCCAGAAGTGTGTGTCCTGATGAGGGGTCTAGACAGGCACTTCTTTGACGCGAAAGGGAGTGTGCACTCCTTTTCTCTAGCTATCAGGAGTTGGGGTGATGGGGGCTTGGGCTGCCACTCTGCCTGCCATGGGGAGGACAGACTGTGGGTGGGAGTGACCACAGAAGGGGAAGGGATGTGAACCTAGCCAGGGGCTGGCCCAGCTGCATGATGCCGGGTGGTGTTTCCATGGTTCCTGCATCTGTTTGGACAGGGGTGTGTGTGTGGCGGGGTGACAGCTGAGTCAGGTTGGGGCCTCGGTGAAGTGGGTGAGGGCTGGGGACACACACGGAGTCACCCAGTGCTGAAGAAAGTTCTGGGTGTGTTGATGACCTGGGGCATCCCCGCCTGCAATGTAGGAGATGCAGGAGACACAAGTTCCATCCCTGGGTTGGGAAGATCCCCTGGAGGAGGACATGGCAACCCGCTCTGCTATTCTTGCCTGGAGAATCTCATGGACAGAGGAGCCTGGTGGGCTATGGTCCGTGGGGTCACGGAGAGTCAGACATGAATGAGGGACACAGCGTGTTCTTGCCAGGACAGAGCCTGCCCTCTGCTGGCCCCACCACAGGGACAGCTCTGAACAGGAGCAAACAAGACCAGCCTGCTGCCTGTGTTCCCAGCTTGTGTCCCAAATCCATTCTTGTCCGGTCTCCACGGTCCTTGCCCAAGACTGCCATCTCCCCTTCAACTGCATGACTGTCTACCCACTGCCAGACTTGTCCCCTCTACACCCAGCATCCAGAGGAATACACTCAGTCCTCCATACCCATGGGTTCAACCAATCTTGGCATCAAGAATATTAGAAAAACAAATTCCAGAAAGTTCCAAAAGGCAAAACTTGAGCATATTGTGTGCTGGCAACTGTTTGCATAGCATTTACATTGAATTTGCAATGAATTATGCAGTACTTACATTGTATTAGGTGTTATAATGGGCTTCCCTGGTGGCTCAGTGGTAAAGAACACACCTGGCAATGCAGGAGATGCAGGTTCAGTCCCTGGGTTGGGAAGCTCCCCTGGAGAAGGGCATAGGTACCCACTCCAGTAATCTTGCCTGGGAAATCCCATGGACAGAGGAACCTGGTCAGTTACAGCCCGTGGAGTCACAAAAGAGTTGGTTATGACTTGGCAACTAAACAACAACAGCAACAGATGTTTTAAATATTCTGGAGATAATCTGAAGTGTGTTGGAGTGTGTGTATAGCTTACATGCAAATATTATACCATTTTAAATAAGTGACTCAAGCAAATTTTGGTGTTTGAAGGGCGTCCATGAGCCAGTCCGCTGCCGATACTGAGGGACGACTGTCTTTGAGGTGTCCATCACATTATGTGACTTCTGTGCTTAAAACCCTTTCCCGCCTTCTTTGCATTTTGAATAAGATCTAAGTCTGCAAATTCTTGTCTTTTCTCTCAGCCTCATTCTGTGCCAGCCTCCTGCCCCCTCTCTGCCTTGGCCACAGGGCCTTTGCACATGCTACATCTGCCCACGGCTTAGATCAGCTATGTTGTCATGCTCTGAGAGGCCTTTTTTCCCTGATCCACCTGGACCAGGTGGGGTCACTGTTGTGGTCCGTTCCCTGGTGGTACTTATACTCATCATGCAGTCATTTGATGAATGCTTGTCTTTCCCCCTAAATTGTACTCTTGTGCATTTTTACTTGTCATGCTGTGTGCAGCACATGGGTCTTTTTGATGACAAGGATCTTTTGATGGTGTGCAGCATAGTAGAATCTTTTGATGACAAGGACACTGAGCTTGGAAAAGTGGGATGACCTTCTCCTGGTGATCCAGCTGGGAAGTGCTGGCTACGGGTATTGAATCCAGGTCTGTAGCCACCCAAACTCTGCCTTAAAATGCAGCCTGGATTCTCTGTGGAATAAATACAAACTTCAGTCAACGTCTTTGACCTTGGTCCGTGTTTTATGTCGTGAACAAGACAAATACGCCACTCGAGACTTAGCTTTTCTACATGAAGTTGTTGCTGTGATGTTAACAGCTGGACCCAAAACATGATGTATGGTTGTTTAAAGATCTGAAAATAGAAACACTGCAATGGTCCATCACTTAATTGGTGTGACACTGTTATTATTTTGTTCTAAAGGAACTCATATTATGTAATGTTAATGGAAGTCAAAATAAAGGAAGAAAAATTTTCCTAGATATGGCCGTATTAATACCTTACACACACGCATGCATTTTATATTGTGGGAATTACAATGTAGAGAAGATTTTGTGCTCTCAGTTAATTATTTCCATTATATTTATAAAAGGCAAGATGATTGCTTGGAGATTCATTCACATCAAAACCAACAGAGAGAAAAATTATGACACTATTAAGTGCTCTTAATCTCCTTTTTGTTTATCTACTCTAAAAAAAAAAAAAAAAAAACCAACCAAAAATAAGCAAAGCTTTGAAAACACATCCGTGTCAGGGAAGCATGAAGCTGCTCCTGTCTCCAGCCTGCCCACGTGGGTGCTTGTTTGCACCATCTGTACACAGTGACCCAGCACCTGGGCCAGCCCTGCCTCCCTGCCAACTGAGTGGGTCCCCAGCTCATCCCAGGCAGCATCTTTGCTGTTTTATCTCAGAGTGAGGGTTGTGTTTATTGGAGAGTGTATGTATTTTCCAAACTAGACTTGACAAATCTAGTTTTTCTAGCAAATTGGGAATTTTTAATGAGAAATTTTCCACAATTTTGGAACACTATACAGGCCATGTAAAATACGCCTGGAGGCAGGGATGAGCCAGCTGCAGGACTGCAGTTCCCTCGTGTTGCTCACAGATAGTTTGCCCTGGAATGGTGGAAACACAACCAGGAGAGGGGCTCGCTGGTGAAGGTGGGGGGAAGGGCCTCAGTGGGCTCGGACCTTGGTGGGGCATGGATAAGGAATTCCAGAGCAGGCGAGGAGGGGTGGGCTCTGCCCGGGGGGTTACTCCTTTCTGTCCTGAGGGGATTAAGGATGCTCTGATGACACCAAGTCAGATGGAGGTGGAAGGGGAGCTGCTCAGCTCAGCTCCCTCCAGGGGTGAGGCTGGTTTCCGAGGAGGACGGGCATCACCCCTATGTAGCCCCTGTCTGCCTGCCGCCCTCCACTGTGATCATGACGCCAACAGCAGTAGCGGCTCCTGAGCACTCCCCTGAGGTGGGGGCTGGCTGGAGCTCCTCCCAGAGGGGTGAGCCCACCCCACTTCCTCCAGAAGGCACACCCCATCTCCTACCCTACCGAGGCCAGACAACCAGGGGACTGGTACTGGGATCCTGGGCAAATGTAATGAACTATCGCTCCGGGGGGCCAGCTCCAGAGTGGTCCAGTGGTGAGACACGTGGACACTCAACCCCTTCCCCTGCCCTGTGAGACCTGCCCCTGCCTCAGAGTCAGAGGTGATGGAGGGGCCGCCTTTCTCTAACTCTGTGACAAGAGCGGTGGCCCTGGCAACTGTGCCTGGGACTGACCCTTGATTTTGGGGTCAAGAGAAAACTGGGCGTGACTAGGGACCCCCCCACCCCACTGATGGGGCAGCAGCAGTGGGGACACACATCCTGTCTCCTTGTCCTGCAGATTTTCCCAGAGAAGCTGCTTTTGCATAAAACCTGATTTGTCACTATGTGCACACATGCATGCTAAGTCGCTTCAGTCATGTTTGTATGTAGCCCACCAGGCTCCTCTGTCCATGGGATTCTCCAGGCAAGAATGCTGGAGTGGGTTGCCATTTCCTCTCCAGGAGATCTTCCCCTTCACTGTGTATGGCACTCAAAGAAGGAGAAGAACAGGTGCAGGCTGAGCGTGTGAGGGGGGGTTGGATGCACCTCTGGGCCCTCATATGGGGGAGGAGCAGGGAGCACCCCAGTCCTTAGAGGGGGAGGAGGAGGCTCTAACCTCTTGTCAGGGACCTTGAGACAAAATTCACAAGGATGCACCCGTGAGGGAGAGGCCTATTTCTGGGGCTGGACAGATCAGGTTCCCCTAGGGGGGCCCCAGAGAGAGGCTGCTGGCTAATCTGGGGATCCTCTACCTTCTCCTCCACAAGGACAGTGGGCGGAGGCGGGGGTGGTCAGTGGAAGACTCAGGTCTTCCAGGGCCTCATCTCAGCTCCCATCCCAGCAGGATCCTCACAACAAACACAACTGCTCTGGTCTTCTGGACCAGGGACGTGGAGGGAGGGGTGGGAGCCATACACACAGGTTCCCCGGTTGGGACTGCGTGGGCATCACCCGGAAGGATTGTGACTCGAGCTGCTCAGGGCCCATGGAAGCCGTTCAGAGACAATGGAAAAGCAATGAAACAGGGAAACAAGTGTCACCCCTGCAGAGATGCCTGGAGGGAGACCTGGGCACATGAGACTTGAGGGGCTGGTTTTGTGTTTATCAGGAGGGAGTGGTCCCCAAGCACATCCCCACTGACAACAAGGTGGTGACATCTTAGCATGAGGAAGAGCATCCACCTGGTGAAGGTCAGCTCTGCCCGGGGTCTGGAGAGGGCTTCCTGCTTTAAAATAGTGAATTCGTTGCACACCCTTTAAGATTGAGAGATTTCTTGGGAAAAATCTGGGGTTCTGTCCATTTTCTCCCTTGGAATGTAAAGGATCAGAGATGGTGGCCCAAACTCACTTCTGAGCCACTGTCCCCTGGGCTCTGGGTCCCTGCAGAGGCCCACCCCCTGCAGAGGGACTGGACTGCTCTGGGCGTCACCCCTGGTCCTGCAGAAACCTACGTGAGACCCCTGAAGTGACTCTTCCTCCGCCAGGGGGAGGGTCTGTTGTGGCTCCATGGGTTTCCCAGGCTCTGGAAGAGATGGATGGGGTTTGTCGTCCCTCTAACAGGATTTGGAAGTGTTGATCATGAGACGTGGGTCTTCCCTGGTGGCTCAGACAGTCAAGAATCCACATGCAATGCGGGAGACCTGGGGTCGACCCCAGGATTGGGAAGATCCCTTGGAGGAGGGCATAGCAACCTGCTCCAGTACTCTTGCCTGGACAATCCCGTGGACCGAGGAGCCTGGCAGGCCCTAGCCCATGGGGTCGCAAAGTAGTCGGACACGACTGAGCGAGAGGCTGAGCACACACATCGAGAGACATGCGCAGCCGGAGTGGAGAAGGGGAGAAGGGCTTTGTCGCTGCCTCCTAGTTCTCCCCTCCCCCTCCTTCCTTCCCACCCTCCTCTTCCTTCCTCCTCCCCCTCCCTCCTGTTCCCCACCTTCTCCTCCTGCCTCTCTCCCTCCTCTCCTTCCTTCTTCTCCTCCTCCCCCTTCCTCCCTTATCTTCTCCTCTTCTTCCCCTCACCCCCTTCTCCCCCCACATCCTGTCTCTCCTCTCCCCCGCCCCATGGTCCTCTCCCTCCTTCCCCTTCCTCCTTCTCCCTCTGCCTTCTTCTCTGCTTCCGCCCCCTCATTCAGAAGGAGCTGATACTCACTCATTAAAAAGAACCTGCTTGTGAATCATGGATTTGATGTGTGGTTATGTATATTTCAGTTACTTAGTGGGTTTATATTATTTCTTAAGAGGAGGGTAAAGTCTTAAGCAGTAACGTCCATGACATCTTGTGCTTAGCACACATTTTTCAAATATACCTGGAGATACATCACTATTAAATAGAAAACGCTGACATTTCTCTTCCTTGTGTGGACCTGACATCACCTTGCAGTGCCCGTGGTAGATGGCTGGCCTCTTGGGAAGCTGTGGGCTGACTGGGGGCTCAGACAGCTCTGGACAATTCCCGATGTACCCCTGGATTTTGGGTAAACTCTGTGATTTGGGGTAAATCGCACACCTGTTGGAGTTTCTTGTCCACACTGCAGGGACCACAGTAGTAATGTCTGCTCCAGCCGTGTGGGACAGTTGGCAGGACCCATCACAGGTGAATGTTGCCGTGAACCTGCGAAGTTGTGTTCACACTTGGCTCTGAGCTTGCACAGTGGTGGCCCTCGGACCACCTTCAGCCCACAGATGACCCTGGCCCTGTTTCAAACAGTTTTGAAACCATTGCCAGTATCAAAATCAGGGGATTTTTAACCTTAACATCTTAACTTCCAGTTTCTCTCCAGAAACCCGAGCAGGTTCTGCTACCTGGCAGGATGGTGGGGCTGAGTGATGGCTGAGTGGTGGCTGCATTGTCCCACTGGCCTCCCCTGTGGACACCTGAGTTATGACCTCGGTCAGCAGGGTGGCCGTTCCTGGGACCGCCCTCCTGTGTTCTGGGTGGATGCTCCATGTGCTGTTACTGGGAGAGGGAGCGGGGAGCAGGGACTTCATGGAGCATAGGAAGTTGGGGGTGCTGGTCCCTGTGGGGGGTTGAGTTTGAGAATGCGGCCTTGGGATGAATTAAGGACCTGTCTGTTCTCCCTCATGTGAGAGCCCCCAGGGCCCAGACATCTTAGAGAGCGGGCTGTGCACACTGCACCCCGCCTCCGAGGCCCCAGGGCAGCCTGAAGTGTCCCACAGTCCTCTTTCTGGCCCTTGGCCCCTCCCCCACTTCCGTCTTGCTCAGGGGGGACCACACCGGGGCGGGGCAGGAGGCAGACAGGTTGCCCCCTTGGCTCATCAACCTGGATTCTGGAAACAGTTCTTCTCCTTGGGGCTGGTGGGAGTCCTGAGCCCCGGGCTATGAACTGAGTGATGAAGTCAGGGATGGAAGGGGAGGTGAGGACATATCAGCTCGGGCGGGAGTCTGAGGAAGCTGTTGGGGGTGGGAGTGTGTGCCCAGCAAAGGGCAGCCCAGCAGACAGAGGGTTTCCAGGTCAGTGTCAGGGGCCAGAACCCCTAACAGGCACGGGATGACAAATGGGGAGACCACGGGGAGGTGACTCAGAGGACACGGCCCATCTGAGGTCACCGCTGCAAGGCCAGAGGCTTGTGTGCAATCGCCTTATTTTCAAACATTGGCAGCTAACCCTCGCCTTCCCACCCTCCCAATTCCCATGTTCTGTTTTACTTTTCTCCGTTGCACATAACAGAGTCTAAATATTACATATTTCATACATTTGTCTTGTCTCCCTACACTAGAAAAGCAATCCCATGGAGGTGGGAAATAGACATTTTGCTCACTGCTGTGTCTCTCTCATAGCAGACACCTAATAAGTGTTTGTTGAATGAATGATGGATGTGTAGGTTGAAGAAAAAAAATCCATCGTAGTTTTTGACTTCATATGTTTTCCATTCAGAAAAAAAAAGTTCCCATTAATCACTTTCCAAACTAAAGACATTTTGTTTTTGAAGGAAATACCTGCCATGTATTAGGGGTTTCCCCCCACCTCATGCTGTCTGTGGGGCCCCTGGGGGGACAGCTCCTTGTTTATGGGGTGACCTAAGTGAGCAGGAGGACGGAATGCAGGTGAACAATGTCCTGAGCACGTGTTTGCTTCTGCAGCACAAACTCTGGAGTTTGCGTTTCTTCCAAGCGAGTTGGGGGCAGGATTCAGGTCACAGTTTGACATGATGGCTTCCGGTCAGATGGATAATTTGGTTTAGCCGAGGACATTTAAAAACTGGTCAGTTTCATGTAAGTTCCTGTCACAGGCCCTGTTGGGGAAAACTCAGAGGTTGGGGGATGGGGGCACCTCCCTTGGTGGTGACAATTGTCTGAGCTGAGTGGCCTCTGGCTCCTTACATGGAGGGGATGAGTTAGGGAGAGTTGGGGTTGGTGGTGGAGGTGTCTCCTCCCATTGGCCTACCTTCACTTCAGCTCTCTTGCCTGTCACTGCCTGTCTCCCTGGGAAGGTGGTTTTGTTATTCTTGCTCTCAGCTGGGGGCCTCCAGGTCTCCTGAGTCTACCCAAAGCCAAGCAGAGGGTGGAGTTGGGGGCGGCCTGGGGTGGGGACAGAGGCGCACAGGGGTCAACTGAGGCCTTACATCCCCAGAAGCAGCCAGGATGGTATTAATTCTTTGTTGTTGTTGTTCAGTCATTAAGTCGTGTCCGACTCTTGAGACCCCATGGAATGTAGCCCGCCAGGTTCCTCTGTCCATGGGATTCTCCAGGCAAGAATACTGGAGTGGGTTGCCATGCCCTCCTCCAGGGGATCTTCCTGACCCAGGGATCAAACCTGCGTCTCCTGCACTGCAGGCGGATTCTTCACCATCTGAGTTCTTTGCTGTTACATAAACCACTCCCGTCTGTTTTCATTCACTTCCACGACTCTGGGAAGGAGATGATGGAGCAGGTGTGCTGAGCTGGGTGGGTCAGGACCCGTCTCTCAGAGCAGGTGGGGGACTAGTGTCTGGACCCTCTGGAGGAATGATGGCCGCATGAGCCCAGCGCTGGTCCTGTGCTGCCCCACAGCCTGTGAGGACACGACACGGCCATGGGTATGTCTGTGCATGGTCACCTCAGGGCAGGCGTGTCGCTTTCTGCAGCCAAGGGTGCGGGTAACACTAGGGTTACAGGTGACGCTCCTGGAGGAGACCCGTGTGGGTATCAGCCACGTGCTCTCATGCCCGGGAGGTGACTGTACTTGGGAGCGGAGTACACGACCAGGGGCCACGTGTGGGGGAAAGGGATGTGGTCCACTCGGTTCTGTGGGAGGATGAGGATGGACTGGCTGGTTTGATGACACCACAGCCCTGGGTGCCACCAGCTTCTGCTCCCATTTGCTCCCTGGGAGGTGAAAGGCAAGAGACCCACAGACAGGAGGCGCTGGTGGTTCCCGTGAGCCCCCTCGCCACTTACCAGCCCTTGAACCCACACCTTGTTCGCTGGGTGAAGGGTCTTCCGGGGACCCTCTCCAGTGCTGCCAGCCCTGGTCAGCTGCTGGGATGGAAGCTGAGATGGCGGGGTCTGGTTAGCAGCCCTGATAAGAGAAGGGGCAGAGGCAGAGGGGATTTCAGCTGTGAGATGTGGAAATGGCCAGCACTGCCTTCATCACCAACTGCATCCTTCTGCTGAGTCAGGGTGGGAATTCTCGTCTTTATGGACAGAGGCTGGCATCAACAGGAGGGGTATTCCCACCATGTTCTGGGTGATGCTGTGCGTGCCCCACTTCTGTGCTTCATGGCAGGTGATGAATCAGTGCAAGAAGTTTTGGCTTCCTGTAACATGATGTCCTCATCAGTCCTCACCACCTCCCATAACAGTGGCTTGAACAGTGGGCTGTTTCTCTCTCGGGGGGTGGTGCTCCACTTGTCATCCCCACATCACACATCCGGGTGTGGGGAGATGGTGGGGCTGGGGGCTCGGTCAGCTCCTCTGCAGGAGGCTCCTGACACCTCCATGCAGCGTGTCCACCCATCAGCATTTAGTCACGGGGCAACTCCAGCTTCACAGGAGGGACGTGTGGGCGCTGATGGTGCTCAGTCAGAGATCCTTCCCCTGCACAGTGGAGAACAGATGTCCGTCTGTCACAGACCTCTGTCTTGCTCCCCACCTGGTGCTCAGGATTGTGCATCCTGTTTGCTGAGGGGGACGCAGGGTCAGTCCAAGACCAGTGACCTTTCTGAGACTGCATGGGGGCAGAGACAACCCTGGGTGGGGAGTCCCGGTCACCTGGGAGTCTCCCCTCCTCAGGGAGGGTGTTTCCCTCAGCTGTCCTGCAGCTGGGCGGGAAGGCACGGCCACCCATCCTCTGGGCTCGGAGTCCAGCTGTAGTTCTGGTGCAGCCCAGATGTGCCCAGGGCTCACCCGACCTGCCCGGATTTGAGCCCCAGACTTCCAGGAAGCGATGGGATGGGAGAGTGCTTGGGGTGCAGCCCTGGAGAGATGCTGGTGCTTTGGGCTCCTTGAACTTGTAGGGTGGAGCATTCCAGGCATCCCAGCTGACGTTCAGATCAGTGACTCACTCCACAATGATAATAGGTTGCTGATCCAGGAACTTTTTGTAGCTCACATCAAAGGTTCCTGTCCTCATTTGTGGGCAGGATGAAATCACTTTCAGATGTTGGTATGGCCCTCCTGCACTGCACAGGACAAACCCGAATTCAAGGGGCCCCAGCATCCAGAACCAGGTCTATAGTCCTGGGCCTGGGCAGCAGAACCTGCCTTCTCTCCTCCCCGAGACTGTGAAGGGACCCAGACCTTTTTTTCCACCTGCCCCCTCTTCTGCACTTCATCTTCCCGCTTCATCCCGGTACTCAGAGTGTAGTGGGGAAGCCAGCTGTCTTGTCCTCCAGATCCTCCATGAGGCTAAGCCAGGCCACTGCTTTCCCCACAGGCTGAGTGCAGGCTCTGAAGCTAACCCCCATGTTGAAGTCCCAGCTCTGTCATGGGTTACTGTGTAACCTTGAGCTGGTTGCTGGAGGTCTCTGTTCTCAGCTTCTCCCTGTGTCTAGTGAAATGCGTGATGCTGTCCGCAGACAGGCATGAGGGCTATGTGAGCCCCAGGTGTGAAGCAGGTGCAACAGGGCTGGCTTCTGAGTCAGTGGCTCTCAGGAGGGAGCAGCGGCCAGGTTCAGCCCTGATGCCTGCTCTCATCATCACTTGTTCACTTACGGTCCACCCTTGTGGTTTTGCATGTCTGCATCCCACACACTTGTCTGGCTTCATAAGCTTTTCTTTAACCTGCACATCTGCTCTTTCACTCTCATCGTGGTCCGAAATGCTGGGAACGAAATGCTCATCATAGTATTTTCTGTGTTAGATGTGAATGTAACCAAGACATAGCATTCATCCACGCACCCCCTCCAAAATGATCAGGTGCTCCTAGAGGGGTCAACCGAGCTGGCTTCTGGTGGCAGCTGGGTAGGGATGTTTGCCCTTCCTGCTGACCACATGGCATAACTCTGAGGCTGACCAGATGGCATAGCATGTGGAGGACACATGGCCTGTGGGTTGGGTGTGATGCCAGGGTCACCCCTGAGGACATCTGTGAGTGAAGGTGAGTCTGGTACCCAGCTCTGTTGGATGAGAGCAAGATGTGAGCCCCTCACCAAGGACTGGCTACATCTCTGCTTGGGGCTGGTGGTGAGACCAAAAGTCTGTCACCCAAAGGAGAGGTGTCTGGGGAGGTGGAGCAGGGGGAGGTTGCGCAGTGGGAGGTGCACCTGGAGGAGACCAGAGCCAGCCCTTGAAGCCTGAAGTAAGACAGACAGGGCTTATGAAGTTACCCTGGGTGGTGCAGGAAGGCATCCACCCACTGCTTCAGCTCTGTCTCGTCCCTGTGAAACTAGGCAAAGATGCTTCATTTGCAAGGTATTTGGAGCATGTATTGGATCCACGAGGTTCTAAGAATTTGTGCAGAAAGCTGGGAATTTAGCAAGTTCCCGTGGCCTCACTGGTAAAGAATCCGCCTGCCAATGCAGGAGATGCGGGTTGGATCCCTAGGTCAGGAAGATCTCCTGGAGCAGGAAATGGCAACCCACTCTGGTGCTCTGAGCCTGGGAAATTCCATGGACAGAGGAGTCTGGTGTGCTCCACTGCATGGAGTCACAAAATAGACAAGACTTAGCGACTAAACAACAACGTCTGGAACAGCACTGCACTTGTGGCTGTTGGTGGCCCGTTACGCAATAGAACAACAGACCTCTTGTCTTTTCCACAAGAATTATCACCATCATCACCACCATCACCACATCATCATCATCATCAATGCAGTTCTCAAGACTCACTGGCTGCGTTCGTGGCAGGAAGTGCTGTGAACTCGCGGACCAGGTGTTCTGGGGTTGCTCCAGCTACAGTTTGACTTGGATTTTCTAGTCCAGATTTTCGGAGGCCGTGAACCACTCCCATGGTCCTCCCCTTCTGATATTCACCATCCGTGTTTAGCTGGAGGAACAAGGATTCGGTCTTCTTGGTGAGGCTGTACCAGTGTAACATTGAGGATTCTGCCAATACACCCCAGGAAATGAGAATTCATTGTCTCTTTCAATAGATTCCAACAAAGGCTGCCGGCATACTTCACTGTCTCTTCTATGATTTGATTTGACACAGAACTTGGGTGTTTGTATTTAAATGATAAATTTCCATCGAGAGTCCTCTGCTGAAAGACTGGGAAATCTGAGTAACAACATAGACTTGTCTGAAGTGTAAGATCTTTGGGAAAGCAGTAAATGTCTGAATTTCTAAAGCTTCTTAACATTTCTTCACTAATAAGGAGCTATTTAAAGGAAGGCACTTCCCTGGTGGCTCAGTGGGGAAGAATCCACCTGCCAATGCAGTAGACATGGGTTTGATCATTGGGTCCTTCCTCTGGAGGAAGAAATGACAACCCACTCCAGTATTCTTGCCTGGGAAATCCCACGGACAGAAAAGCCTGGCGGGCTATAGTCCTTGGGTTTGAAAAAGAGTTGGACACGACTTAGTGAGTAAATAACATGTAAAGGAAGAGAGGGGCTTCTCTTTTCCAGGATGCTTGGGACAATGAAATGGTACTCACCTGAGAAGGGACTCAGGCTTGTTTCAAAGGATGTTTCCAAACCCATATCTCACCCCACAGTTTTTAATTCAATGGTTCACATTGAGGTCTCCTCCTCCTAACATCTCTGCAGAAATCTCATCTTTCGTAGCCCGACCTGGTGAGTGCTGATCTGAGAATTTCCAGATGACTTCTGGGGTCTGTTGGTATGGCCAAGAAAGACAAGGTGTCAGGAGGGGAGGGGGTCCCAACAGCTGAGGGAGGGGGTCCCAGGACCAGAGCTGCCCACACCATATGCTGGAAAAGCTTTGCCTGTAAGTGACGCCCTCTGGAGGTGGCCACCTCTGCCCAGATGCTCACATTCCATCTCTGGCCGCTCTGAGTCTCATCCCAGAAGCCAGCTCAAGGGCTGGAGGAGACAGGTGGGGCTGCAGCTGCAGGAGGGCCCAAGAGCCTGCGCTGAGTTCAGCTCTGGAAGGGCTGGGGTCCTGAGCTGTTCTGGGGGTGCTCCTGCCTGGCCTCCTGCCACTCCACCGACCACTGGAGTCACTCATTCATCTCTCTCGTCTGTGCCTGGACTCAGCACACCTTCGCTTGGGGCAGGAGCACTGGTCTTTGTGGAGGTAGAGTGACACCTCCTGTTCGCCATCACAGAAGAGGCAGCGGCACTTCCAGGGCTTTCCTCCTCTAGGGGCCGACGGATTTGTCTTTCAGTGAATGGTCAGGAGGTGAAGGTACATGGATTAGCTTAGACCCAGCTCACATGGAGCTGTCGAGAAAGAGGGAGAGCGAGGAGAGACCCACTAGAGTGAAGTCGGGGGAAACGGAGAGGTGTGAGGACAGATTCCGAGCATCCAAAATAATGGGAATCGAGGGCGCTATGCTTTCTTGGTGGCTTTATGGAATTGAGTCAGGAAGACGGTTCAGGAACTCTTTAGGGATCATAGGAGCCTCTGGAGGGGTGAAGGACAGTTGTGACATCACCCATTGGACCGGCTGATGGTCCAGCTGATCCTGTGTGGTGTGTTCAGGAGCCACGCCCCCGGCATCTCAGCCCTTGTTGGCAGCACAGAACTCCCCCGGAGGACACCCCACCAGCCGCACCGTCCCCTCACTTGCACAGAGCCTGGGCCTGTTCTCTCTCAGTATCAGGCACTGAGACCTCCCCTGTCGGGGGTAGGTTTTCCAGAACATCGTTTCCAGTCTTTCGTGCATTTACCTTTCTGACATTCTTCATGGCACCGCCGCTGTCACGGCAGAACCAAGAGTGTTCACCGACCGGATTCCCTCCTCACTGCCAACTGCTGGCTCTTTCTTTCGTTGTCCTGTGCACTCATATTTGCATCTTCCTTTTTGTCATATTTACGTCATGACAAATGAGAAGTGTTTTTTCTTTTTTTTTTTTTTCCCCCTTGGAAGTGCTTCTTGGTTCAATGCTGCTAAATTCTAACAAAGTACTATGCCAGATCAGGAAGATGTTTATCTTTAAGTAAGAGCCTTGTGTAGAAGCAAACATGGTGGTTTGGGAAAAAAAATCTCAAATGACTTTTATACCGTGAGAATGACAGGTGTTCATTTCACAAGTAATTGGTCATGTTCATATTTTAGGACCTTTGGGACCTGGCTTACAAAATCATTTTCTGTGAACTGTTCACATTGAAATCTTTAATTCTTTCCATTGAAATTCAAATGTTGTCTGGCAGAGACAGAGTGTCAGCGAGATGATTAATATCCCTGTGGATTGTGACACTGTTTTGCCAGTTTTGTATCTATTAAGCAAATTTATTTCATTGTTCCTGATGGTCTCATAGATGCATGATTCTTTGAATTTTCCTTTGAAGTGATACTAACATTTAATGATTGCTTCATTCATTAATGAGTTAGACAATATAGTTTACAGATATTCATTTTATATGGCTTCCCTGCTGGCTCAGATGGTAAAGAATATGCCTGACCATGCAAGAGACTTGGGTTGGGTCCCTGGGTCGGGAAGATCCCCTTAGGAGGAAATGGCAACCCACTCCAGCGTTCTTGCCTGGGAAATCCCATGAACAGAGGAGCCTGGTGGGCTACAGTCCATAGGGTTGCAGAGTTGGACATGACTTAGCCACTAAACAACAACAGTTCATTTTAATTCCACAACATCATATGGAAAAACTCAAATGAACTTTTTGGCCAACCCAGTTATCTGTTTGAGAGTCATGGTTTTACTCTTTTCAAAGGTAGTCTTTTAATATGTGGGAAGAGAACTTCAAGGGAAAGGTTTTACGCATTCTCTCTTGCCTTAAGAAAAGAATTTTTTTTGAAAAGGATTTTTTTGCATGTGTGAGCTTAAGGTCTGGGGAAATTTGGGTTAAACTGTATGACTTCCCTGATAGCTCAGTTGGTAAAGAATCCACCTGCAATCCAGGAGATCCTGGTTCGATCCCTGGGTCAGGAAGACTCCCTGGAGAAGGGATAGGCTACCCACTCCAGTATTCTTGGGTTTCCCTTGCGGCTCAACTGGTAAAGAATCCGCCTTCAGTGCGGGAGACCTGGGTTGAATCCCTGGGTTGGGAAGATCCCCTAGAGAAGGGAAAGGCTACCCACTCCAGTATTCTGGTCTGGAGAATTTCACGGACTGTATAATCCATGGGGTCACAAAGAGTCGGACACAACTGAGCGACTTTGACTGTCACTTTCATATATAATATATGAACTAACAAAATAGAATAGCAAACAGGAAAGTGGGAAGCAAAGATGATTAATAGGAATGTCTCACAGGGCACGCTGAGGAGAGTTCTTAGACTGTTCAAGAATGCAAATTGTGGGCTTCTAAACTCCTATTTTCTTTTCTAAGTAAAATTGCTCTTCATTCATGAAAAATAACATCATTTTAATGTGGTTTATTAGCGGGTTCAAGGCTGCAAACCTGATTTATTATTATTAACAGCCACAGAACCAGGCTGTAAAACAGATCAGAATTTTATAACTTTTAAACCCATCTTGTTATTTGCATAGAAATTAAAGTATTACACTCCCTGGTACCTTCCCATGTGACCCCCAGAGGCATACCTGTAATTGAAATTTCCTGATTATGTGCAAATCCTAAAAGTTTTTATGTTGAGAGTTCTGCTTTGTAGTTTGTGATATGAAAATTATATTTTCCCCTCCCATCTGAGGATGCATATACATGAGGCACCATTTACCTGTTTTAATTGAAAACTCTTCACAGAGTTACATTCGAGGTTATAGTTGAGTTTATAGTCTTGGAAGCTTTTCAGGCTGTCGGAAAACATTCCATGGATGAGAGCAAGAACTGATGTGGTCGATTTTTTTTTTCATTTATTTTTATTAGTTGGAGGCTAATTACTTTACAATATTGTAGTGGATTTTGTATGAATTAGCCATGGGTTTACATGTATGATGTGGTCAGTTGATTTAGGGACCACCGCCCTTCCTTTTCCCTTCATGGAGAACGTTGTCAGGGCAGGAGGGAAGGGCAGTAAGTTCATTTGAGGAAGATCAAACAGATCAGTGTTGAAGCTGTATTTTAAGTCTAGCTTCTTTTTTTCCCTTCTTGTATCACAGTTCAAATAACATTAAAGTTTGTGAAATATCTTTGAAAAATTCAACCCAGGTATCCAGGGAAAAAATTTATAACACAAATATTCTATGAGCAAGAGGCATGTGGGAAGAAAAATTTTCCAGAAGGAGACCTGGGGGCAAAAGCTGACCACTTTGATGTGGGTGTGGGGTGGACTCTGACGTGGAGGAGCGGGGCACGGAAGCCTGGGGACCGACCCTCTGCGGGGCCATCGCTTCCCTTTGTTCTGGCCCAGACCACACAAGAGATGCTTGTGCTTCAAAGTGGAAAGAACACACACATCTCAGGATGCAAAGAGGGGCGTTAATGTAGCAACCAGGGCCCCGGGAGATGGAAGGAGGCCCCGGGGAGGAAGTGAGGGAGCCTACGCAGCCTACGCCTGAGTCTGCCTGCATCTGTCTGTGCTGGGCTTGCCTGGGACGTGGTGACAAATAGTTGAGATCCAAGGTGCTGGGAGGAAGGGAGGATAATTACCAATCTGGTAGTATTGTCCCCAACACGGAGAGTAACAGTCTTTCACCTGTGATCCCCTTGGCTGGCTTACTGAAAAACTTCTGTGTTCCTCTGCAGATTTCAGCTAATCAAAATGAGGCTTAAATATTAAAACCCCGGGCTTAATGGTTGGGGACATTTTATCTCCTGCTTGAGTTGTGTTTATTCCAGCTAGAAAGCTTGGCTGGGTGATCACTGATCTGAGGCTAGTTTAACTTTTTTTTTTTTAATTGGGGTAGAGTTGTTTTGCAATGTGATGTTAGTTTCTGCTATATAACGAAGTGAATCAGCTCTATATATACATGTAACCCCTCCCTCTTGACCCTCTGTACAGACGCCCCATCCCACCCATCTAGGTCATCACAGAGCTGTGGGGCTGAGCTCCCTGCTATACATCAGACTGTACTGGATTATCCCACCAGCTATCTATTCACGTCTATCTATAGAGATGGCCATGTATAGAGATGGCCACTCTCAACCTCCCAATCCATCCCCCTGCTTTCCTCCACAACACTGGGTCCACACATCTGTTTTCTACATCTGCATCTCTATTCCTGCCCTGAAAATAGGTTTTTAAAACCATTTGTTTTGGAATAATGCTTGGTTCACCAGAACATCACTGAAATCAAGGTGCAGAACCATCTCACCACCCAAAACATCTCCTTTGGTTGTACTTCCTTCCCCTCACCATTCCTCACTCCTGGCAACCAACGATCTGTTTTCCATCTTTATGGTTTTGTAATTTTGAAAAGGGTGCCTAAATAGAAGCGTACAGATGTCGCCTTTTGAAATTGGCTTCCTTCACTCAAGCTAATGCCCATGAGATCCATGCAAACTGTCACGTGTATCATTAGCTTAAACCTTTTTGGCCGAATACTCATCTGGGGTCTAGATAAACTGCAGTGTGTTTAGCCAGTCACCCTCTGAGGGATGTTTTAGTTGTTACCCTTTTTTGATTATTACAAGTAAAGCCATTGTGAAGAATCATGTATGGGTTCTTGTGTGGAAGTAGTTTCTATTTCTCTGGGGTAGATTCCCAGGAGTACAATTGCAGGATCATGGGATAAGTATTTTCAATATTTCTTAAAACTTCCAAACTCTCTTTTAGAGTGGCTGTGCCATTTCACACTCCCACCAGCAATGTATGAGCGATTTAGTTTCTCTGCATCTTTGCCAGTGTTTGGTTCAGTCTTTTATTTTAGTTGTTCTCATTGTGGTCTGAATTTGAATTTCCCTGAAGGTTAGTGATGCTGAAAATCTTGTCTTCTGCTTATTTGCCATCTGTGTATCCTCTTCAGTGAAATGTCTGTTCATGCCTTTCCTCCCTTTTCTAACTGGATTCTTTGTTTTCTTTTTTTTTAAACAATTGAATTTTGAGAATCCTCTATGCATGCTTGATATGACTCCTCTGTCAGATGTGTGGTTTGTAAATATTTTCTCCTAGGCTGTAGTTCATCTTTTTATCCTCTTAACAGGGTCTTCCACAGAGTGTGAAGCTTTTAGTTTTTATGAAGCCCGATGTATTTATTTTTCAATTTTATGGAATGTATTTTTGGCGTCATAGCTCAGTACTCTTTAATGAACTCTAAGAACTGAAGATTTTCTCCTGTTATCTTCTAAATGTTTTATAGTTTTATGTTCTGCATTTAATGAAGGGCTTCTCTGGTGGCTCAGTGGTGAAGAATCCACCTGCCCGTGCAGGGGGACATGGGTTCTACCCCTGGTCCGGGAAGACCCCACATGCCACGGAGCAGCTAAGGCCCTGTGCCCCGGCTACTCAGCCTACACTCTAGAGGCCAGGGAAGTACGACTACTGAGCCCATGTGCAGCAACTACTGAAGCCCGCTTATCCTAGGCACCATGCTCTGCAACAAGGGCGGCCACTGCAAGGAGAGGCCGGCACACCGCCAACTTGAGAGTAACCCTCTTTGCCACAACTAGAGAAAAACCTGCACATCCGTGAAGACTCAGCACAGCCAAAAATAAATAGATAAATAAAAATTACCATTAAAAAAACCATTTAATGTAGGATCTATTTTCTGTTAATTTTTGAATAAGGTTGGGATTTAGGTTGGGTTCTTGATCAACTGATTGTCCTGTGGATGTCCAGTTGCTTTGGCATTATTTAGTGAAATAACTTGCCTTCCTTCATTTAATTACTTTTGCTCTTTTGTCAAACGCCAGTTCACTGGACTTGTGTGGAGCTGCCTCTGGGTCTCTGCTCTGTCCTACTCATCTACTTGCTGACTGTCAGGCTGTGTCTTTATAACTCATTTTCTTTCTGAAAATCCACCCTGTATATTACAGTGATGTCGTTAGCTCAGGCTCGTGGGCACATACAGAATGTATTTTGAGGCACTGTAAGAAAAATAATGGCATTTATCTCTTTTTTTAAAGCGTATATTTTCTCATGGGTAGAGATGATCCCAGAAAAACAAGGATTTCATGTTTTCCATTGAAGAGACATTTTTGCTACTTGAGTGAACTTGTCCTAATTCAGACAATTCATTAGGTGTCTTCCAGTCTCCCCTCCTAGATTAGAAAGGAGAGGGGAAAAAAGGGTCTTCTTTGGGATTTAAACCCTTCAGGGTCAAGGTGCCCTGTTTTAGGTATAGCTGGCCTGGCTCTGAGGTCTGTGAGGCACCGTTCCCTGGGGATTTTCTGGGGACAATTGCTGTCTCTGTGGTTAACTTGAGGGGGGAATAAGTGGGTGAGGAGGGAGGTGGGAATAAACATTAGGGATCTGAGATCAGGACAGTTGCCTTGGTTCTTTTATATTTGAATCAAACTGGAAGCAAACCTATGTAGTGACCCCAGACTCTTGAGAGCCACAAATAAATAAGATGTCTAACATCAAATAGTCCTGAGTGTGTGGCTCAGCATAAGGTTTTCCTTGTGTTTTAAAAGCAAGAATCTGGACTTCCCTGGTGGCCCAGTGGTTAAGAATCCACCTACCAATGCAGGGGACTCGAGTTCCATCCCACTCGAGTTCCATGTGGGGTCCGGGAAGATCCCATATGCCACGGGGCAGCTAAGCCCAAACACCTCAACTACTGAGCCTGCATGCCCTAGAGCCCATGCCCCGCAACAAGAGAACCCACCATAATCGGAAGCCTGGGGTCTGCAGCTAGAGAGTAACTCCTGCTCATCACAGCAACAACAAGGAACAAGAATCTTTGCAGCCCCTTCATGTGAAATAGGGGTGGAGACTTTTAGAAAGAACTCCAACCTCCAGGCTGACAAGAGCTCACAGCTGCCCTCATCCCCACACATTCCTGCCTCTTTCTACTTCTGTTTTCCGCCCTGCACTCTGCCTTCCCTGGGACCCGTCTCTCTGCTCTCTGAGACATCACAGCGGTAAATGCCATATGCAGGAACAGGCCTGGGGATGTGTATAGCTCATGTCAGCGCATTGTCCACTGAGACCTTCCTGATTCGTGTTACCTGGGCCATGGGGATGATGTGAGAACATTTTCTGTTCAATTTGAAGCAGGCTGTCTAATTCCAGATTCCCATGTAAGTTCGTGGTTTCTTTCCTTTTCCTTTTTTTTTTTTTGCTGGAAGCAGCAAAGCAATTTTCTCTCTGCATGTTTCCCTCACCTGCCTTGCAGGTTTACACACCGAATATAAACCGTGAATGTGAGAATCAAGAGGCCGGAGGCCTCACACTGAACCTGTGAGGTTTAACAGAGGAGAGAGGACTTGGGTCTGGAGATCACAGAGGATCACATTTAGAATTTAATTCCCTTCTGTCACCAAACCTGCCCCTGGGCCCAGAACTCCATGGGGGCAGTGAAGCCGGAAAAAGTCATTTCCTGCAGGCGTGGGACTCCGCCTTCCCCAGGCCTCTGGATGGAGTCCTTGGTGGGCATCCCTGACCTGCTCCCGATGGCCGTGGGTGTGCTCATATGTCCCGCACAGGCCCCGTCCCAGCGTCTCCAGCTGTGCTCAGTTGCATGTGGAGGGAAGAGGCAGGTCCTGAGGCTGGGGTCCATCTGAACTGAGGCCCAGCCGTCCTCTGAGGATGAGAACAAGTGTGTGTCAGCGCCTCTCAGGCCATCCGTGCATCAGGATGTGGTCAGGATGTGTCTGTCCACAGACAGGACAGACAAACTTAAGCCCACAGGAGCCTCTATTGGCTGGTGCGCCTGGAAGGGTTAGTGGAGATGGGGATTCAGGCAGCATTTGAATGGAGAGAGCCTGGGGGCCGTGGTTAAGGGCCTCTGATGAGCTGATCACACGCTGAGGGATCTTAGGAGGGTCTGAGTGCAGTGCCTGTGGGTCCTCAGTGCCCCAGGCACGGCCCACTCCTCTTGGGAGCCAGAAAGGGCAGAGCCCAGTGCAGATGGTGCTGGAGTCAGGTGCTGGAGCCGAAGAGCCTCCCTGATCCCTGCTCCATGCGGTCAAAGGTCTCAGTTTCTCAGCCCACCTGAACTTTCACCCTCAGCATTTGTGCAACTCAACCCACCAGGCTGCCTTGGTCTCCCCGTCCAGAGGTGAATCTCAGGGGTCTCTTTCGTGGGGCCCTGCCTTGCCCTGATCCTGCCAGTGCTGGGACCTGTCTTACCATCTTCAGGAGGGGCTGCCTCTGCTGTGCTGTGCTGCCTGTGATTCTGTGAGCGAAAGAAATACCTGCAAATTCCAGAAGGCTGAGGCTGGGTGAAGGGTGTCCCCTGTCATCCCCCACTTAACGTTACCTCTGTCATTCTTGTTTCCATAAAGTGGGGATACATTTCAGCCATGCAGAGGCCTGGCCCGTGGCTCATGAGATGAGCCTGGTCAGAGAAGAGGGTGAACAGCGTAGGGGGCTGCTCCAGACCTCCTGCTAACTAACAGCCGTGCACACAGGCCTGCAGCTCTGGGTGGGGGGCGGGGGTGCGCTAAGACCCCTGCCATTGCTTCTCTTGTCCATTGGCTCAGTCATGTCCAACTCTTTCAGACCCCATGGACTGCAGCACGCCAGGCTTCCCTATCCTTCACCGCCTACCGGAATTTGCTCAAGTTCACATCCCTTGAATTGGTGATACCATCTAACCATCTCATCCTCTGTCATCCCCTTCTTCTCCTGCCTTCAATCTTTTCCAGCATCAGGGTCTTTTCCAATAAGTCAGCTCTTTGCATCAGGTGGCCAGTCTTGGAGCTTCAGCTTCAGCATCAGTCCTTACAATGAGTATTCAGGGTTAATTTCCTTTAGGATTGACTGGTTTGATCTCCTTACTGTGTGAGGGACTCTCAAGAGTCTTCTCTAGTACCACAGTTCAAAAGCATAAATTCTTTGGTGCTCAGCCTCCTTTCTGGTCCACCATTTCTTTACTAAGCGTCAAATTAAGGGGCATAGTGCTCCATGTGGGTTGCTTGGCAGAGCGATAAACAAGTGTTCTTCCAACTAATGCATAAGTTAAACTATATAAAATTGGCCCTCCATATCTGTCAGTTCTACATCCATAGAAACAGCCAAACTCAGATGGAAAATATTGGAAAAAAATTTCAGAAAGTTCCAAAAAAGAATATCAATTTTCCATGCACTGACACCTATTTACATAGCATTTACATTGTATTGCTGCTGCTAAGTCACTTCAGTTGTGTCCAACTCTGTGTGACCCCATAGACGGCAGCCCACCAGGCTCCCCCGTCCCTGGGATTCTCCAGGCAAGAATACTGGGGTGGATTGCCATTTCCTTCTCCAGTGCATGAAAGTGAAAAGTGAAAGTGAAGTTGCTCAGTTGTGTCTGACTCCCAGCAACCCCACGGGCTGCAGCCCACCAGACTCCTCCATTCATGGAATTTTCCAGGCAAGAGTACTGGAGTGGGTTGCCATTGCCTTCTCCTTTACATTGTATTAGGGTTATACATAATCTACAGATGATCTAAAGTATATGGGAGCTGCATATTTTGAGGAATCCGTGCATCCAGGGGATAAATCCCACTTGATCATAGTGTATGATCCTTTTTATGTGTTCTGTTTAATGTGGGATTCTGTTTGCCAGTGTTTTGTTGAGGATTTTTGTGTCTATGTTAGTGATATTGGTCAGTAATTTTCTTTTTTTGTGTGTGATATCTTTGTCTGGTTTTGGTATCAAGATTATGGTGACCTCATAGACTGAACTTGAGAGTGTTCTTTTCTCTGCAGTTTTTGGAAGAGTTTGAGAAGGGTAGGTGTTATCTCTTTAAATGTTTGATGGAATTTGCCTGTGAAATCAACTGGTTCTGGACTTTGTAGGAAGATTTTTAATTACAGTTTCATTACATGTGATTTGTCTGCTTGTATCTCCTATTTCTTTTTGGTTCAGTCTTGGAAATTTGTACCTTTCTAAGAATTTGTCCATTTCTTCCAGGTTGTCCATTTTATTGGCCTATGCATGCTTGTAGTAGACTTTTATGATCCTTTGTATTTTTGTGATATCAGTTGCAATTTCTCCTTTTTCATCTCTAACTTTATTGATTTGAACTCTCTCTTTTCTCCATGGGTCTGGTTAAAGGTTTATCAATTTTGTTTATCTTCTCAAAGAATCAGCTTTTAGTTTCATTGATTTTTTTTAAAGATTTTTTTTTTCATATAGACCACTTTTACAGTCTTTATTGAATTTGTTACAATATTGCTTCTGTTTTATGTTTTTGTTTTTTGACCCCGAGGCATGTGGAATCTTAGCTCTCTGACTGGGGCCCAGACTCATGTCCGCTGCAATGGAAGGTAGATTCTTAACCACATGGCCATCAGAGAAGTCCTAGTTTCATTAATTTTTGCTAATGTTTTCTTCATTTCTGTTTCATTTTTGTGCCGACTTTTATGATTTCCTTCCTTCTACTAACTTTGGGTTTGGTTTGTTCTTCTTTCTCTAGTTGCTTTAGGTATAAATTTAGGTTGTTTATTTGAGACTTATTTCTTGAGGTAGGATTGAATTGTTATAAACTTCTCTCTTAAAATTGTTTTTGCTGCACCCCATAGGTTTTGGGTTGTTGTGTCTTTGTTGTCTTTTTTTTTTATGTATTATTTGATTAGATGCTCAACATCACTAATGTTGACTGGAAAAAATAGCCACAACCTAGAAGTTGAGAGTTATGTTTTATCTGGTGGGAAACTTTAGGACTTTCAAGCCTGGGAGACAGCATCTCAAGTGACCCCAAGAGAACTGTTCAGAGGAGGTGGTGGGAAGGAGTCAGGTTATATAGACGTTGGCAACAAGGGACAGGTAGGTTGAAAAACAGATATTGAGGAAAAGCAGATATCTCAAGTTAAGGAATTTAGCACTTTTCTATGTATGGGAATATGTAAGAGTCTGGGCTTACTGAAATCGTTCCTTTTGTATGCATCTCAGCTCTCCGGGGCCAGCATCCTGGTTTTTTTGTATCCCCAAGCTCCTCGGCTCACAGTAGGGAGTGGGTGCAGCTTGATGGCTGCCAAATCACAAGCCTCATTCTTCCTGGGTCCCCTCTGGGCTCAGAAGCTCACATTTGGAGGGCCGGAATTGCTGATAGCGGTAACATCCTTGTTTATTGATATGGTGGGAAACAGCCCATTTCTCACTAATTATTAGAGAAATGCAGATCAAAACTACAATGAGGTGTCACCTCACACTGGTCAGAATGGCCATCATCAAAAGTATCTACAAACAATAAATGCTGGAGAGGGTATGAAGAAAAGGGAACCCTCTTGTTCAGTTAATGGGAATGTAAGTTGATACAGCCACTATGGAGAACACTACGGAGGTTCCTTAAAAACATAAAAATAGAACTACCATATGACTCAGCAGTCCTACTACTGGGCATAAACCTGAGAGAACCCATAATTCAGAAAGACACTTGTATCCCAGTGTTCATTGCAGCACTATTCTCAATAGCTAAGACATGGAAAGAATATAAATGTCTATCAGCAGATGAATGAATAAAGAAGATGTGGTACATATATACAGTGGAATATTACTCAACCATAAAAGAAACAAAATCGGGTCATTTGTTGAAAGATGAATGAACCGAGGGTCTGTCATGAAGAGTGAAGTAAATCAGAACGAGAAAAACAAATCTCGTATATTAACACATACATGTGGAATCTAGAAAAATGGTGCAGATGAACCACTTCTTGCAGGGTAGAAATAGAGATGCGGACATAGAGAACGGACATGTGGACACAGTGGGGGATGGGGAGGATGGGACAAATGGACAGCGTAGCATTGACATTTATACACCATCAGGTGTGAAACGGACAGCTAGCAGGAAGCTGCTGCCTAGCAGAGGGAGCTCAGCTTGGTGTTCTGTGATGACATAGAGGGTGGGATGGGGTTGGGAGGGAGGTCCATGAGGGGAGGGGATATATGTATACATATAGGCAACTCACATTGTTATATAGCAGAAACTAACACAGCATCGTAAAGCAACCCTACCTGCTCCCCACCCCCTCCACGTATACTGTCCTGTCTGCCTGGGAGATGATAAAGGAAGGCCCTGACCTTGCTTGTGACCAGTTCCACAGCAACTGGGATAGGAATGAGCAGAACCTGCCTCCTGGTTAGAGGGCAGTCTGGCAAGTTATGCTCTCATCTCATTTAAAGGGCCTCTGTTCTTTAGTCACTCAGTCGTGTCTGACCCTTTGCAACCCCATGGACTGCAGCATGCCTCTATCTGACCACAAACAAACAAAAAGTCCTCTCTCTGACCACAAACAAAAAACCAAAACAGCCCCCAAAGAAACAGATGCCCAGTGGCACAGAACAAAAGCCCAAAACGATATAGAAAGTGATATGGGTGTGATATAGCTTTTGAATTTTATTGTTTTATTGTTTATCTCTTAATATTAAGAACTTCATGAGGGTGCTGGTGGGATAATGTGTCTTACAGACAGGTATCAATAGCGTGAAGCCCTGGCTGAATCACTGACATTTTCAGATGCTCTCCTGAGATTTTAAGCAAATGATCTTTTCTAATATATAAAGTGGGAGTAATGATTCCTACTTCAGAGTGTGTTATGAATGAAAATTGTAAGTACTCATCTCCCATGTTCAATCCATAATAGGCACTCAGTGAATAGACTCTATACTGATTATTCTATGGTTAGAATTTTCAATGATTTTCGATAAAGCCAATCTAAGATTTAAAAAAAAGTATATGGGAGGATGTGTGTAGGTTATATGCAAAAGCCATACCATTTTGTATAAGGCACTTGCGTGTCCATGGATTTGGGTGTCCTCGGGGGTCCTAGAACAAGTCCCCCATGAATACCCAGGGGCAACTGTCCTTGAATGAAAAGCAACCAAGTTTCTAAATGAGGAACATTCATAGACTGCTGTGGGGTAGATTTTTTGTCTTCTAAAGTGTGTCTCTCAGATGGAGACCTCTTGCCGAACCTGCAGCAGACGGTGAACACCTGATTAATCCCACTTGCTTTTCCCCAAATGGAAAACCCTTGTGGTTGTTTGCGGGAGTATCAGACCCCATAGGAGACGTTCCTCGGGGCCCATGTAGCCTTTCTCCATGGGACTTAAGTGCTTAGGAAGAGATGTCTGGTGAAGAATCAGATTTTCCCTGTGGACCACAGGGCTCTGCAAGGTCCTCAGCCTCAGGGCCCAGAGAGGAGGAGGTCAAGGTGGCTGCTGCTTCTCCCCACTCCCGATGGGGACCCCTGTTTCCTGGGTCCTGGGATGATTGATCGGGATGGTTTTCATGATGGCCGGACAGCATCTCCCACATCTCTCTGGGAAAGTGAGCCATGACCTGGCCGACCCGCCCTCCTTTCTCAGGCAGCACACACACCCTTCCTTCCTACTGTGCTCCTGGGAACTGTCTGGTCTTTCCTGGAGGCGTGCTGAGAGCCTTTGTTCCATTTTGGCTGCAGATTCCAAACAGAAGGAGGGGATCTGCTTTTCCCACTGCAGGAGCCCAGCCGGGAGGAACCCAGACGGGGTTTCCTGTTTCGGGTGTGATCCTGGCCCCGGATCCCGGGGAGCGCTGTCTGCTCTCCACCCTGCCGACCACACAGGAGCTTGGCTTCTGGGTTGCGCCTGATTTTTAAATTCCCCTTGAAGAGTGATTTAGGTCCAGAGTCAGAGGGTCAGGGCTCCAGTCTCTGTGCCGCTCCCACGTGGAAATACTTCCTTGTGCTCAGAGCAGGGCTGGCGATGAGAGAAGGGGTGGCTCCTCTTCCTGGGGAAGCCCTCAGGGCCTCGGACGACATTGCTGGCTTGCTCCTCCTAGTCCTGGCTGCCCTAACATTTATTCCATTACACAAGCATCACACAAATGCATTCCTTGTTTAAAAATGGCACATAGTGAACAAGTGGGACCTAATTAAACTTAAAAGCTTTTGCGCGGCAAAGGAAGCCATGACCAAATGGAAAGACCACCTACTGAAGGAGAAAAGGTATTTGCAAATGATGTGGCTGATAGGGGGTTAATATCCAATGTATACAAACAGCTCACACAATTTGACATTAAAAAAAACAACTGATTTAAAAATAGGCAGAAGAACTGAGTAGATATTTTTCCAAAGGGGAAATTCAGATGGTCAACAGGCATGTGAAAAGATGCCTAACATCTCAAGTCAGCAGAGAAATGTAGATCCAAACCTTGAGGAGCTGTCACGTCACACCCGTCAGAAAATGGCCATCATCAAAAAATATCACAAATACCCAATGAGCATGTGGAGGAAAGGGAATACACTGTTGGTGAGAATGGAAATTAGTGCAGTCACTGGGGAAAATAGTATGTTGTTGTTTTTTAGTCACTAAGTTGTGTCTGACTCTTTGCAACCCCATGGACTGCAGCACACCAGGCCTTCCTGTCTCTCACCGTCTCCCAGAGTTCACCCAAGTTCATGTTCATTGAATCAGAAAATAGTACAGAGATTCCTTAAAAAACTGAAAGTGAGAACTGCCATATATATGACCCAGAAATTCCACTCCTGGGTGATGTCTGAAAAAGAACCCTCAGAGCACTAATTTGAAAAGATACACACACCCCAATGTTCACAGCAGCATTTACAATCTCCAGGGTATGGAAGTGTTTATTAACGAATGGATAAAGGAAATGTAGTATATATACACAGTGGAACATGTTCAGTTCAGTCGCTGAGTTGTTTCCAACTCTTTGCGACCCCATGAACCACAGCACACCAGGCCTCCCTGTCCATCACCAACTCCCGGAGTTTAGCCAAACTCGTCCATTGAGTTGGTAATGCCATCTAACCACCTCACCCTCTGTCATCCCCTTCTCCTCCTGCCCTCAATCTTTCCCAGCATCAGGGTCTTTTCCAATGAGTCAGCTCTTCGCATCAGGTGGCCAAAAATTGGAGTTTCAGCTTCAACATTAGTCCTTCCAATGAACGCCCAGTACTGATTTCCTTTAGGATGGACTGGTTGGATCTCCTTGCAGTCCAAGGGACTCTCAAGAGTCTTCTCCAACACCACAGCTCAAAAGCATCAATTCTTCAGTGCTCAGCTTTCTTTGTAGTCCAACTCTCACATCCATACATGACCACTGGAAAAACCATAGCCTTGACTAGATGGACCTTTGTTGACAAAGTAATGTCTCTGCTTTTTAATATGCTGTCTAGGTTGGTCATAACTTTCCTTCCAAGGAGTAAGCGTCTTTTAATTTCATGGCTGCAGTCACCATCTGCAGTGATTTTGGAGCCCCCCAAAATAGTCAGCCACTGTTTCTCCATCTATTTGCCATGAAGTGATGGGATCTGATGCCATGATCTTAGTTTTCTGAATGTTGAGCTTTAAGCCAACTTTTTCACTCTCCTCTTTCACTTTCATCAAGAGGCTCTTTAGTTCCTCTTCACTTTCTGCCATAAGGGTGGTGTCATCTGCATATCTGAGGTTATTGATATTTCTCCCGGGAGTCTTGATTCCAGCTTGTGCTTCATCCAGCCCAGTGTTTCTCATGATGTACTCTGCATATAAGTTAAATAAGCAGGGTGACAATATATAGCCTTGATGTACTCCTTTTCCTATTTGGAACCAGTCTGTTGTTCCATGTCCAGTTCTAACTGTTGCTTCCTGACCTGCATACAGGTTTCTCAAGAGGCAGGTCAGGTGGTCTGGTATTGCCATCTCTTTCAGAATTTTCCACAGTTTATTGTGATCCACACAGTCAAAGGCTTTGGCATAGTCAATAAAGCAGAAATAGGTGTTTTTCTGGAACTCTTTTGCCTTTTTGATGATCCAACGGATGTTGGCAATTTGGTCTCTGGTTCCTCTGCCTTTTCTAAAACCAGCTTGAACATCTGGAAGTTCATGGTTCACGTATTGCTGAAGCCTGGCTTGGAGAATTTTGAGCATTACTTTATTAGCGTGTAAGATGAGTGCAATTGTGTGGTAGTTTGAGCATTCTTTGGGATTGCCTTTGTTTGGGATTGAAATGAAAACTGACCTTTTCCAGTACTGTGGCCACTGCTGAGTTTTCCAAATCTGCTGACATATTGAGTGCAGCACTTTCACAGCATCATCTTTTAGGATTTGAAATAGCTCAACTGGAATTCCAGTTCCACTAGCTTTATTCACATCCACTAGCTTTGTTCGTAGTGATGCTTCATAAGGCCCACTTGACTTCACATTCCAGGATGTCTGGCTGTAGGTGAGTGATCACATCATCGTGATTATCTGGGTCGTGAAGATCTTTGGAATACTTACTCAGCCATAAAAAAGAATGAAATTTTGCCATCTGCAGCAACATGGATGGAGGGCATGATGCTAAGTGGAATAAGTCAGACAGAGGAAGACAAATACTGTGTGATATCACTTACAGGTGGAACCTAAAAGCATACAACAAACTAGTAAATATAACAAAAGAGAAGCAGACTCACAGATATAGAGAACAAACTAGTGATCACCAGCGGGGAGAGGGAAGCAGAGAAGAGTACATAGTGGTGTCCTGAGGAGGTCTGATGTTACTCAGGGTCAAGGAAGCTTTGCTGATTCTGAGTGGGGCTCACCACCAGGTTCTTATTTGTATTTTTGACTTTATTTGTATATCGACTTCACATGTTGCTGTTTCCCCAGCTTCTGTGGTTCTGAATGGCTGCAGCCACAGGGCTGTCTGTGTCTGAGCACAAAGGCCACGACAGACTGAGACAGGAGGAGGGGACAGAAGAGGAAGCCTCTTGCTAGCTTTTAGTGGTTCTCAAGTTCGTGTGAGAATCTGAAGGACTTGTGAAAACCCAGAGGCTGTTCCCACCCCCAGAGTTTTCGATTCCGTGGTAGGGCCCTGGGATGCTGAAGCTGCTGTGGGGACCACACTCTTTTTTTTTTTTTTAAAAGATTATACTCCATTTACAGTTACTATAAAATATTGGCTATATTCCGTGTGTTGTACAGTTTATCCTTGTAGATTGTGTTTGTGTGTTAGTTGCTCAGTCATGTCCGACTCTTTGTGACCTCACGGGCTGTAGCCCACCCGACTTCTCTGTCCGTGGAATTTTCCAGGCAAGAATACTGGAGCGGGTTGCCACTTTCTACTCCAGGGGTCTTCCTGACTTAGGGATCAAACCTGCATCTCTTGTGTCTCCTGCATTAGCAGGCAGATTCTTTAGCACTTGTGCCACCTGGAAAGCCCATCCTTGTAGCTTATTTTATTTTTATTTATAATTTTATTTTATTTTTTTGTCTTAAAAAAATTTTTTTCTCCTTGTAGCTTATTTTATTCATGTTAAGTTGTTCAGTCACTAAGTCATGTCCAACTCTCTGCCACCTCATGGACTGCAGCACGCCAGGCTTCCCTGTCCTTCACCATCTCCCAGAGTTTGCTCAAATTCATGTCCATTAAGTAAGTGTTACTCTAACCATTTCATCCTCTACTGCCCTCTTCTCCTTTTGCCTGCAGACTTTCCCATCATCAGGCTCTTTTCCAATGAGTCAGCTCTTTGCCACAGGCAGTCAAAGTATTGGAGCCTCAGCTTCAGCATCAGTTCTTCCAATGAATATTCAGAGTTGATTTCCTTTAAGATTGCCTGGTTTGATCTCCTTGCTGTCCAAGGGACTCTTGAGAGTCTTCTTCAGCACCATAGTTTGAAGGCACTTATTCTTTGGTGCTCGGCCTTCTTTATAGTCCAACTCTCACATCTGTACATGACTACTGGAAAAACTATGGCTTTCACTATATGAACCTTTGTTAGCAAAGTGATATATTTGCTTTTTAATGCATTGTCTAGGTTTGTCATAGCTTTCCTTCCAAGGAGTAAGTGTCTTTTAATTTCATGGCTGCAGTCATCGTCATCGTCCACACTGATTTTGGAGCCCTAGAAAATAAAATCTGTCACTGTCTCCACTTTTTCTCCTCCTATTTGCCATGAAGTGATGGGACCAGATGCCATGATCTTAGTTTTTGAATGTTCAGTTTTAAACTAATTGCCCCTCCTCCCTTTCCTCTACCCACTGGTAACCACTAAACTTGTTCTCTTTATCTATGAGTCTGTCTCTTTTTTGTTATATTCACTTTGTTGTTGTTATTCAGTCACTCAGTCGTGTCCAACTCTTTGCAACCCCATGGACTGCAGCATTCCAGACTTCCCTGTCCTTTACCATCTCCCAGAGGTTGCTCAAACTCATGGCTATTGAGTCAGTGATGCCATCCAACCATCTTGTCCTCTTTGTCCCTTTCTCCTCTTGCTGTCAATCTTTCTCAGCATCAGGGTCTTTTCTAATGAGTCAGCTCGTCGCATCAGGTGGCCAAAGCTTTAGAGCTTCATCATCAGTCCTTCCAGTGAATATTCAGGATTTATTTCCTTTAGAATTGACTGGTTTGATCTCCTTGCAATCCAAGGGGCTCTCAAGAGTCTTCTCCAACATCACAGTTCAAAAACATCAGTTCTTCGGCACTCAGCCTCCTTTATGGTCCAACTGTCACATCCATACATGACTACTGGAAAAACCATAGCTTTGATTATATGGACCTTTGTTAGCAAAGTAACGTCTCTGCTTTTTAATATGTTGTCTAGGTTTGTCATAGCTTTTCTTCTAAGAAGCAAGTGTCTTTTAATTTCATGGCTGTAGTCACCATCTGCAGCGATTTTGGAACCCAAGAAAATAAAGCCTCTCACTCTCATTGTTTCCCCATCTATTTGCCATGAAGTGATGGGACCAGATGTCATGATCTTCGGTTTTTGAATGTTGAGTTTTAAATCAGCTTTTTCACTCCCCTCTTTCACTTTCATCAAGTGGTTCTTTAGTTCCTCTTCACTTTCTGCCATAAGGGTGGTGTCATCTGCATATCTGAGGTTGTTAATATATCTTCCTGCAATCTTGATTCCAGCTTGTGCTTCATCCAGCCCAGTATTTCGCATGATGTACTCTGCATACAAGTTAAATAAACAGGGTGACAATATACAGCCATGATGTACTCTTTTCAAAATTTTAACCAGTCTGTTGTTTCATGTCTGGTTCTGACTGTTGCTTCTTGACCTGCATACAGGTTTCTCAGGAGGTAGGTAAGGTTGTCTGGTATTCCCATCTCTTGAAGAATTTTCCACAGTTTGTTGTGACCCACACAGTCAAAGCCTTTAGCATAGTCAATGAAGTAGAAGTAGATGTTCTTCTGGGATTCTCTTGTTTTTTCTACAGTCCAACAGGTGTTGGCTATTTGATCTCTGGTTCTTGATTTATCGACTGGGAATTGATTAGATACCATTTATTCTGGTTTCCTATGAAGCTGCTGGCTTCCTGAGCTCCCTGGCAAGATTCTTGGAGCAGCCTCTGTGTGTTGCTGAGGGCAGAGCAGCTGATACTAGATACCCCAAGCTGGCATCCAGGAGTAGCCTGGGGGAGTGAGAATCCTAGGGACAGGGTTGTTGATGGATCTGTCCACTTGTTCTTTGGTTCAATAAGTGTTTAGCAAGCACCTGCTGTGTGCCAGACACTAGGGTAGGCACAGGGGGTATGAGGAAATGAGACAAACCCAGGTTCTCTGTGGGCATGTTCTAGAGAGGAAGCCAGCAAACAAGGAAGCAAGTAAATACGTAACATGCTGCGTGGAGATCAGTACTATGAAAAATGCAGTAAGGGGAAGGGGTAGGTTGAAATTGATTTGAATGGGCAGGCGGGTCTCCTGAGGAGAGACCTGAAGGCAGGGAGGGTTGTCTTGGGGGTAGAGCTTTCTAGCAGAAGGGCCCAGCAAGTGCAGAGGACCTGAGGCAGGAGCCCTGGTTTATGGGCAGAGGAGCGCCGTGTGAGAGATGGGGCTGGGTGACCCACCTTCTCTGCCCACCGGGGTTTGTGTGTCCATAACCTGGGGTCTTGGGTGCTGCGAGGGTTTGGCTGTCACATCAGTGTTGGCGACTTGTCTTCTTGGCTGTATCATGAGCTGTGTCCATCCTCTCTCATTTCAGACTCAAAGGCAGTACATTGAGGCCACCAATGAGAGCAACCGAATCTTCCTGTATTGCGCCTTCCTGGACTTCAGGTACTGTCTGCGTGGGAGGGTCCCCAGGCGAGGAGGGGATGGAGGGAGTGGGGAGAGTAGGGAGGGAGGTGGCCAGGATGTCCATGCTCGGTCACACACCCGACCAGATTATGATGTACCTTTATTGTTTTTTGCTCTTTATATTCTCCTTTTCTTACTCCATTTGGATTTTTCTGTGTATTTTTGATGCCATTTTTTCCTCTGCTATTGACTCCTGGTGTCTACTTCCTTTTAATTTTTTGGTAGTGGCTGCCCTAGAAAGCTTAGAATATATATCTTTAATTCATCTGTGTCTACCCGCCAATAATATTATACCACCTTACATGTACTCGGAGACAATACAAAAATCATTTCATAACTCTTCTTGTCCGTAATTAGCACTATTCTTATTATACATTTTATCTTTACAGATGTCGTAAATGTACAGTATGTGGGGAGTATTGTTGCTCCAGGTAATTCATTGTCTTCTAAAGAAATTTAAATTAAGAAACTAATAATTTCGGGGACTTCCCTGGTGATCGAGGAGCTAAGACTCTGAGCTCCCAATGCAGGGGCTACAGGTTCAATCCCCGGTCAGAGGACTAGATCCTACATGCTGCAACTAAGACCCAGAGCAGTCAAATAAATAAATAAAAATAAATATTGAAAACATAATAATTTCCCTTCATGTTTTCAATCTCCAGCTATTTTATTTCTTTGTGTAGAAAACACTTTCTGTCTGGTATGTTCCTGTAACTCTTCTTGTAGTGTGAGTCTGCTGGCAGCAAGTCCTGTTCTTATTTTTCTGAGAACATGCACTTTTATTTTTGAAAGATGGTCTCATTGAGCTTAGAATTCTAGGTCGTTTTTTCGCTAGACTTATACTTTACAGATGATAGCAGCAATATATTAAAGCATTATTCTTTTAAAAAATAAAACATTATTTTAAAAAGCACATGTCCTGTTGGACCTTCAGATCTTATTCTGATTTCCTTTCCTAGAGCCTGCAGTAACACAGTGGGGAGATTTTTGTGTGTATTTTTCAGTAACTTATGCATGTTTTATATTTATGTTCCCAGGAAATATATGGTTGTTTAGTTCCATGTTTCTTGCATTATTCCACCATCCTTTCTTGTGTGTGTTCTGCCCACATCTCCAGAATACACATAATATGTAGCATTTTCATATTTATATATACACATTCCATTTATGCATGTGGGTGAATGGTTTTCTGCTCAGATGCCAACTTCCTCGGTCACAGGGAGAGACACATATTTTCCTGTTATTTGACATCGCTTGGCCTGGCTTCCATGGCAGATTTATTGACGCACAAGCTGGGGAGCAAGGCTTCTTCTTTCCACGGGCTCCCTGGGATGCAGCTCTTTACACGCAGGCAGAGATGACACTACACGGGGCTCATGTCCCCTGGCTAATGAAGACATTGTCACGCCTTCATGGCTCTGTTTAGGAAAATGTGACTTTTATGGTTGGTTTTTAATTCATCGCCACTCTTGGCTTCAGTGCAAGGTGCACTTTGCACCCCTGTGATCACGCTCCCCAAATTCTGTGCCTGCTAGTTTTCTGGTCACCCTCTAATTCAAGTATGGCATTCGTATATTCAGTAGACAAAGGTCACATACAGCCCAGCAGCGGCTTTCCCTGAGGAATGGGAGCCAGTTAACCCTAACAGGTGGCATGGTAGTGGAGGGCCTGCCCATCTCTAAGGCCCTTTTATTCTGACCTTAGCGGGGGGTGGCGGCTCTAAACTGGTAGGTTCCATTGGTCCTGGCTGTGCTGTCTGGTCTCTGCTAAATGCCCCCACCTCGCTTGTCATGAACCTCACTTCCAACGCCCCTGTCCCCGTGTCATCAGGCTCAGCACCACCCTGAGTCCCTGCCCGATGACCCTTTCAACCCCACCTGCCCTCAGGTTGCCTGCTGCCCAAGGCTCACCCAGAGTTATGATCACACTTCCTCCTGGGGACACCGTCTGCCTCAGGGTTGAAGATAAGATGCTGTCCGTGTGTGTTTCGTTCACTGGGCATGAGCAGGAGCAGGCAGGACTGTCTTTATCCATCACCCTCTGGGACGGCCGCATTCCTCATCCACGGCTGATGTTGTCATGAAAACTGGACATAAAGCAAAGCGAAACTAGAGTCTTTAAGCTGCTTCAGCTTTATAAAAGCTTTCCCCAAGGGCCCCTGCCTTTGGCCAAAGCAAAGATTTGTCTTTGCTGATCACTCCGAGTCGCAGTTTCTGGGAAGAACCATTTAAGCATCTCTCTCTCTTTGTTTTTGGATTTGAAAATATAGAGTGGTACAGAGAAGAAAATTGTAATTGTTAATATTCTCACCGCAAGAATGAACCACAGTTAACATTTGAGCACCCTTGCTTCAAGTAATTTTTGTCTTGGTTTATACTTGAAGAAATGATGCAAGTAACAAGTCAAAATGTTATTGTTTAAAGAATTAGAACATTATAAAGAAAAGCAAACATGTAAAAGATGTTTACATCTTATCCTAGTCTTTTACCCTCTCTGTGGGGAGTTTTCCGAATAACTTATGTATAGTGTGTAGTTATATTCATAGAAAATATTTGATCTTCTTTTGTGTCATGCCCTTGCTTCATTATTATGCATTCAACATTGGATGTTATGTTTGTGTGTTTTATCCACATGAATACATGTTGCTTTTTACTAGTGTTTATGCCGTATCCGGGTCCCTGAGGGGGACATTACTGTGAAAGTGTTAGTTGATCAATGTGTCCAACTCTTTGCAACCCCATGGACTGCAGCCTGCCAGGCTCCTCTGTCCATGGGATTCTCCAGGCAAGATTACTGGATTGGGTAGCCATTCCCTTCTCCAGGGGATCTTCCTGACCCAGGGGTCAAACCCGAGTCTCTTGCATTGCAGGCAGATTCTTTACTGTCAACACCAGGGCGGTGGACCTTAGGTAACTTTAAAGTGTTCTCTAATATCACGCATCATTCAGTAAATACCCCAGACGTGTCCCTGTGCTCATGGCTTAGAATTCTCTAGGTGGGGTTGCTGGGTTGCAGTACCCGCACACTCCATTTTTATGAAATTTTCACTGAAGTATAGTTGATTTGCAATGTTGTGCTAATTTATTCTGTACAGCAAAGTGACTCAGTTACATATACATATCCATTCTTTTTCACATTCTTTTCCATTGTGGTTCATCACAGGATATTGAATATAACTCCCTGTGCTATATGATAGGACCTTGTCTATCCATTTTGCTTTGTGTCTGTGAGTCCTTTCTGTGTCTCAGAGACGTTCATTTGTATCATATTTTAGATTCCACATGTAAGTGACATATGGTATTTATCTTTCTCTTTCTGACTTCTTTAGTGTGATCATCTCTAGGCTCATCCATGTTGCTGCAAATGGCATTATTTCATTCATTTCAATGGCTCAGTAATATCCCACCGTGTACATGCACCACATCTTCTTTATCCATTTATCTGTCGGCGGACATTTAGGTAGTTCCCATGTCTTAGTTATTGTAAATAGTGCTGCCGTGAACATTGGGGCGCATGTATCTTTTCAAATTAGAGTTTTGTTTGAGTAACATGCCCTACAAAGGAAACTATAAGCAACAAGAAAAGACAACCACAGAATGGGAGAAAATACTTGCAAATGATGTGACCGACAGCAGTTAATATCCAAAATATACAGACCATTCATACAACTCAGTAACAGAAACAGACAAACACAACACAATCGAAAAATGGCACAAGACCAGCGTAGACATTTCTCCAAAGAAGACCTTCAGGTGGCCGAGAGACACTTCATGTTTATTGGATGTCAGACCAGGTGTTTTCCAAAGTGATTGTGTCAACAAGGGTACACAGCTTTCCCCTCCCAGAAGGAAACAGGTACTTGTTTCCTTGTGGCCTAATCAACAAGACCCAACTGAGCCATCAGCCTGATAAGTGGGAACAGTTTCTCAGCCCCCGGGGCAAGGCTGGGCGGTTGCTTCCCGCTGACCTTTCCTTCTGTGTCTCAGCTCCGGAGAAGGCATCTGGTCGAACCAGGGCTGTGCGCTCACGGAAGGGAACCTCAGCTTCTCCGTCTGCCGCTGCACGCACCTCACCAACTTTGCTATCCTGATGCAGGTGGTCCCGCTGGAGGTAAGCGCCAGGCAGGGAGGGGCTCCTGGGCTGCGAGGAGGCGCCGTTTCTCCATCAGCCCACAGTGGAGGCTGGGTGCAGGTCTTCGTCGTCAGCGCCTCGGGGTGTTGGTTGCAGCGGGGCAGATGGGAAGGGAAGCCCAGTGGGTGGAGACATCTGCGAAGCTCCACTTCTTTGGTGAAACCCCCTTTGCTCTAGGTTTCCCCGGGCAGCATCTGTGCAGACCCTGGGTCCCTCTCGAGGATTCACGTGTAGCCTGGGAGGTGGTCATTGCAGCATTTTCTGCCTTTGGATCACTGGGTTTTGAAACCCTTCCTGTGCCATGGGTGTATCCAGGAGAATATGGTCCTCTGCTATAAGCAGTGTGCCTGGATGTCCAGAGAAGGTGTTGCCAGTGGTGACATGCAGGAGCATCTATGTCCAGGGTGGCCACACCATGTTCTCTGAGCATTTCTGCCATGACATAGGAAACCCTGGGCTTCGGACCTGTTTCTAAGGGACTTGACTTCCAGCTCCAGCAGGAGTGAATCCCAAGGTGGGGGAGGAGATTCCCAGCTGACTCCTGGGTCCTCCTCTCCAAAGGGGGCCAAGATGTCTACCCTCATGTTAAGGATGGGAGAGGCCCCTCCTGGCTGGGTTTCTCTGCTTCAGAATATTTCATCTTTATTACCTATTTGGTTTGGTCAGCACTAAGGACTGGAGATTAATTTCTTTGGTTCAAGGCAAGCATAGCTTTTAAGAGGAGAGAAAAATGGCCTTTAAAAATGCAGATGCCCTAAGTATAGCCAAGTAACAAAATTGGAAATTGACATTGGTACAACCTGTAGAGTTTTTTCAGACTTCTCTAGTTCTCTACACAGCAGTTTTATCATGTGTAGTTTCGTGTACATGTCCAACCAAGACATAAAATTGTTCCATCACCACAGGCTCCCCTGGGCTACCCCTCTAATTTCCCCATCTTCCATCCCAAACCCCTGGCAACCACTAATCTATTCTGTCTCTAATTTTGTTACTTCAAGAATGCTATATAAATGGAATAAGACAATATTTAGCCTCTACAGGTTGACTTCTTTACTCTGCACAATACCCTTGGAATCCATTCCAGTCGTATCAGTAGTTCATTTTTCAAAATTGCTGAGTAGTTTTCCATGGTATAAATGTACCACAGTTTGTTTGACCATTCACCTAGTTTGTTGACTGCTTTTTGTCATGAAAGGGCATTAAATTTTGTCACATACTTTTTCAGCATCAGCTGAAAGCATGTGGTTTTTTGCCCCTTAATTCTGTTAATGTGGACAGTTTTTTGTTGTTGTTGTTTTTAAAATATTGATAGTTCTTTATTCAGTCCAACTACAAGTCTTTTGTTGAATAAGTGATTTGCAAATATTTTCTCCCCAACTAATTTTTTGTTATTGTTGCTATCCTTTTTGCTGCTTGCCTTTTTTCTTTGAGGTAACACTGGTTTATAACATTATATCTTTCATGGGCAACATTATTTTCTACTTATGTATACATTGCATTGACAAAGGGGCAAAAGCAATTCAGAGAAAGAATTCTTTCTTTGAGAAAGAATAGTCTTTTCAACAAATGTTGTGGGAGCATCCATAGGCAAAAAGATGCATGTTCCTATACAAAAGAATGAACCTCAACCAAAACCTCCCAGTTCATACAAATGTTAATTTGAAAGAGATCATGGACAAATATAAAATGTGAAACTATAGAACTTTTAGACAAAAAAAAATAGGAGACATCTTTAGAACCTAAACCTGGGTGAAGAGTTCTTAGGTTTAATACCAAAAAAGGAAAAATTGGTGAATTAGACCTCGGATAATTAAATGCCTTTTTGAAAGACTTCTCCTTTTTGAAAGACTGTTAAGAAGATACAGAGATTTTGAAGTGGAAACAAAAGGCCTTGATAATCATGGATAGTTTTGCAAAAACAGGAATCTTCAACCTGGCCTTCCAGATACCTTAAAGAACCATCTGTCTATTTGTATGTCAGAGCTTAAAATCTACTAAAAAATATTATCTCAGGACTTCCCTGGTGCTGTGGATAAGAATCTGCTTGCCAATGCAGGAGGCGCAGGTTTGATCCCTGGTCCATATGTCTGATCCCTGGGAAGATTCTAGACGTTGCAGAGCAGCTAAACCTGTGGGCCATGACTACTGAGCCTGCACTCTAGGGCCAGGGAGCCACAAATGCTGAGCCGGCATGCCGCAACTCCTGAAGCAGGCGTGCTCTCGATCCCATGGTCCGTAACAAGGGAAGCCACCATAACGAGAAGCCCACTTGCTGCAACTAGAGAAAACACTCAGGCAGCAACCAAGACCCACTGCAGCCAAAAAGAATAAAATTAATTCATTAATAAAAAAGAATATTATCTCAAAGTGCTTCTTCCTACCTACCCTCCCCCCTACTTCCATCCCCCACACTTGTGTTTATATAAGAACAAGACAGATGTTAGGTGGGCCAAATCTGAGACTTACTAAAAGTTTATCTTGCCCTGTGACAGAGCAATTCTACAGACAGGAATGAACACATGACAAGAGTTATGTGCAGACGTGTTTGTCGCATCTTTACTTATAACTCAGATCTGGAAATCGCCCCAATGTCCACCAACTCTATGCTAGATAAAATCTTGTATAGTCATAGATGGAATAATTACAACATTGATAATGATATGGCATGAACTTTGTGTCCCCCTAAAATTCACACATTGGAATCCTAACACGTAATGTGATGGTCATGGACAGGATTAGTCCCCTTATGAAAGAAACCCAAGAAAGCTCTTTTGCCCCCTTCCACTACGTGAGAACACAGAGAGAATTTGGCAGTCCACAGTCTGTGGGCCCTCAGCAGAACCTGACTGTGTTGGCACTCTGATCTCAGACTTCCAGCCTCCAGAACTGTGAGAAATAAATTTCTGCTGTTTATAAGGCAAAAAAAACAATAAAAAAAGAAAAAAAGCAGATGCCCTGGGGTGGGATTCTCTGAACCATGATGGGTCCCTGTGTGTGATGGCTTCCCTGACTTCTTAGGGCCCCAAAGGAAATTGAGTTTTCCTGGTGGGGGCGGGAGAGCAGTGAGGTGATGGGACACCTCCTGGGATCTCCTAAGAAGCAGAGCAGGCTGGGCACCTAGAGACAAGCTTGGTTTCATCCATACTGTGTTTTGGAAATTGAAAATTTTATTTATGACTGAATTTTGGAAGATTTTGGGTGATACTGGGACAGAGTTCTCAGAATAGTGAGGCTAGAGCTGAGTAGGGACCTCTTCTTCCTCCTTCTTCCTCCTTCGTCAGCAGAGCTGAACCCTGCTGGGAAGTGAGATGCCAGCACAGGGTGAGTCTCTTAGGCTGTATGACCTGCCCTGGTACACACTCCAGCAAATCCACCTCCAGTAACAGAGACCCATTCTCTTGGGGCACATCCATTCTTGGGTCTGTCTGTTTATGCACAGACACTATTCTCCTGAGGTTTTGTAGTCCGGTTGCTGTGTATGTTGGGTGTCAGTAAATATTTGATAAGCCCACGATTGTATCAGTTTTGTTAGGGAAGGAGAGATTTCTATAGCAACATCCAGGCTGCAAGCGGTGTTTACCTAAGGATCGAATTCTCCTCCACCATCATTCGACAAATACCCATCAGGGACCTAAGGTGTCAGGCCTGGAGTTTCATTTGTAAACAAGAAAAACCATGCATTTCTGCTTTGGAGTAGTTTATATTCTAGTGGGAAAGACAGCTCATAAACAAATTAGCAACTAAATAGGTAATTTCAAAGAGCAATAAGTTTAGGAAGACCCTTGGGGAGAAGGATGGAAGAGATGGCAGGTGGGGAGGAGGGAGGTGGTGGGGAGGAGGCAGGTGTCTCTGAGGAAGTGACAATTGAGCGACCAGAAGAGGCTCATCTCTAGAAGGCCTGGGAGAGGAATATTCCAGGTTAAGAACCAGCAAGTGCAGAGGACAGGAGGCAGGAATAGATGAGGTTGGTGAATCATGGAGGTAGGGCAGTGAGCATGGGGATCTTTCTGTTTGCAAAGCACATCATGGATTTTCCAAGCAGACTGTGAATTACTTATGGAGACTCCAGAAAGGACTTCCAGGTGATCCCTCGGAGGACGTGGAGGGGGGCCCGACACCCCCTGCACAGTCCATGTGTGTACATGCCCGACACTGTCTATCTGGACAGATGACCCCATTTGTTCTTGTGATGAAGCATCAAGCGAGAGTTGGGTAAGCAGACTTTTCAGCAACCCCATCAGACAGTTGCTAAGAGTCTCTGGGTTTTGCCTGGGAATCCTGACAACACATGAAATGAAACCCAGGTCTGATGCATCTGGGTCTTTTGGGTAGTGAGCTTTTAGAGGTTCAGAGCAGGCGGTTCTATCATAGGCCTGAGGGGCATGAGCCCACCTCTCTGCCCAGCACCCTTCATGGTGAATCTTTGTCCAGGCAGGTATGAGCCCCAAACAGTCCCAGTGGGAATGTTTTTTAAAGATGTGACATTTAGGGATGAGTTGATTGGTACTCCTTCCTTTCTGTTTCCATCCTTCCCACATGCTCGGTCAAAACCCTTTCTCTTGTTGACCTGCAGTTATTTGATCCTAAATCACGGAGCATGCTGGGTTGGGGAGCCAATGGGAGCTGGGGAGACCAGCCAGGGGCAATTGTTAGTGATTTAAAGAAATAAGATGACAAAAAAGCTTTGGAAGTGGAGAGGTCCCTATTTGCAGGACCCAAGCATCAACTACCCTGACTGCAAGAGATGGACCCAATCTAGTGGTCCGTCCCCTCGGTTCCTTTCTCTGCCTCCCTTGCTTGTCCTGGTCCCCGGGTTCTGCTACCACTCGTGTCTCTTAGCGTGTCAGGCCCCAGAAAATGAGGAGCACGGCCTCCATGAGGCTCACTCCTCCCCCTCTGTCCTCCACGCCGGCCCCTTTGTTCTTCCTCCTGCCAAGGCCGTGGCCCTCATGGCTCACTCAGCATCCCTCTGGTGTCACGGAGAAAATCCAGCCACTCTCTTTAACCCCTGGAAGAGGCATCATGCTGCCTCTACGCAGAACCTATGTGGTCCTGTGGCCAAGCCCCCTTCCTTGACAAGTGGAGGCCCAGAGGGCAGGGTGGCTGGGCCTGTTATTCCTCCACTCATCAGTGAGTTGCTGAGTTCCAGGTGACCCCAGGCTTTGTAGGCCTTATTCTGAAAAATTCAGTGCTCGAGATCTTGAGTGGGGATGGAGACACAGCATGTGAAGGCAGTCATGGTAGGGTAAGGTGGGAAGACAGAGGTGTGCCCGCGGGGCCTCCTGAGCCGGGGGTGATGGGTAGAAACCTCGGGGGGTGAGGGGAGAACCATGCAGACGTGAGAGAAGGGACTCCAGGTGGAGGAGCAGCGGATGCAAAGGCCTGAGCAGGCGCGGCAAGGGGCTGGCGCGGCTCCCAGGAAAGGTGCCAGGGGCTTCAGACCTGAATGTCCGGGGGGCTGAGAATGGTGCAAGTGGGGGCCTTCATGAAGGGTGGGGATGAGGTGAATTGAGACCCCTCACCCAGCTCACTGGGCAGTCACTGTGGATGCAAACCCATGCTGCCCCCTCTTCGATTGAGAAAAACTGGAGATTGGTTTTGTGCAAAATCTCTTGATTATTTAGATGTGTCGTTATCCTTTCTAGGCCACATGTCAGAGGTATATCTGTGGCCTGGCCCAGGCCGATGCCCACAGACCAGCAGCCTGGACTGTATGTGCTCAGGGACCACTGGGTCTTGTGAAGATGCTGACCTAGGCTCTGCAGGTCCGGGTGGGGCCTGAGTAGTGCTCAGACTGTCCTGACTCCAGACAGCTCTCTGAATAGACCCTGGGTGCAGCCTTCTCGTCTGTAAAGGTCAGGTCAAGCTTGTGCTCACGTCCTGTGAAAATGGCCAGGCTGATCATGACAGATATAAAGGGCAGGCTAGGGTTAGTCTGATTCCAAATGTGTGCTCACTAGAGGGTGGAGATGTGATCTTGGTTGGGGTCTGAAAGGAGGGAGTCGGACAGATCCCCGCCAGAAAGTAAGACGCAAAGGAAGCTAGAGAGACTGCCGTTTGGGGAGAGGAGTTCCAGGGACACAGGAAACAAACAAGACAGTGAGCCGAGGGCGGGGCAGACCCAGAGTCAGCAGGGCTACTGTTCTGCCCACAGGTGTCTTCAGGGTGCTCCCCTGACAAGGCAGTTCTGGAGTCCTTGGAGGCAGCTGTGGTCCAGCGGTGGGTCACACAGCTGGGTCCTGCTGATGACAGAAAGGACAGGACAGGCACCGCTTTGGGGTCTGTTGCCTCCTTCGGGCCTCACCATGTGGGTGGGGGGCGGGGGACTGTCACCATCACCATCACAGATGAGGGCTTGGGGATTTGCCCGAGGTCACCTGAGGACAGAGTCTGGAACTGAGCTCTGCTCTCTGATTCCAAAGCTTAGGCTGGTGGCCATGCCCATGGATGGCCCACAAGCAGAACTTCCTCCTCTGCATCCTTTATATGCGTGTGTGCGTGCTAAGTCACTTCAGTCATGTCGGACTATGTGATCCCATGGACTGTAGCCCACCAGGCTCCTCTGTTCATGGGATTCTCCAGGCAAGAATACGGGGGTGGGTTGCCATGCCCTCCTCCAGGGGATCTTCCCTAGCTAGGGATCAAACCCGCATCTCTTATGTCTCCTGCATTGGCAGGCAGATTCTTTACCACTAGGGCCACCTGGGAAGCCCCGATCCTTTACATACCAAGGACTAAATCTGATTTCCTGTGTGATGTGGGTGGGTCTGCAGAGCAGTGGGAGTGGGCAGGGGCTCCCAACGCTCAGCAGGAAGTTGTGTTTGTGCCTGTGGGTGGAAGAGGATGGAAGGGAGGAGCTCGGTCCAGGAAAATAAGAAACTGGGGTCACAGAGCATCTGTGATTACAGATCCATCCCTACTCAGCGGCGATGCCAGATTTAGACAGCCTGTGGGTGTCTTCGTGGAAGCAAATCATATCTACTCATTGCCAGGAAAGGTCGATTTGAAAATGGTTTAAAATTATCCATGCTAAAAATGAACATTTTCATGAACATTTAAAAAAAAACAAGGCAGTTATCACAAGTAGATGCCAGATCCGTGGTGCTTTTAGAGAATTAGTTAAAAAAAAAAGCACAGATGCTTTTATTTTCCTGATGTTGAGGCTGAATCTTCCTAAGCTTTGCCTCCCGGCCCTGGTCTCCGGTTCTTGGACAGGTTCTCTACTCCGAGCTTACATCCACCTGTCAGCCCTTCTCTCTGTCCATCTCTCCTGGCTCCTCTCCCACCCAGCTTCCTCCTTGGTGGTCAGCTCTTGGAAGACCTTTCCGCCCCGAGTGAGTCAAATAAGAGTCAAGAGAGATGGGGCTGAACCACGGCCTGTGTGATACACTCCCATTGATGCACTTGTGTGGAATGATCCCAAATGAGTGAGTAACAATTTACAGCTTGGCGGAGCAGTTGCTAAAGACTGAGAGCGTATCATTGAGGGCCCCTTCCTGACTCCCAGTGCCATGTGGCTGAACAAGTGCGTGGGTGAGGGAGTCACTTCCACACGGGAGAGGAGCTTAGGGAAACACAGAGTGTTCTCCCTGGACGCTGGAATGCTGAGCGCATGTGGGTTTAGTCTGGAACCCCGATTGCCAGGCACAGGGACCACAGGTGGGCAAGTACAGATGCTAGAACCTCCCTCCTCTCCAAGCACTGACCAGCAGGGGGCGCCGGGGACCGAGGAACAGAGGCATCCACTGTCTGGCTGCTCAGATGGACTGGTCCAGGCAGGATCTGGGGATGCGTGCAGGTGGGTTTCTTGTCGAAGCGATAGTAACCTCAGTGTCAGACTTATGAATGGAATTTATAGACAGGGAAATCAGAACAGGCAGGATTTGGAGGAGGTGAGAACAGAGAGTCTCTGGAACAAAGGCTGAAGGTATCTCTTGCCTTAGGGGGAATTCAGTCCTTCCTGTGTCTGGGATCCTCACCCGAGGTTTGCATTTCAGAGCACAGGCTTGCTGTCTAATGTGGGAAAGCTGTGCTATGACATGGTGATGCCCAGGGTGAGGTGGTGGTGGGCACAGCCCAGAACCGGCAGGAGCACTGGCGGCCCACGCAGCACAGCTCAGGCTTTCTCCAGGGCGCTGGCCCCTGGCTCCCTCGTGGGCTCTTTCAGAGCAGCCTGAGTGTGGGCATCTATCCTGGGTGGGGGCAGGAGCTCTGTGCCAGGACAGGTGCCCGTGGGAGAGCTGGACCCCAGGGGCCCCCTCACCTTCCCATCAGCCAGGGAGCCTGGGGAAGGAGCAGTTCCCTAAGACAGGGTCACAGCCCATGGTCTGCAGGCTGACTTTGGCCCGTAGACCTGTTTTGGTTAGCCCTTTTGTCCATGACAGTTAAAGTTTAGTCGCTCAGTCATGTCCAACTCTTTGAGATCCCATGGAATGTAGCCCGCGAAGCTCCTCTGTCCATGGGGTTATCCAAGCAAAAATACTAGAATGGGTTGCCATGCCCTTCTCCAGGGGATCTTCCCGACTCAGGGATCGAACCCAGGTCTCTCGCATTGCAGGCAGATTCTTTACTGTCTGAGCCATCAGGGAAGCCCCCCATTTGTCACTATTTCTTTAAAAAAAAAGTTATTTCATTGAAGTATAGTTGATTTACAATACTGTGTTAATTTCTACTGTACAGCAAAGTGACTCAGTTAAGCACATATACATATTCATTTTCATAATGGTTTATCACAGAATATTGACTATATTTCCCTGTGCTATACAGTGGGCCTTGCTGTTCATCCATCCCATATGTAATTGTTTGACCTGCTAACCCCAAACTCACAGTCCTTCCCTCCCCCACCTCCCTTCCCCCTTGGCAGCCACAAGCCTATTGTCTATGTCTGTGAGTCTGTTTCTGTTTCATAGATAAGTTCTTTTGTATCATAGTATAGGTTCCACATTTAAGTGATATCACATGATATTTGTCTTTGCTGATTTGTCTTGGCTATTGGAAATAGTGCTGTAGTGAACTTAGGGGTGCATGTACCTTTTTGAATTATAGTTTTCTCTAGATATATGCCTGAGAGTGGGATCGCTAGATCATATGGTAGCTCTGTTTTTAGTGTTTTGAGGAATCTTCATACTGTTCTCCATAATGGCTCTACCAATTTACATCCCAGTGTAGGAGGGTTCCTTTTTCTCCACATCCTCTCCAGCATTTGTTATTTGTAGACTTTTTAATGATGGCCTTTTTGTCATTTGTCGATACTTCAGAATTCAGTTATTATCTAAAATTTTGGATTTCTGGTTTTCTTTTTTAAAAAAAAAAAAAGGGAAAGAAGATCTGACCACAAAGAGCTTCCACTCCTGAGCAAGCAGCCATGGCACCTGCAGGCAGGGGTCTGCACCGCAGCTCTCCACAGCCCCCACCACTCCCTATCGCTTCACACTAGGGGTCATTCATCCTCATGTTTGCCTTGTGTTTTTAGGAAGGCAGTAAAATGCTGCTTATTCTTTTCTAGGGTAGGGGAATGACATATCCACTAAGAGGAACTTTCGGAAAAGAAATGAAGATAAAGATGTTTCTTTTTGGAAGAATAGTCTCGCTTGTTTATTATGTATGCAAGCTCCCAGATGGTCTCATGAATTTATATAAGCTGCCTCTCTGAGGGCAGTGGTGTTTGTGGTCTCTGACTCAGAGGAATCCATGTCCTGAAGCAAACTCCAGGTTTTTCTGGGCATTTCTAAATCTAGCCACTGGTGGGGAAGGAAGGGCATAGCTCGGGCACGCCACGCCTTCCTGAGACTGGAGCTGCAGTGGTGGGGGGGCATCTGCTTTCACCGGAGCCCCTCCCGTCTCTCAGGGCCCATGTCCACTCTGGGCCAATGGTTAGAGGATCGCCTGGGCTGCAGTCACCTGAGGCCATCCCCCCTGCTCTGGCTGCCAGGGAGGGCACAGGGTGGGTGTGGGGTGGAGCCTAATTACAAGGCAGCCCTGGGGCTGGTGAACTGCCCCCTCTCTGAGCTGTATCTGTGGTCCTGGTGGGTGTATCAGAGACAGGCTGGGCCAGGATTTAGTTAGTGCTGGCAGGGGGCTCAGTTCACCATGAGGAAGTGATGTCTCCAAGTGTGCACACCACTTACTCTGATGAGTGCCTACTGTATACAGCTCTGTCTCTAAGCAGTGGCCCCATTCTGTCTCTTGGTCAGTTGAATGCTTGGTCCATCCAACGCTCTGCATGGCTTTGGGCATGTGCCTTCTCCGAACCTCAGCTTACCTGCCTGTGACATGAGTGGGGACCCTCTCCTTGTGGAGTTGTAGTAGGGAGTCAGATGCATCTCAGCCCTGAGAACTGAACTCCAGGCACCCAGTTGTGAGAACTGAGTTCTGAGCTCCCAGCCCAAGTACTGAGCTCCAGCACTGAGTCATGAGTACTGAGCTCTGAGCACCCAGCCCCAGGCACTCAGGCTGACTGAGGCTGCAGTGATGTCAGCAGTGGCACCCGCCTGGGATGTGGCCAGTGGAGCCGTGTCAGAGAGGAGTAAGCAGGGGACTGGGGTTCCCTGAGCCTGGGGACCCCAGAGCTCCCTACACGGCAGTGTCGGAGCATGTGTCCCAGCGTCACCCTTCTCCTTTCATTCTTTGAAAGGACAGCAGGGTCCCGTGCTCTGGGCACAGAGTCGGGACTACTGTTTCCCTGTTAGTGGGGGTCTTATGGGAGGAGGCAGCTGCAAAGTCTCCTGTTTTGCCCTTTTCTCTCCCAGGGTGTAATACCTCACCCTGTGGGTTTCCACAGAAGGGAGCTGTCCTAAACGCCTTTCTCTTATGGATCCAGAAAGTCCCCCTACATCACTCCTCAGTTCCCTGGTCTGTTTAGTTATGTAGCCAAAGGAGGAGCTGACAGGCTCCCACTGGGTCCTGGCTCATCCTCTGGGCTCTGATTTGCACACCTCCTCTCTGTGCGTGTGTGTTAGTCGCTCAGTCGTGTCCGACTCTTTGCAACCCCATGAACTGCAGCCCACCAGGCTCCTCTGTCCTTGGGAGTCTCCGGGCAAGAATACTGGAGTGGGTAGCCATTCCCTTCTCCACGGCATCTTCCAAACTGGGGATCGAACCCAGGTGTCCTGCATTGCAGGCAGATTCTTGACCATCTGAACCACCAGGGAAGCCCGCCTGCTCTCTCCTTTTTGCTAATTCACCAGCCAAGCCCTTCCAGGCTATGTGTGGACCAGCAACTTCCTCTTCTGACCCTGCACCCTCCATGGAGCCTGAGAGCCTGGGATGGTGCTGAGCTGGGCACTGGGGACCTGCGGAGAGTGCCTCCCTTCTCCCTTCTCCCTCCTCCCCTCCCCCGCCTCTCCCATCTCTCCCTCCTCCCTCCCCACTCCCATCTCTCCCCCTCCTCCCTCCTCCCCTCCCCTACCCACTCCCATCTCTCCCCCTCCTCCCTCCCTCCAGGGCTCCCGGGGCCCTTTCCTTGAGTCCTCACCTTGCTGCCCCTGGGGTGGGCATGCTGGCTGAGCTCTGGAGCTGGGCCACTGCCTGTCACCCCTCTCTCCCCCCCAGAACCCCAGGTATGCAGGCACTGGGCCCACCTAGGGAAGAGTTGCAGGAGGAGGAATCAGACATTCAGGGAGCTCAGCTTGTCCATGAGCCTGACCCTGCTGTCCTGGGGACAGTGCCTCGCTGTGGGGTCAGCATCCCCTCCTGGAAAATTTAATTATCCTCCTGTCCTTCAACCAGACCCAGGCTACTACCTTAGAGGAAAAACAGCCCTTGCTTTATTTATCCTAGACTTTTCTGAGAAACCTCTGCTCTGGAGCTGCAGGGGAAGCTGACAGTGAGATCCCGAGGGCTCCTGTCTCCGAACCCCCCTCAGGAGAGAGAGTTCGCTCCCTGGGGGAAAGGGATGACGAGGATAGTGGCCAGGAGTGAGGATGCAGGGGTTGAGTCAGGGTGGAGCCGGGGGCATCTCCATCTCGAGGTACAACGACTGCTCTGCCGCCCTCCTGCCAGAGGGAGGTGGGGGAGGGAGAGACACAGAAGGCAGGGCAGAGAGGCCATGGGTTCTGTAGCCATTCAAGTTGGTTGGCTCTGGGCTGGAGGGCTGAGCTGGGAACTGAAGTGCGTTCTGACCCAGATCAGGTGCACTGTGCATTTTTTGTCATAAACATCATGGGTCTCTGCGTGGTGATGGGAAAGGAGACCCTCTTGGAGAAGCTGCCTCCCCCCATGTCAGGGGTGAGGGGCCCTGAAGGAGACCAAGGGTTCTTTGCAGGACTGAGATGAAGCCAGGGCCAATTTCTCAGGCTATGTTTGGTGGAAAGATGCTACGCTACTTGGGAAAATGCGATAAATAGCACAGAAAGTGGAGGTGAACACGCGGGCCCTATCCCCTTTCGTGTCTCCCAGTCCCCTGCCCAGAGCAGGGCTGACTCTGTCACCTCAGACAGTCCCCGTGTCACCCTCTGTTCCTTAAATACAGGATTGCATGCTGTAAAAACCGTCTGTGCTTTTGAGAGATGTATCAGTACATCCTGGTGACTGCTTCATCTCTGTCTGTGCGGACCTGCCTCATTCATTTTCACCACTGGGTACCCCCCTTCCCCCACCCCCAGCCCCGGGATTTCTCTAGGCCTCTGTGGATCCACGTCAGGTGACAACAGTCTTTGGCTGCTGCAAACAATAAATATCTGTGAGCAGACACCCTTCCCGTCACTGCAAGTGCGTCTGTAGGACAAATCACCGCAGTAGACTTGCTGGGTAGAGCAGCGCAAGGTTTGAACTTCCCGTAGGTGCTTGAAGCCACCATTTATGGGGAGGTCTGCTCCAGCCCCGCCTCTGTGGCTGGTGTGTGGGCTCCATGTCACCCCATCGTCCACATGCCTCCGGCAACAGTTGCTCTGTGCGCTTTGCAATTTCCGTCTCGAGTTCCCCCCATCCGTCCCCACCCCCACGTGTAAAGCTGGAGCTCACACCGCTTCCAGTTAGCATCTTGGGAGCTGGCAGCCTCCCAGCCATGCTGGCAGGCTCAGGGGCAGAGGCATGGGCTCCCTGACTCCCACGGCCTAGCTGCCCAGGGCTGGATGCAGGAGAGATCCAATCCCCAGGACCCTAGGCATGTCTGGATCCTGGGCCTTTGCTCTCAGACCCACCCCTTCCCCTGCTGGACTCAGCACCCTAGGGCTGACCAGTGCTGGCTGCCCCTTGGGGCTCTGGCAGGAGATGGGAGGGGTGAGGCCAAGTACCGTCCTCTCTCCCTGAGCCTCAGGCAGCTTTCCTGGCAATGGCCTTGTCTCTGCAGCCTCCTGCTGGCAGCTCCTCTGGCCCGTGGCCCTGGCTTCCCCAGGTGACCTTTGACCAGGGCAGGTGGCTTCCGGCTGTGATTAATTAATACCTGGGTCACACCATCATTCCTGTGGCATCTCTGTTCCCCTTTGCAAACATTGCCCTGAATTAAATTTCTGATTTTTTTTTTGAAAAGCTAAAGTAGTTATTGTCTTCCCAGTCAGCCTCAGACTGGTACACAGTGGTATAACTGAGTGGAGATGGTTAAGACAGCCCCAGGGGCCTGGTCTGGGTAACAAGGGAGTGAAATGGCTCAGTCCTAGTCCCCGGCTGACTCTTCTGATGAGGTGACTAGCCTAAGGAAGGCAGGTCGATGACATCTTTTTACAGACATAGGACCCAAGTCTTCGTGCATCCGGTGGGGAGAAACCCCACCAGTGCACCCCTCTAGGCCATGATGATACCCCTGAAGCAGCCAAGAAGCTCGGGGCTCTGGTCTCATCTCCACCACTGGAACGTAGTGAAAGTCACCTACAGTCTGGACTCTGTGCAGAGGGTGTTTTTAGTGAAACCCACAGCTGGTTAAGCCCAGACACTGTTGTCAAATCTCCGCTGCCCAGTGAGTCACATGCCCCTCCTGTCCAGGGCTGAAGGAAGGCACGTGGTTTAGCCAGGGTCAGAGCGGACCAGGGGAAGGGCAGGCTCCAGCAGAGCCTGGGTCCCAGCAGAAGGGAGACCAGAAGGCAGGACGGAGCTGGTCTTGCAAAGAGCCGGAGGTGGGGTGGTGGAGGCAGGGGAAACTGACAGAACACAGGGTCCAGGAGAGTGAGGGGCCGAGAGCATCTGCATCCAGGCTGACCCTGCGAGTGGGCTGCACACTCTCCGATTGTCCCCACTTGTCCTTCACTCTGTTCGGCCACAGGTTCCCTTGACAACTGGCTTCCTGCCGAGCCCAGCCAGTGAGAGGCAGGCGTGGAGTTAAACCCGGCTGCTCTCTGTTCAGATGCTCCTGTGCTGCCCATGGCCCCTCCGTGGTTGCTGCTCCCACTGTACCACCCTCCTTCCTTGACCCCAGCTCAGGGGGCAGACCTGTTGTGTTTCCAGCTCTGCCAGTGGTCCTGGCTCTGCTCACATCACCCCCTCCCATTGTCCTTCCCACCCCACAAGGGCAGGGTTCTTGCTGTGGCTGTTCTCTGGGGACCCTCACCGTCATCTCCTTTTCCAGGGGTTCCCATATGTTGTCACCCACTTCCTATGTTCAGTCCCCTCCGTTGAATTCCTGGGAAGGCCTTCCTTTCCTGTGTGGACCCTCCTGAAAGAGTGAGTGAGTAAGGCGGTGAGGCAGAGATGCTGGCGGGACAGAGCACTGGGGGCCTTGCAGACCCAGGCAGGAACGAAGATTTCATTCTGGGTGCAAGGGTGCCCAGGAGGTGGGTGAGCTCAGACCCGCATCTGCTGAGTGGAGACTTGGCTGAAGATGTGAGGCAGTCCAAGAAGTAGAGCAGGTTAAGACAGAGGCTCTGGAAACTGAGGCTAAGAAGAGATATATGCCTACGTGTGAGCAGAGGAGCCAACAGGACTGGGTGGGGATGAGCTCTGAGGGGAGAGGGAGGACCTGGAATGACTCTCACGTCTAGGTCCCCCCTCCTGTCCCCCACAATCACCTCCAGCGAAGCCTCTGATTATTTCCATCAAAGCCTGATCAAGCTCAGAACTTATTTATTCACTCATGCATTTATCAGTACCTGTTTGTGCCTTTGTTCATTATCTGCTTTCCCTACTGCAGGTTAAGCCCCAGGCTTGGCACTCAGCGGGTGCCACTTAATACATGCTTGCTTGCTGTCGATGGGGGTCCAGGCCATCTGGGGGCAGTCCAGTACTGCCTCGCCAGCTGTGCAGTGATGGCCAGTCACATTTATTCAACATGAGAACCAGGATGCCCACTCAGCCTCCTTTGCTGGTTTGGTGCCTGTATACAGTAGATGCCAATAAAGGCACTTCTGTTCTCCCTATCTTAACCATCCAGTCTGCTGTGAATGCTTCATGGCCCCAGGTGAATCTGATCTTTGGTTCATCTCTCAAACATCTAGAGTTTGCCAGTCCTTGTCAGATGCTGGGGATCTGGACAGGAGCAAGACAGACAACCCTTGTCTCCATGGACCTCACCACTAGAGTGCACCCTGCTTCCGATCCAGGAGGTTCTCTCCTGTCCTTTCTGCTTCCAGTTGCATGTTGGGGCCAGTGTGAAGCCCGCTTTCCCTCCTATCCAACTTCACAAGGCACAGGCTGTTGGCAGCTTACAGTGGAGCCATGTTTAACACAAGTTCACTTAACACGCTGGCAAACCAGTGGGCTGAACATGTGTTAAAGTTATCAAGCTCTTATATAAAAAGAGAGGGGGAGTAAACCCTTCAGGCAAGCAGAATCTCTCAGATTATCCCACCACCAACACACACACCATTCTGCTCTGTGGATTTGACAGCTGTTTTAAACCAGAAAAATCTGAAGACCCCAGCTTCTGCGGGCAGCTCCCTCCTGTGGTCTGCCTCAGTGTTACTCAGACCACCATGCAGAAGAATGATGAGGTTACCTGCACAGACCATGGTTTGTAGGGGACCTGAGAGGTTTTCAAAGGTCCTTCTGATCACCTCTCATTTTCCCCTCATAAGCTTGCTTTATCATGCAAGTGCCATGTAAAGTATGACCTTCTGATGTATTAATAGCTTGCCTTATGCTCTGTATGAGCATTTTGAGACTGGCTAACCAGGATGATAGTTCTGCTCAGGGGAGGGGCTTTATCTCATTTTTAAAGTGTTCCCTATTGTGGTTGGCTTAAAGCTGACTTTGGTTGGTTTGGTAAAAGTTGTGATGAAGAGTTGGTTGATGGTGAGTTTTGATTAATGGTAAGGTTGGTTGATGGGTTGAATTGGTTGATAATAGAGTTGGCTGATGGTGGGGTTAATTGACAGTGGGATTGGTTGATGGTGAGATTAGTTGATGGTGGGGTTGGTTGCTGGTGAGATTGACAGATGACGTGGGGTTGGTTGATGGTGTAGGATTGGTTGATAATAAAGTTGTTGATGGTGAGGTTGGCTGATGGTGGGGTGGGTTGATGGTTGAATTGGTTGATAATAGGGTTGGTTGAGGGCTTCTGTGGCAACTCAGATGGTAAAAAATTTTACTGCAATGCAGGAGATCCAGGTTCAATCCCTGGGTCAAGAAGATCTCCTGGAGAAGGGAATGGCTACCCACTTCATGATTATTGCCTGGAGAATTCCATGGACAGAAGAGCCTGGTTGCAATGAATTCTTTGCATGGGGTTGCAAAGAATCAGACTGAGCAAGTAACACTTGAGCTTTTTCACAGGGTTGGTTGACAGTGAGGCTGCAGGGCATATGGCATAGGACTGGGTAGCTGTGGGTATGAGGCTAGGGCTGGACTCCCATTTGTCAGAAGCACTAGGGAGAGTCTGTGTACAGAAAGCAGGTAAAGATTTCAGTGAGTGTGGCTGGCCAGGTATAGCCCTCACATCTGGAAGCTTTTATGCTGTGCAGTGAACCTCACATGAGCCCACAGGAAGCTCACTAGAGCTCTGTGAATCGAGGAGGTAAAGTTTCATTATTTCTCTAAGAGGTATACACACAATGATGTACATTAAATACATCTTTTATGGTGAATCAGTGGGGGAGTCAGGGGAAGAGACTCGAGGCCTCCTTCTACCCTGAAACCTTCAGCAAATGAACCCTCATTCTCAGCAGTACCTGCTGTTCTCAGAGCTGTGGGTGATCAGGCAGCGGAAGTTTCAGGAACGTGATCTCTATCCTCAAAGAGCCCCCCATCTCTCTGGGAGAGAGAAGACTCCCCCCATGCAATGTGACCGGTGTCAGAGAGTGGGGTGCTTACACTGTGGGGATGGGAGATGTTTGGGCAGTAGAGCGATGAACAGGGAGGGAGACGAGCTGAGACCTCAGGATGCAGAGGACTCCATGCGCAGAAGTTGCGCTCCGGGGCCAGACTAAGGAGGGGACTTCCCAGTGGCAATGGGGTGAGCATGTCACCAGAGCCAGCCTACCTTGTTGATACAGACATGCGACTATGTTTCATTTGCTGGCATTTCCACTGGTCATTTAAGTTAATTTCAATTTAGTGAGTGCTGCCGAGGTCGACCTTGGTTTCCAAGAACAGTTGATGGCCTGCTGATGTCAATAAACTCTGGTAACCAACACTTCACACCTTCTCTAGGCAAGGATCATTGTAACGGTGACAAGACACTTTTAATGTCTTATGAGACATCAAGGAAAGATGATATATGCAGTATAATGTTAGTGATTCCTCTTTGGGTTTTCATTTCTGTTTCTCAAAAGCATCACTTGAAGTAACAGCACTTCCAAAGACATACTCTCTTCCCCTCCCCCAAAGAGTTTGAGAAATGCCAAGTTTGACACAGCTCTCTCTCTCAATATGTATATTCACCTGTAGGATTTCTCAGAAGCCTTAGATTGCTTATATTCACCAAAACATCTTTAAAGGCAGATAGAGAGTGCAACTTTTCTGAAACTTATCTAAAACCAGAAGCGTCATTTCACAGAAGACCAGTGACAACATCTCACAGGAATTAGAGTGTTGAGTGATACCGTGTGGGAGCGTGGCTCCAGGAATATATTTCCTTTTGCCTTCCTAGGGGATCTGATGACTCGGAGCACTGTGTGTTCCATCTGCAGATGGGGAAGTTTAGGATCCAAGATCTTGGGATGTTGCCGAGAAGGAAGGCTGCTGCAGGAACCCACTAATGGCCCCACCCGCCTCGGAAGCTTGCTGTGCTGCAAAGATAGGAGTTACTCACAAGGGCCCTGGCTTGACCTCTAGGGCTGCTGGGTCCAGGCTTCGGCCTCCCCCACCTCCCTTCAGCCAGAGATCTGAAATGTTTCCTGACCCCGGGGATGAGTTGAGTGACTCAGATCTGAAGGAAGTAGACCCCATTAAGTGATGAGTCCTCAGGCACAGACCTGCTGGCTCCCAAATTGTTCCTTGCGATCCACTTACGTTTCCTGGTGGGGCCTCTTGTGCCTGTAGCATTTCCTTCATCTTGGCCAACAGCCCTTTTACAGATCTCAGTTTTTCCTCCTTTTGTTTCTGGTTAGGTCCCAGGTGGCTCAGTGGTAAAGAATCTGCCTGCCAATGCAGGAGATGCAGGTTCATTCCCTGGGTTGGAAAGATTCTCTGGAGGAGGGCATGGCAACCCACTCCAGTATTCTTGCCTGGAGAATCCCCATGGACAGACAGCCTGGTTGACTACTGTCCATGGGGTCACAAAGAGTCACGTGACTGAAGTGACTTAGCATGTATGCTCAGGTCCCAAAGAATAGGGAAGATGGTGGTTTAGCTGGAGGTCAAGGCTCTGGCTGTCCTTGATGTCCAAGGCTGGACACAAATGCAGAACGAACTCCAAAGACCAGGCTGGGTCTTTGATGCTGGCGGAGGAGCCATGAGCCCCAGGAGGAAGTGCACTGCAGCGACTTCTGTGGGAAGCTGGTCTTCCAGTTGTGTGGCTTAGGGAGCATGGAATTTCTTGGATCGCAGGTTCAAATGTGTGTGACCTTGAGATGCTAGCTCCTGGAGTCTTGGATTGGTCTCTTAAGTGAGCTGTGGTTTCTGTCACCATCCTTTGTGACTTTGCATCCACTTAATCCACTGAGTTTGTTTATGCTCTATTTGACATCAGGGATAATAGCAAACTCTGAGCATTTTACATGTGTAAATTCATTCCTAGGTCATTGGCTGGGGACAAGGGCATGTTGCGACTTGAACCAGGGCTTATGCGTCAGGCTGTTAAGCAAACACTACATCACCTGGGCAGCTGTGGATGTCACGTTCTAGACAGGGAGGCACGGAGCAGGCAGGCTCAATGGGAATGGGTGGGAGAGGGGTAGGCAGTAGAGGCACAGAAACTGATGGTGGAGGAATCTGAGTGATTGGTGGAGCCCTTTGGCGCATCTGAAATGTACAGAACCAAGGGCTAACATCAAAGGACTCGCCCTCTTGATGGCAACAGCGGGGCATCTGGCAGAGGCAGGGACTGGCGGTCATCACCAACTCAGAACGGCCCGATGACTACCTGGTGCTTAACTGTGCATTAGCCCGGGACCCTTTCCAGCCGGAACCCTCCGGCCCCCGCACCACCCCCCGCCCCCAATCAGGCTCGGGCGGCACAGACTGGGCTCCGCCAGTCCCCCTGTAGGACCTAGACTAGAGGGCTGACCACCTCCGCTCTGCTTCCCGCACAGCTCACGCGCGGACACCAGGTGGCGCTCTCGTCCATCAGCTACATCGGTTGCTCGCTGTCCGTGCTCTGCCTGGCCATCACGCTGGTCACCTTCGCCGTGCTCTCGTGAGTCATCTTCTGCCCTGCCCCGGGGCCCAGAGGTTGGGCAGCTTCGTGCGAATGTCAGTGCCACCCCTGCCCACCTCGATTTCCCTTCTGGCACTGTACTGGGGTGGGGGGCTGGGGCGGCAAATGCGGACCTCTGTTTAGATTCTGCACACGGTGTGTGACAGGGAGGTGGTTGTTCCTCAAGTACCTTTTGTTTTGAAATCTGGGGTGTGGGGGGCCTGTGGGGTGCTGGAAAAGACAGAGGAGAGAGGAGGGGCTGTCGAATTGGAGGGCACCTGGCTTGAGCTAAGCTGGAAAGTTCTGGAAAGTTCCCCAGCCCAAAGGGCTTTCTGGCCTTTGACCAGGAAAGAGCCAGAACAGAGGACCACCCCTCGCCCCCAACCCAAAATATTATCAAAGCAGCCAGATCCTTGTGGGGCTGGGCTGCGGGAAGCCCCAGGGGTAAGAACCCTGGAGGGCCCCTTCTGGCTGAAGTCACATCAGTCTGGTCTGAGCTTGAGGGGATCCCTCCAACCCCCACCACCGAGTGGATACTGGCAGCAAAGTCTGCCCATGGCACTTTCAGGACTGGGACAGAAAAATAAGATCAGAGTCAAGAGTCTGGGCAGTCAGCCGGGAAGATGGGTTTGCACACTCCCCTCAGGGCTGTTGGACCTCCGAGGAGGGCGTGTTACTCACACCTGGATGGGCCTCAGTCTCGAGGGGTGCTCAGGTGCTTCCTCTGCTCATGGGGTTCCTCCTGGAAGTTGGCACCCCTCCTCACCTGCCCTGTTCCCTGAGGACACCGGTCACCTGGGTGACTCTGTCTAGGGGCATCCCGGGTTTGGTTGGTCCGGGGGCTGCAACCACAATGGCAGGGGAGGCTGTTAGCTTCCCGGGCCCCTGCTGCAGCCCACCAGGGACCTGGGCACTCTGGGGGGCGGGGCGGGGGTTCCCACTGTACACAGGAACTTCTGGTGGGATCTGAGCCAGGTGAGAGGAGATGGAGGTGGGTTTGGAGGGGCCCCAGTGTTACGCTCAGGATGTTCTTGCTTTGATTCTCTTGTTCCCCAACTATTTGCTCAGCAAGTCCAAACCCATCACCCCCCACCCCCACTCCAACCCACTCAGGCCTATAGTCATCTCTGAGGACGCAGTTGCACCCAAGATAGTAAAAGCATGCATGATTAGGGGTGGGGGTGGGGAGGCAGATGACAAGTGAGGATGAGAAGGCCTGAACACACACCTCCACAGCCATCCGAGCCCTGAGGGCAGTTCAGAGGGGAAGTGGGGCTCCCTCAGGCTCAGGAAGGACTTTACTGCAGAGTAATAGCTGGTACAAAGACCCCGAGGATGGAGCGGGCTGGGGATCTTGGAGAACCAGAAAAGGGGGTCTGTGATCAGAGGAAGGAAAGAGCTGAGTCTGAGTGATGGGCAAGGGTCAGGTCCTGCAGGGCCTGTGGAATGAGCTGGGTCATTTCCAAGAGTAATAGGGAGCCATTGAGGGTTCATAACCAGACATGGCAGCACCCAGGCAGGCTTATTAAGACCTCCTTGGTGGTCCTTGGAGGAGCAGTAGGGGGCAGCCACAGTTGAGCTGGTGCCTGTCTGCCCCCAGCTCGGTCAGCACCATCCGGAACCAGCGTTACCACATCCACGCCAACCTGTCCTGCGCCGTCCTGGTGGCCCAGGTCCTGCTGCTCATCAGCTTCCGCTTCGAGCCCGGCACGGTGAGTGGGTCGCCTGGGTCCTGATGTGTCCACAGTGGGCCTCCCTCCCGTCCCCTCCTCCCTCCACCAGGGGGACATCAGCAGGGGTGGCACCTGCTGGTTTCAACTCAGAATTCAGACCATCAGATAGCCAGGCTGTGGTTCCTCTGGGAGAGACAGGGAAGATGACTGGCATGGGCTGGCCTTCCTGCTCACATCAGTCTTGGTAATGAAGACAGGTACAGCCATGACTCTGTGCTGGGCGCTGTGCTGGGGGCTTACATAGATCCACTCAGTTAATCCTCATAACAAGCCCAGGAAGTGATGCCACAAAGGCAGGATTGAGGCACAGAGGGTTACAGTGACTCGCCCAGTTAAGTGCCGACCAAAGTCTGACCTCGTGCAGTCTTGCTGCAGACACTGCTCTCCATTTCTGCTCGGACCGCACACAGCCACACCCCTCCTCTGCCTGCCCAGGGCAGGTGCTCTCCACAAAGGGACTGTGAAGACCTAGATCCACATTTCTGTACCCTTTGAATCAGGCAGGGAATTCTCTGGGGAACTAGGAGGTCTTAGATCTCACAGAAAGTCAAATCCTGAGAGCAGAATGACCCAGGCTTGGATGATGTGGGTTATAAGCCTGGTTGATGGGAAGAAGCAGATATGGGCTTGCTCTACACTAGGACAGAAGGAGAACTGAGCAGTATGAATCAGTGGTCCTGGGATACAATCACACTTGGCTAAAGGAAGATGAACTCTTTATCCCCCTAAGTGAGGGTTAGCAGAGCCTGTTATCCTCATACCCAGCAGGGTTCTCAGTCCACCTGCCTGTCCTGGAGCTTCTGCCTAAGGAGAGATCCACTCTCCTCTGCTCACAGGTTTAGGGGTTCATCCAAGCATCTAAGAAGTTCTTGGCTGTGCCGTGGACAGATGAGCCTGCACCAGCCTCATTCTCTCCTAGTGAATGCCTTTCAAACTCCACTGTGGATCATCACATGGGATTTTCTTAAAATGTAGATTCGGGTTCAGCAGGATCTATAGTTCCTGTTTCCATCCAGCATCTGGGTGATGCTGATGCTGTTGGCCCAAGTCACACTGAGAGGAGTGAACTCCCATGGTGTGATGGCAGCAGGAGGGAAAGTGGTCCAGGCATTCATGGTCCAGATCGTGACCCTAGGGGCTGGGAGCCTTCTCCCTCTCAGAGCCCATGTATGTGAAATCCCAGGCAGGGCTCCAGTGGGTGGATCTGCTTGAGTGATCCACCCACTGGATGACCTCTGAGACAGACAGGAAAGGTGACTGTGGTGGCTGGTCTCATCAGAGCCTCTGTGTATGTGTATAGGGGGTGAAGGGGAATTCCCAGATGAAAGGGGAAGCTGGTCCTAAAAGGTACAGAGCCATGAGTACTGGGGCCACAAAAATAATAGATATGTCCTATATTTATATCTAACTTTGACACCTGATGACAAGAAACACAGCATTTTAGCAACTTGTTCCTTTTTCTTCCCCTAAGAAGTAACTGTCCAGGGGGCCTTGGGAGGACAGGACATAGAGCCCACACAGAGATGGTCGTTCTTGTTTTCATCTTTGTTTTCCTCCCCGACTCCTGGTTCCCTGGCCCTTTGATCTGAGCTTAGGGATGGGTGGGTGTGAATTTACAGAGAGCATAGGGGCTAGGGAATGGGGGGGGGGGGGGCAGTGTGCGAAATTTCTGATCGAGGTCCTGGGGAGAATCTGAGGCCACATGGCTGAGCCTGAAGCTGTGGCCATGACACCAGGAGCAGGAGGGACCAGATGCCCCGTGATGCTCTGAACAGAGGAGAGGAGCACATCTGCCCTGGCCGGCTAGTCAGAGAGAAGGCAGGTGGGCATTCTGGATGTCAGTGCCCCGAAGAGCCAAGAAAAGCAGACATTACAGGTCGTTTGTACATCTCTGTGTGTTACACACCTGTTTGAGAGTAAACTCCAGGGAAGTAGCTGTGTCACTCAGGTCGTTCAGCTCCAGGTAGGTAACCAACACCTTGAAGTGGAGAACTAAAACAGACACGTCACATGCTGATTTCTCTCTTCCCCTCAACTCCATTCCCCTCATACACTGCTCTGCAACACCTCCCCGCTCCAGAGCCAAGCTTACTTCATAAGCTCCAGGCTAGGGTCCTTAGGTCGGGAGCTATGAGGGAAACCCGCTTGTTGATGGCTCCGCCCACTCTGGAGCGCTGGCCAGCTCCCTGGCCAGTCACATGTCCGCCCCCAACCAATCCTGTGGCAGGGATGGGGATATTTATGCTGATTGGCTGGGCCAGTCCCCTGCCCTCTCGTGAACCAATCACTGTGCCTGGGGGAGGTTCTGATTGGCTACTGCTTGAGTCACGTGTTCCACTCAAATCACCCCTCCCACGCCCCCGGAAAAGCAAAATGAGACACTCCAGAAAGAAATGAAACCACGTGACCATAGGGCACCCCCAGAAAATCTGTGGAGGGAGGTTGAGACAACAGCGAACACCCACTGCTCACACCCTGAGAGAACTTATTTTCTATGCGTTGCTTTGCTCCTAGGCCCCGTGCCAGGTGATGGCCATGCTTCTGCACTACTTCTTCCTGAGCGCCTTTGCGTGGATGCTGGTAGAAGGGTTGCATCTCTACAGCATGGTGATCAAGGTCTTTGGCTCAGAAGATAGCAAGCACCGCTACTACTATGGGATAGGATGGGGTAGGTGGGGATGGGATGGGGAGGTGGGGATGGAATGGGGCCGTGGGCAGAGGTGGGTTGCGATTGCATCTTCACTTGAAACACTTTGAAGAAGCCAGGTGCTCTTAGTGTTGAACTTCCCCACACTGTTTTTCAAAAAAGTCAGTTCCCATGGGGAGTGCTTTGGAGTGTTCTGTTCTAATGGTCGGGTTCCCTTCTGTCTAGGAAAGATCTCAGAGTCATGCTCCTGAGCCAGTGTGGGAACAGTGGCCTGCTTCTCTTGGATTGATACCCAGCTTTAGTGTGGGGCGCTGGGCAGGGGAGGTAGCCTCTAATGCCACAGTGTATGGGTGCCCTGGGGGTAGGGCGGTCGGGTCCCTGTGTTCCCAGCCAGTCACACCCTGGGTGGACTCTGTAGACTGTGGGTTGTGGTTGGAGGCAGAAAGGAATTCCCGATCTCTGGGTTGCTGTTACCTGGAATAGAGTTTTTGCAATGTGGTGTTAAGGACAATGAGATATGCAGGCAGTCTGCCCCAGGGAGGTATTGTGGCTTTGGATTGGGCCCCAGGGGAGGGAGTCTGTCTTGTTAGCCAAGCCTGCCTGGAGTGGAGCAGATTGTAGCCCAGGTGTCCTAGTCTGTCTGTTTTACTCTCTATTTTTAGTAGGTTTTCTTGAATAAATTCTTCTTAATTTGCAGCAAGCCCTTAGGAACATTTACAGAGACTTTATATATGCTTGTGTTTTTTTAAAAGCTAACTTTCATCAGTTATGGTGGCCCTTTATCCTGGGAGTTACCTTCCCATTGACGTGACTCCTTTGCTGAACTTCCTCCTTGCCCATCTCGAGGTGGAGCCCCAGAACATAGGAGACCCTGCTTCCTGCCAGAGTAATGGACACCTGGCATTCTTGCATTTGCTATAAAGCATTAGTCCATCATCAGGGACCTGCTACTCCTTTCTAGTTTTCTTGCAATAGATTTAATTTTCACAGTTCTCGTGGTGCAGGGAACAGACAAACATTTTATTTTGTGCTTTGAGCTGGCTAACGAAATGGGGGGAGAGGAGACTCATGGGCCCCACTCAAGCATGACCGTCTCCTTCCATCCAGCTGTGACTCCCTGAAAGAGGCGGGTTGCTCCTGCCTCTGACTTCTGTCTTCATTTAGTAAGTGTTTACAGGATGATGTGTGATCAACCACCTGTGATGACTAGTTTTTTTTATGGAAATGGCCATACAGTTTAGATTTGTATGTACGTGTCCGTGTGTTGCACACCCCATAGCCACAGCAAGGACGGTTGAAATGAATTAAGTGTGGAATTTGTCTCTGCAGTGACAGGAGCCATCTATGCTGGTTCAGGGTAGAGGTGGGGGTCACAATCCAATCCAGCCATGAAGGATGGCTTCTTTAGCCTGCAATGTATTAGAGGAAAAACAATGAAATATTTGCCAATACATAAAAATGGAGTTTTACATAAAATTACGGGTTCTTTTGAGAAATGAGGAGATCTGGAAACCCTGAGTTTCCATTCCTACTTGACAGCAGTGGCTGTGACTGTGTGGTTTCTGATCCCAGTGTCTTCCCTGTGGGTGTTCTTAGGCCTGCACAGCCTCCATCAGAGACTCCTTCCAAATAGAGGGCTGGGATGGGTTCTAGCAGGCCTGCCACCTCTGTCTCCAGTCTGCGTCCCCTTAACTGATTTCATCAGGGCTCAGAACTGCACCCTTCCTTCAGATTGGTTAGACTTAGCTCTGGGCCTGAGTACAGACAGTCTGCCGGTGGCTGGACTCTCTCTACCCGCAGTTATTAACTAGGAGGGAGCTAGAGGCTGACCCAGGGCCCTGGGAGGTCACACTATAGGAAGGATCCCCCAGAGAGAGGCCACTTCCCTAGAGATTTTCAGCCTGCTCTTACAGCGACCTTCAAACGGTATCATTTTTTGAAACTCAGGGATTGTGGTTTTAGCTGACTTGGAATTGGAGGTGTCCCATGAACAACCTACCCGAGGTTTTGCCATACATATGTCAGGCCCTATGCTTGAACTTGTAAGGTGGGTGAAATGTAATCTCTGTCCTCAAGGAGTTCACCTGGGAACTGGGAGAGGAGGTGAGTGATAAACAATTGAGTGTTTGTTTATGTGTTGGTGCAGGAGACATGAATCTCTGACCACAAATTCAGAAGTGGTCAGAGAATCAATCATAAACTCAGAAGCGAAAGAAATCCAGCTTGCTTCATTTTTGTCTGTTATGACTTCATTTCTTTTGTGAGTGTCCACTCATCTAGGCTTCCCTGGTGATTCAGATGGTAAAGAATCTGCCTGCAGTGCAGGAGATCCCAGGTTTGATCCCTGGGTTGGGAAGATCTCCTGGAGGAGGGCATGGCAACCCACTCCAGTATTCTTGCCTGGAGAATCCCATGGACAGAGGAGCCTGGTGGGCTATAGTCCCTAGGGTGGCAAAAAGTCAGACATGATTGAGTAACTAACACTTTCACTTTCACTCATCTAGGGTTGAAAACTTCATTGTAGTTCATTTTAGACCCTGCCTTTCTCTGAAATCATGCTGGTATCCCAGGGAAGTGACATAGTACCAAGATCTTGGGAGGTGTGTGAGTCAGGACAGGCTAGATCATGCTGCCATAACAAGCTGCTTCCAACTCACATCAGTTGAAAACAGCAACGTTTATCTCCTGTGTACCCTGTGTGTCCTCAGTGGGCTGGTGGCCACAGAGGGGCTCTGCTCAGGGCAGTCCCTCAGCAGCCCAGGGTGATGGGGAAGTTGCTGCCTTGAGCCATAGCTGGTTGCTGTGAGAGAGAAGATGGTCCGGGTGGATATCACCCTGGAAATTAAACACTTGACCGATAGAGGCATGTGTCCCTTCTGTTCACAACTCACAGCCCAGAAGGAGTTGATGATCCAACAGCTTTGGATATGGAAGTGCAAACCTCTCACGTGCCCAGAGCGAGGCATCCAGAATACCGCCTCAGTGACTTCTATCAGAGGGTGGACCACTTGTCTCCTGGCCCTGTTATCTCTCTGCCCCTTTCTGCTGAGACATCCCTACCCCTGTGTTGGATTTCATATTATCCATCCTCTCCATATGTTGCTGTGTGTGTCCAGGTTAATATTTCATAGCAATGCTCCTTATGGTCACTCCTTACATCACCCCTCCCCACTTCCCTGGATTTTAGGAGGCAACAGCCAGTGTGGTTACTCTGAAAGGTCACCACATTCCAAAGAGAACACTTCTTTCTTTAAAAGATTTATTTATTTACTTATTTTTGGCTGTACTGGGTCTTTTTTGCTGCGTGGGCTTTTCTCTAGTTGCAGAGAGTGGGGACTACTCTCTAGTTCCGGTGCATGGGCTTCTCATTGCAGCGGCTTCTCCTGTTTCAGAGCACAAGCTATAGGGCACATGGGCTCAGTAGCTGCAGCTTCCAAGTTCCAGAGCACAGGCTCAATAGTTGTGGTGGACGGGCTTAGTTGCACCATGGCATGTGGGCTCTTCCTGGACCAGGGATTGAACCCATGTCTCTTGCATTGGCAGGTGGATTCTTTACCACTGAGCCACCAGGGAAGTCCAAAGTAAGCACTTCTTGAGCTCCATACAGTCAACATCCAGAGGACAGGGCCAGAGGGACTTCAAGTTGTTTGCAGAAGCAGGTCACGTGTCTGTGTGGGTTAATGAGGTGTGAATTTCAGATGAAGGCAACAGTGGAAAAGACATCTGAGTTTGTTAGTAATAGTGGAGGTTATTGTTCAGAGATGGGCTTTGTACATCAATGCCTCCTTGATCATGTCCATGGCCTCAGCTCGTGTGGTCCTCATAGTAGCCTGATGTCGCCTCCGTTTCCAGAGTGAGAACCTGGCGACCCAGAGAGGTTCAGCTGAGCCCTTGAGGCTGCACAGCTGGTCCAGGGTGGCCCTGGGGATAGAACCATGTGTCGTTTGGCTCCAAAACCTAGGCTCTTCCTGCTGACTGATGTCTGCATCCTCCTCCCACACTTCTCTTCCTGCCGCCTGTGAATTTTCCTTCTTAACAACACCCTCACCTGATCCCTGTGGCTCCTGCAGTGTGTTTCAGAGAAAGCAGAGAGTGGAACTTGCCCTCTTCTCATACCCTTCTGGTCACCTTTCGTGGCCTGTCCTCTGCAGGACACAGAGGATGGTGCTGGGGAAGCCATGACCAAGGACTGTCAGTGTTGCTTTGGGGATCATGGGAGAAACACATCACAACACAGTTGTGAAGGCAGAAAAAGAAGCTTTGAGTCTTCCATTTAAATTTGGGCAGTAAAGAGATGGCAGCCTCTGACTTGGGCCCCCGCCATGGCCAGGATCAGTGGCGAGAGGTGTGGCGGCTCCAGGTGAAGCCTCAACCACTGAGTTTGGAAATTCATCCTCTCTGGCCCCTCCAATTCTTCCTGCCTTTCAGAACCCACCCAAATGGGGCCCTGGGGCCTCTGCCAGGGCCCCATGTGCACCTGCCAGGCTGTCCTGTGGACCCAGTGCTCCCGCAGGGCCTACTTCTCCTGCACCCTGAGGCTTGGGCTTCCTTGGGAAGGTGGAAGCGGGGGGACCTTGGTGCACCATGCCAAGGTCCCTTACCATCTTAGGTCCCGTGTATTCCTCCCACCCTAAGTGAGCCAGGCAGTGGGGGTTCCCTGTGACATCTGAGGAAACTGAGGCCCTCAGTGAGTGGGCAGCAGGGTGGGGGCCTGGTCCCAGGACCCCGCTTGTCTCCTGTAACTCTGGGTCCATCAAGGCAGGAAGCCTGCAGCCAGCGGCTCCAACATCTGGAAAGGCTTTGGCTTCTAGGAGGTCGTGCATACAGGTGGGGAACCCAGTGTGGTAGCAGGTCAGCGGTGAGAGGCGCACCTCCTCCTGGTCCCAACACCTCTCCCCAGAGGCTGCTCTTCTCCTGTGAAAGCCTGATGACTGTCTTGTGCAGACGTCCTGTGATGCAGACTATTTTGACATCAAGACAAAGTGTTTGAGAGATGGGATGATTCTCCAGAAACCCCTTTTCAAGATAATTTAAAATTGATCCTCAGAAAGGCAGGTGTGGGACTGACTGAGCCACCAGACATCCCAGGAGGGCTGTGGCTTTGAGGTGCCCAGGCCTGGAGTGAGAGGGAGCAGGCTCCCTCTGGGTCCTGGAGCAGGTCTCCCATGGGTGGGACAGACTCAGCTCGGGGGCGGGCAACAGAGAGCCACTTGTTGTAATGTATTCCCCCACCTTTTGTTCCTTGGAATCTGCCAAGTGCAGTTTCCTGGTCAGGAGCCCTTTCTCCTGGAGGGGAGGGTCAGTGGGTGGAAGGGGCCCCTTGCTGTCTCTCCCCCGTCCCTTCCTTGCAGGGAAGCAGAGGGAGACCCTGTGCTCACAGCACTGATCAGTCAGAGGCCCTGGGTATGCACGGCTGCTTTCTGAGCAGCCAGAAGCGGTTTTCAGATATAGAATAGATTCATAACGGATCTGCCCTAAAATGCACATGTGTGTTATCTCTTTGTTTAGACTCTTAAGTCCTTGGATCCTAGAGGCTGTTCTGTGCCCTCAGCACTCAGCACACAGTTTTTTGTATCCATCAGGTATAAAATGAATAAATGCATCAAAAGAGACTGGCGCTAATACGGTACTCTGCTCTCATTTTTTGCAGGTTTTCCTCTTCTGATCTGTATCATTTCAATAGTCTTTGCCATGGACAGTTATGGAACAAGTAAGAAGTAAGTGAAAGGGTGATCCTGTGTTGGCAGGACTCCCGTGGGGAAGGTTCCCATGGCCCCGGCTCATTGGCTTCCTGTGTTCTTCTGGGGGAGGGGTCTGTCCAAGGCTGGCATCTTCCAGCCCTGACAGTTTCTTAAAAAAAAGTGTTTTGGGCTTTCTCCTACCTTGAAACTAGCAACGAGGGGGTCCTCGTGCCTCCAGGACTGTGTGGCCGGTACAAGTTTCTAATGGGAACTTTCCATCCCTACAGTTTTCCTAGACATGCTGTCTGGTCACCCGTGGAGCCCAGTTTTGTGTTGGTCAGCAAGTGCCTAGTTCATAAGAAGTCTCATTGACTTACAGTCAAGTGAACACAAGACTGTGTGCTTGTAGACCAGTGTGCGCCCGCAGGGGGCCCCAAGGTTCTCGCGGGGGCGGCAGCAGATGGGACCCTGTATGTTCTAGACCTCATGCCACTGTTTTGAAACTGCAGCTGGTGGGTCCAGAGTTGAATCAAGAAGAGGCTGGGTTGGTGCTGGGCAGCCAGGCCAGGTGTTCAGGTTCTAGAAAGTTGATTTCCTTTCCTCCCAAAGAGAAAAAGGCTTTAGCTCAACCGTCTTTAGGAGGCTGCCGCCTCTCGAAAGAAGACACCATGGAGAGAGTTTAAGAAGAGAGAGGGAGTTAAACTTGGTCATGACTTCAGCCTGAGATAATTTCTCAACTGAGTTGCTAAACTGGGAGGAATTTGGCTTATTCCACTTTAGGGCAACAATTTCCTGGAGATGAGGCTTTTAAAGAAAGTGCTGTCTGAGTGCATACTGAAAGAAGAATGATTAAACAACCATTGTTCTGGCCCATCCCTTGCAAGCCTGTGTGGTATCTGAAGTCAAGGCGCAAATTAAAAGAAGAAACTTCATCTCAGACACATCTCGTTGGCATTTGTTCAGTTTCTTTCCATCTGGGAGTGCAGATGCTGGCCGCCCACAGCGCGTGGCTCAGCTCCAGGGTCTGAGTCTGATATAAGCCTCTCACCCACACACGTGCCTGAGAGCGAGGCAGCCTTGGCAAATGTCCGGAGGGTCACTGAGTGTCTGGTGGGGATGGGGGATCTGAAGATGCTTGTCCACTTAACACTCTGCATGACAGCGGTGGAAAGCACGGGCTTCCTCCTGCAGAGTCATCACCCTCTCAGGGAGCCTGGGCCGGAGCTGCCCCTCTGCAGAGGGACCACTGTACTCACCGTGTGTTTCCATGAGAGATGCCGCATCCTCAGACAGGAGGCTCTTCTCTCCAGGGTCTGGATTCCAGACAGGAACGAGCCTCTTACAGGCCCTGTCTCATGTCTGGGACACTTCATGTCTCCTGATCCAGGAGGTCTCAGGGGGAGGACTGGGGTCAGAAAGGCAGGTGCAGGAGCATGGGCTTGGGTCCCCTAACCTCCCTGGGCCTCAGCCTCCTCCTCTGCAGGGCGAGCATCATCACAGCGCCTGCCTCGGAGGGTGCTATGGAGTCACAGGGGATGATGTGCCTCTGGGTTTGCAGAGCTGGGGGCAGGGGCCATGCTCCTTGAGTAGGTGTGAGTGAGTGACCAGGTGACATCCACGTCCTGAGTCAGTGAGGATGCGTCGTGGGCCTGACCAGATCCCAGCGGGTGTGCCAGGCCCCTGGGGCTGCCCCCAGATCCAGGGAGGGATGTGTCTAAGGGACATCCGGGCTGTTGGCAGTTCTGAAGCTCTGGAGAGAAATGAGGTAGTAGAGGGCCTGGCGGTCCTGCCTGAGCCCCTGGAATCACGTATCGGAAGCCAGGAGGAATTTCACAACCTTAAAACTGGACCCTACATCCCAGACAAGGCTTCTCTGGAAGTCAGAGCCGTGGCTGGGATCCACTGGGACCATTCCTCTCGGTTGAGGGGGCACTGCTAGGAGGGGCAGATAGCTGATGAGCCGATGAAGATGGTCAGCCCTGTGTCACATGATGCCTCCTCACTCCTCCAATAGGCAAAGACCTATTTATTTATCATAATAAAATGAAAGCCTCTGTTGGATTTTGGCTAGACTCTGCAGAGATGGTGAAGTTTTTCACTAACTAGGTGACCTGTAAAAGCCTTCTTTTTCCTGAGCCAGTCTGCAGACCTAGAACGTTCTTCCCAAGAGTGGAATGCTCTTGAGATCGTGAGCAGGATACAGGCACGTCTGTTGGGATTGACGGTATTATGGTCACCATGCCCACATTGTCCCTGTCCTCTTGTGGATGCAGGGCCCCTGCGCTGGAGTGGGTGGGGCGATGCATTGATGTAACCTTCTGTGTCCCTCCACAGTTGCTGGCTGTCACTCGGGAATGGCGCCATCTGGGCCTTTGTGGCCCCTGCCCTGTTCATCATCGTGGTATGTTCTCTGTCTTGCGGGTGCGGAGCTGGGTGGGGCTGGGGGTAGTGGAGTAGAGGAAGCACTGGGCTATGTGGAGATGGGGCTGGGATCCCCGGGAGTAATGTCCGAGGCTGTGGCAACACCAATTCTATTACAGCCCCTCTTGTGGCCCCTGACCCAGAGCCTCATTACTCCAAAAGATACTTGGCAAGGTTGGCCATGTTTTCAGATTTAATGCAGACCAGGTTAAGGCCCTTGGTGCTTTTCCCGCCAAAGCAACCAGTATGGGTGTGCACCCAGGTGGGGCAGTGCAGACCCAGCTGGTTCTTTTCCTTCTCGCTGTTCTTTCATAATTTCCTCACATGCACATCTCCATGGTCAAGGAGATGCAGGATCCAAGGCTGCGTTAGGAAGTTTTAGTCAAAGCTCCCTGGGAACCACAGGTAACAGAACTCCTGTGATTATGAAGGACCTACTCAGAGAGGTTGACAGAAATCGGGATTTATAAACTCATAGTCAGGAATGCTTGTCATGGCTGCTGGGTTCAGGATTCAGACATGGCCATCTCCACGTGTTTCTGGCTTCTCACATCTCAGCTCTATTTTCCTGTAAGTCGGCTCCATTCTTAGGCTGCCCCAGATGCTGGTAAGGAACTCTTAGGACCACACAAAATTTCAGTATCCATCTTGGGGGGAAAAAACTCCTTTACTTTTCTTGCTATTGTTCTGCTGACATGTCCCACAAAATCCTATGATTGATTCTCATCATTTCTAATGAGCTTGACTTGGAACTCTGCCCACCATTGACCCCCTCTCTCACTGAAGTCAGAGGAGCAACATGCTCTGATTGACCAGAGGAATGGAGTGTTCTGATTGGGAAGCAGAATGTTCTGACTGGCCTGAGGAACAGACTGTCCTGATTGATCAGCCCTCCCTGTGGCCAGAGGAATGAAATGCTTTGATTGGCCAAAGTTCTGAAATGCTCTGATTGGCTAGACCTAGGTCACATTTCTAACCCTGGGTCCTTGTACTTAGTTTCTGGTGAAGTTATTTAACATTAATGATAAAGGCTGAAATTTATAGAGATCTTTTAAGAAAGATGTTTTTACATTAAATGTCTCTTTTCCTTGCCCTTGAAATAGCTACTTGAAGAGACAGTGATTTCTGTTTTATAGAGGAGCAGATTGAATGATAAACTCCTGGCCCTGATTGCAGCTGTATTGCTTTAGGTGTTCCCTTCCTCTCCTCCTCCCCTTCTCCTTGCCATCTTCCTCTTGGTATTCTCCTCCTCCTTCTCCCCAGGTGCTAGTAAACCAGCTTGAGCTCTCTTGAGCAGAAAAGGCTCAGTCCTGGGAAGCACGAGGGAATCAAACATGGCTGGTTCTGGGCACTCAGTGATGTCAGCTGGTATCTCCTACTCAGCGCTGCCGCTGAGTAGGCCCCGCTGCCTCCTTGCTGTCTCCATCTGGATCAGGCAGGCTTTCCTGGGGAGGACAGCTCCTAATGGAGCTGGCACCCTGACAACACTCTTCAGCTCAAGGTGGGGAGGGAGGCACTCCTCCCAGCAGTCCCCACAGAAGTCCCAGGGCAGATTCTGATTGGTTCCTGTGGGTCAGGTGCCTGTCCCAGAGCCAATCACGGAGACTGAGATGGAGACAGATGATTGTTCGGGCCTGAACCACATGGCTGCCCAGGGGTCACCCCCCTGAACTCCAGGGCCTGGAGGTGGGGGTTCTCAGGAAGCCCTGTGAGAAGGGGGCTTTGGGGAGAGGGGAACAGCATCCTTGCACCCTGCTCAGTATTTGGGGTCTGGTCAGGGGTGAGGCATCCCCATGCTGTCCCAGTCTGAGCATCTCTCCCCACAGGTGTTGGGGGCTGATACCAGGAAACCTCCCCCACAACCCTCTTGCCCACCCTGAGCATCCACAAAACACTCTTCACACTCTGGGCTGAGACTCCAGAGGATGCTCTCCACACACCCCCAGGGTGGGGTCAAGGCTGTGTTTATTACCTCTCCAAAGGCTGCTGTCTTTGAAGCACCCTGGGTGACCCTGATACTGAAGGCGTGGGAGGGGACTCCAGCCGGAGACAATTGTGCATTTGGTGTCCTCATTCATCGCCTCCCAATCCTGATGACAAACCCAGCTTCCCATGTCACCAGTGATGGCGGTGAGAGGATGGACTTCAAGAGGGTCTGTGGACGGCATTGAAGCCCACCACCCTGCTCCCCTCCCCCACGGGGATATTTCCTAAATATTGTGAAGCCAGCCCCCCTTTCTCTCACCCCCTGCTCCCTTCCCCAGCTGCTGAGTTGAAACCTTCTTTTGACTTTGTTGCATATTCACTGACAGGGACTGAAGCCCTGGGCCCTGGTGGTTAATTAGAAATGTGTCCAAGGGAAGATTCCTGAAGATGTGGCTTCCTGCTTCTTAATTAAAATTCCATTCAGGCATCCTCATGCTACATGAGGTGCAGCAGCATCTTCTTGGTAAAGGGTTTCTGGAAGGGCAGAGCGGGGACCTCATTGTGGTGTCCTCGTCTGTTTGGGACCCGAGGGAGGGCGGGTGGTGCCAGCCCCGCACACGATCCCCTCGTTCTGGCTGCACTGACTCGCTCCCTTCCATGCTCATCTCCTTCCAGGTGATGTGGGCTCTGGGGCGTCCACAGGTACAAGCAGGAGATGGGGAGTAGGGGGGTGCTGCAAGCCTCCTGGATCCCCAGTGGTCCCAGCGCTCAAGCGTCTGTGCCAGAGGAGAGGCGGGGCTGTGCTCCCAGCTCTGTGGGGCTTCAGGGCCCCTGGGCTCTCTGTAAGATCCACATGGGGCCCTGGTGGGAGAAGTGGGCATCAACCAATCCTGATACTGTGCCCCTCCTGCCCGGGGTGGGGAGGGGTGATCTGTATGGATGTGGACCAGACTCAGAAGAGGAGGGCCCAGGAGTGCATCCCCAATTCCCTCAAGCAGGACAGTGGGGGGCAGGGGCTGCTCCATCCCCCACAGACCACACTCCTGTCTGCAGTGCCCGTGCTGCCCTGGCCACAGACTCCCTGGGTTCCGATGCTGTCCCTCTGCCCTCAGCTCCTCTGTCTCGCAGGAGCCAGGGTCCCACACACCCCATCTCTGATTGCTGGCTCCCTTGTGCTTGGGGCTTTTCTTTCTTTATCCATCATGGATGGTCAGAATCATGTAGCAGGGTCACCTCCATGAGGGAAGGGGGCACAGCTGTCTCTGCAAGGCCAGGGTGATGCACACCTGCTCTGTGAAGGCGGTCTCCTTCCAAGAAGGGCCGCCAGGTTGGGGAAGGGACGGGACTGTCGTCTCAGGTGTCCATCCTCTGCAGGAACTCTGAGCTCCGAGCACAGACCAGGGTTCTTCATTTAATTGCTTTCAGCTATGGGAGGTGGCACGTTATTGTGGTGATGGGTCCCTGAGCCTTCAGTCCAGGCTGTCCCCTGTCCCAGGGCTGTGTGAAGACTGTCTACAGTCATATTACACCCAGCCTCTCACAGGATGACAGAGGCCCCTGTGAGCGACCCGGCGGGCACTCTCGTCTCCTGCTCCTGGGGTCAGGGAAGACCCTTCACTTTGTCACCCAAATGGAGACACAGCTGACTGACTCCAGTCCCCCCGACAATTAAAGCCTCCAGGTCAGAGCATGGATGGTGGTTGGGGGTGGAAGGGAAGCAGTTGAATGTGTAAGTCCCCCATCCCTGCTCTCTCTCTCTCTGTGCTGACCTCACCCCTCAGGTCTGGAAGGCCCGGCAGCATCACCCCCTCCCAGTCTCCCTGGGTGATCTGAGTGTTTCATCTGACTTCAGTCAGTGACAGTGGGGGATCCAAGGCTTCCCTGCCTGGATCCTTCCCCCCACCCACCGCAGTGTGGGGTCTGGCTGCAGCAGGGTCCCTGCACCCCAGGTCCTCCAGGATCACTGGAGCCCCACTGTCCATCCTGGGGGGTATTACCTCCAGCCCCACCCTAGCCGCTCTCCTTGACATCAGTCATCAACACCTGAGGACTGCAGTTCTCAAACTTGTTAGCAAGGAAATTACTGGGGAGCTTGGGAGCAGTTCCCACCTTAGAGGTTCTAGATTTACTGGATGTGGGCTCTAGGACTTTTCAGAGCTCCAGGGGATTCCACCATGGAGCCAGCTTGAGGTCTGAGGAGGGCCAGGGAAAGTCAGGGAGCCTTGGATGATGAGGAGGGCGGTGTAGACCTAGACCTGTTCGGCGACTTCACAGTCGAGTGCAGGGTCTGCCAGCGGTGGCCCACGTGGTAAATCCTGTGTAGGAGCACAGGCAATTACTTACAAGTCATCTGCAGCAGCTGTCACACTGAAGCCATTGAGTTGAGTTGTTTCAGTAGAGACTGTGAAGCCTAGAAAGCCAAAACTATTTGCTACTTGGACCTTGAGAGAAAAATCATGCAGACCCTGGGCTGGGGGACGCAGTGGAGGGGTCCGGAGACCCAGCCTCTCTGACCCTCAGGGCTCATGCTGGCTGGGGTTGGGTGCGTCTCATGTCCCTTGTCTCCTCTGAGGACCTGAGGTTGTGTGTGTTGAGTTGTTCTCCATTGTTCAAGGGCCCCCTGAAGACAGCAGTTTTCAGGATCACAGATACGGCCTGGCTCCATTGTGTAAAGTGTGCACAGCTCTGTCTGGGTGCGGGTTCACATGAGTACGTCTGTGGGAAAGAAACATCTGGATGGATGCAATGGGATAGGGTTCCCTCCAGAGGGAGTCCTATCTGGGGGCTACCTGCTTGCATAGCCCATGCATATAAAAAACACCCGGCAATTTTAAACTAAAACACTTTGGCAAGGTGCAGGTTCATGTTGGGGCATGTGGTTTCTGTGTGTCCCGGTGAGGTTGATCTTGGAGGGGCAAGGACCTGGGGGACAGAAATTGTCATGGTGAGGCCTGCTGGGCCCATGACGGGGCCCGGGGAAGGGCAGATCCAAGCCCCTTCTGGGAACAGCTCACCCTTCACCCCACTGGCAGATACTGACCCCCCCTCCCAACTGTCCCTTCACAAACCATCCTACCTGATTATGAGGGGACATGGATGTCATTCCATGGATGTCCTTCAGTGAGCCTGAGTACAGATATACCTATGGGGCCAGCAGGACTTACAGAAACAGGGACACAACTTGAGCCTCCTAAAGGGCTTGTTCCATGCCGGCCCCACTGGGGAGAGAGCCTCCAAGCCAGGGAAGAGAAAAGACTGAAGCTTTAAAGTCCTTCTCTCACATGAAACAATGGCCTGGTTCAAAACTGGGAAAGGAGTACATCAAGGCTGTATATTGTCATGCTGCTTATTTAACTTATATGCAGAGTACATTAGGTGAAATGTCAGGTTTCATGAGGCACACGCTGGAATCAATAACCTCAGATACACAGATGATACCATCCTTATGGCAGAAAGTGAGGAAGAACTAAAAAGCCTCTTGATGAAGGTGAAAGAAGAGAGTGAAAAAGCTGGCTTAAAAATCAACATTCACAAAGCTAAGGTCATGGCATCTGGTCCCATCACTTCATGGCAAATAGATGGGGAAAAAGTGGAAACAGTGGCAGATAATATCTTCTTGGCCTCCAAAAATCACTGTGGACAGTGACTGTAGCCATGAAATTAAAAGACTCTTGCTCCTTGGAAGAAAAGCTATGACAAACCTAGACAATGTATTAAAAAACAGACATCACTTTGCTGACAAACTTTTGTATAGTCAAAGCTGTGGTTTTTCCAGTAGTCATGTATGGATGTGAGAGTTGGCCCATAAAGAAGGCTGAGTGCCAAAGAATTGATGCTTTCGAACTGTGGTGTTGGAGAAGACTCTTGAGAGTCCCCTGGACTGCAGATCAAGCCACTCAATCCTAAAAGAAATCAACACTGAATATTCATTAGAAGGGCTGATGCTGAAGCTGAAGTTCCAGTACTTTGGGCACCTGATGTGAAGAACTGACTCATTAGAAAAGACCCTGATGCTGGGAAAGATTGAGGGCAAGAGAAGAGGGTGATAGAGGATGAGATGGTTGGATGGCGTCACTGACTCAATGGACATGAGTTTGAGGCAACTCTGGGAAAAGGACAGGGAAGCCTGGCATGCTGCAGTCCATGGGGTTGAAAAGAGTTGGACACAATTGAGCAACTGAACAACAACCACCTCTCACCTAGGAAGAAGCAAACCAGAGTGGTTATGTGACTCTACAAATACAGGTGTGTAAAGATACATAAATACAGATACAGTTGTTGTTTAGTCACTAAGTCATATCCGACTCTTTGTGACCGTGTGAACTCTAGCCCACCAGGTTCCTCTGCCCATTGGATTTCCAGGCAAGAATACTGGAGTGGGTTGCCATTTCCTTCTCCAGGGGATCTTCCCAACCCAGGGGTTGAACCCAGGTCTCCTGCACTGGCAGGCAGATTCTATACCACTGAGCCACCAGGGAAGCCCCATGGATACAGTTACCAACTCCTCCTAAATACAGATACAGAAATGGGTGCAATTAGTTATAGGCATATAAATACAGAGTCCTAAATGCCTATAGGGACATAGAAACAAGTAGAGATACAAACCGTACTGTTTACTATGTCTATACGTGTCTCTATACTTTCATTGGGAGATCGTGGCCACATCCCAGTGAGTTTTCATGAATACCTGAGTAGCCCAGAGTCAGGTTAAGAAACACAGCATGGTCTGAACCCCAGAAGCCCTGCCCCATCGTTCCCTCCTCCCAGCAGAAGGCCCCCGTGGTCTTGAGTGTATATCCTCCCCCTTCCTTTTTATCTGCCGAAATGCAGCTTGTGAATTATTGGTTTGATGTTCTGTCATAAGTAGCTTGTTGGCTGTTCTAATGCAGAGACACTTAGTTGATGAGATACATGATATTCACGTTATAGACGCCTCACTCCAGGGCCTTTCCCAGTTTCCTGCCAGGCACAATCCAGGGCGAGTGAAATGCAGTGGGGGACCGGGCCTGCTTCTGCTTTGTATTTTCATGAAAATACGAAGATTTGTTTCGCCTGCAGCTGCCGTCTCCCACTTAAGTGCGTTGATGCGGGATCAGAGGTTCACTGCGCCTTCTCTCATATTGCTGTGGCGGACGTGACTGTCTTACCAACTCAGAGGAAGCATGCACGCCAGATGAAATCAGACAGGCCTACACTGAAAGAGAGAGAGGGGAAATAAATAAGCCCCAGCAGAAGCTTTGGAGAGATGGGCACGAAGATGAATTATAACAGCCAATCATGCGGCAGCTTAACCATTATTGAAATGCTTCCTTCCGGGTCTTAAATACAGAGACCAGGAAATAACACAAGATCTGAAATTAGATCAGTCACTTGTAGCGTTTCTATGTCTGTGAAACGATTTGCAGTAATCTGATCATCCGTTTAGCGACCACATCAAGGAGTCTGTGAACCATAGCCTGAATCGTCTGGCTTCACACCTGAGAAGTCTGGGGCAGGGTCCCAGTTCAGCCTCCAAGCCAGCAGAGGGAGGGGGTGGTTGTGATGTGACCTCTGGGCTACGTGGGTTGTTCAGGCTCCTCCCCTTGCGTCCTTCTCCCAGGTTCTGGGCTTTGTGGCTTCTCCATCCTCTCCCCCAAATTATTGGGACACTTCATGGTTAAGCATGTTTTCCTCCTGAGACCAAAGACATCACTGAGACATTCACAGGAAAAAGGATTTATGTTAGTCCCCTTTTATAATTTAAGTAATTTGATTTTTGAACATTAACACACATGGCTAAAAATTTGAAAGCAAAGCTCAATAATATATATGAATAGTCTCTGCCCACATCTCTCTTTCAGTTCTCTGATTTCCACCCACCTCCCCAAAGAAATGCCCCTGGTGCTAACTTCTTGTGTATTCTAGGAGTGCTACACAGATATCAGTTCAGTTCAGTTCAGTCACTCAGTCGTGTCCGACTCTTTGCGACCCCATGAATTGCAGCATGCCAGGCCTCCCTGTCCATCACAAACTCCCGGAGTTTACTCAAACTCATGCCCATCGAGTCGGTTATGCCATCCAGCTATCTCATCCTCTGTCGTCCCCTTCTCCTCCTGCCCCCAATCACTCCCAGCATCAGGGTCTTTTCCAACAAGTCAACTCTTCACATGAGGTGGCCAAAGTATTGGAGTTTCAACTTCAGCATCAGTCCTTCCAATGAACACCCAGGACTGATCTCCTTTAGGATGGACTGGTTGGATCTCCATGCAGTCCAAGAGACTCTCAAGGGTCTTCTCCAACACCACAGTTCAAAAGCATCAATTTTTCGGCGCTCAAATTTCCTCGCAGTCCAACTCTCATATCCATACATGGCCACTGGAAAAACCATAGCCTTGACCAGACGGACCTTTGTTGGCAAAGTAATGTCTCTGCTTTTTAATATGCTATCTAGCTTGGTCATAACTTTCCTTCCTAGGAGTAAGCATCTTCTAATTTCATGGCTGCAATCACCATCTGTAGTGATTTTGGAGCCCCAAAAAATAAAGTCTGACACTGTCTTCACTGTCTCCCCATCTATTTCCATATAGATGAATATAAATATACATTCACTTTGTTCTATGCATTTTCTGCATGGAAAGTGCTACCTTGGTCCATAATGCATCCAGGGAGCAGGCTGCCCATGGTAGCCCCCCAGCCTGCTCCTTGTCAGAAACAATTCAGGTTGTTTCCAGTCTTCTTGTTACAAACAAGGCTTCAGCTTTGGCCAGTGTGTGAGGAACCTAGGATATAAATTCCCAAAGTGAGAGAGGCAGCACTTGCTGGATGGCAGACAGAGGACCACGCTAAGCATTCTTCCCCCAGAATGCAAGGAATTTACTGGAGGAAGTATAGGTGGGAGAAACCCAAACGTATCAGAAGTCTAGAAATCAACCAAAGGCATAGAGACTGAAAAGCGTTTGATCACGAAAATCATGCATCTTAGTGACAGAAGCAGAGTCTGTGCTTTTGATTCGCCACTCCAGCTGATAGTCTCAACTCTGTGACACAGCTTGTCACCTCCGGAGATGACTGTGCAGTATCCACCTGACCTCAGAAGAGGCTGTTTGCAGACTTCCCTGAACCTCAGTGTCTGGAATTAAAATTCACCTTCTTTCCTGTTTTTTAATGGTTATTTTTGGCTGCATTGGTCTTTGTTGCTGCCCGTGGGCTTCTCTCTAGTTGAGGTGTGCATGCTTAGTTGCTCCGTTGCCTGTGATGTGGGATCTTAGTTCCCCAACCAGGGATCAAACTCACGCCCCCTATCTTGGCGTCACTGGTCACTGTCCAGTGACTGTGTCACTGTCCCACTTGAATGGTCTGCCCCCACGTTTTTCACATCCGTGCTGTCCCACCTCTCTCTTGTCTGCTGAGTGTGGCTTTCCTGTGGGTGTTGCCTGGTTAGCCAGTGTGGAGTGGGGAGGGCACTGGCATTGTGGATATTCCTGTTTGCCAGCTTCTTCCATCTTCCCTGACCTTGGGAGATGTCCACCTTTAACCTCACTTTACAGGTGAGAGAATGGGAGTGAGTGAGAGGGCCTGACCATGTGGAGCCAAGCTGCCAGGCGTGGAGGTAGTCAGTGAAGATGGGGGTCCCACTGACAGCATCTGTTAGTTGTCTGCTATAAAGGTTAATGGACTTCTCAGGTGGTTCAGTGGTAAAGAATCTCCCTGCCAATGCAGGAGACACAGATGTGGGTTTGATCCCTGGGTGGGGAAAATCCCCTGGAGGAGGAAATGGCCACCCACTCCAGTATTCTTGCCTGGAGACTCCCATGGACAGAGGAGCTTGGCAGGCTGCAGTCCATGGGGTCGCAAAGAGTCAGACACCAATGTACGACAGACACACACACACATGCATAAAGGCTAATAAACCCTTATTCACTTACTGTGATGGTGTGAGCAAGGGGCTGAATGGGCAGAAGGGCCAGCTTCCCAGTGCTCCATCCCAAAGAACAGTGCAGGCAGGGATGCTCACTGATGGAGAGGCTGCTGCTGAGTCCTGGACCAGGAAGCCAGGGAGGAGGAGGTAGGAGGAGGGCTGGGAGTGGAGAAGGTGCGGGTCACTGAGGCAGAGTGGGGAGACATGTCTGCAAGACTCCTGAGATAAGGGGTATCAGCAGAGGTACTTTGGAAAGGTACCAGGCTGAACCCCCTAAGAAGGCACTGAATGCAGGTATTCAGGCCAGGAATGCAGATATATGTGTGGCATGGTCGGTCAGAGTGGGAGGGGCCTGAATCCCTGCCTGCAACTTCCTTCAGACCTTAAGATGCCCTGCTGTGCCCCAGGTCGAGGATGAGGAGGGCCACTTTCCCTATGAGGCTTGCCAGGGAAAGTCTTTGTTCTTGCCTGTGGTCGGGCCTGGAAGTTCACACATGGCCAGGAGCCTGACTTCTCAGTGATTCTGTAAATGACCTCTGAGCTTTTCAAATACAAAGAAGTCCCCAGCCACAGCACAACCCTGGATTCCAGCTGGCGTGGATCCTGTAACGGAAAGAAATCTAGAGGGAGGGGTCACTTCTGCTGTCGCCTTCCTGGTCAGACTCCTGTTCAGGACCCTGGAGAGCTGCCCACGGGAGAGGACAGGTTGTGATGGAACCACTGCCACCGACCCTTGCAGCCCCCCAGCCCTCAGCCCCCAAGGGGAGCTTCCCAGCCCCCCAAACCCCAAGGGGACCTTGTCTAGCAAGGAGGGAGCACTGGGCAGAAGATGAAGAATCTTCTACCATGGCCTCTGTGGATCCTGCAGCTGGGAGCCTGGAGTGGGGCCAGGAGGTGAGAGTCAGACTGTCCTGGGGCTTTGGAGGTGTGATTTCCTATCTTTCCAACACTCAGACTGCACTGTGGGTGTTAATACTTACTAAGTGGAAAAACTGAGGTTCAGAGGACTTCAGTGTCACCCCCAGGGAATACATGGTGAAAGGAAGTTGGAACCAGTTCTGTCTGATTCTGAAGTTCACAACCTCCTTGCCTCAGTGCTGAGTGGAGCAGTGCTTGCTTTCTTTCTTTTAATATTTATTTATTAATTTTTGGCTGCACTGGGTCTTCATCGCTGCACGCAGGCTTTCTCCAATTGCAGCGAGCAGGTGGCTACTCTTTGTTGCCATGCGTGGTCTTCTCCCTGCAGTGACCTCTCTTGTTGTGGAACACGGGCTCCAGGGTGTGCAGGCTTTACTGGTGCGTAGGCTCAGCAGGCTCGCAGGCTCCAGAGTGTAGTCTCATTAGTTGTGGTCCACAGGCTTCGTTACCCCATGGCATGTGGGATCCTCCTGGACGAGGGATCAAACTCGTGTCCCCCGAATTGCAAGGTGGATTCCCAACCACTGGGTCACCAGGGAAGCCTGAGAGGTGCTTTCTTTGATGTGCTTCTGAGGACTAGCCCTGGGATGTTGGGCTGTCTTTTCTCAGTAGCATAAATATGTGCTCCCGGAAGCAGTCTTGCAGGGGATCTGCGTAGCTGAAAGTTCAAAGACACTGTTAAATTTCTCCCAGAGGTGCCATCTGTTTGCTTGAGAAGCCTGGCTGGGGAGTGGGTGCCGCCAGGTGGACTCAGACGTCCTGCAGGTGCGCTCCGGTGCTTACCTTGTCTCCTGTGCTCCTCGTGCAGGTCAACATTGGCATCCTCATCGCGGTGACCAGGGTCATTTCACAGATCAGCGCCGAGAACTACAAGATACATGGAGATCCCAGCGCCCTCAAGTAAGCTGGACCCGGGGCTGTCAGTCATGCCCCCCCACTGGCCACTGCTGCTCCGGGGGTGGCAGGAGGACAGGTCATATTCTTGGGCTCGCTCTGTGTCCACTTGACGTCACAGGGAGCACAGAACTCACGCCGTCATCCATCTCAACCAGGAGCAGCTCCCTTGCCCAGCTCGCTGCCCTATCTGTGAAATAGGGGGTTTATTAGATGTCCTCCAGAGACAGCTTCACCCCTAAAGTTAGAGGAGCTTGTGGTGGGATACAGAGGAGGGTTCTCAAGCCTGACTGTCCTGCTGCATCGGTCGTGGCTCAGCCCTTACTATCTGCTGAGACCTTGTGAGCTGTTGAACCCCATAGCACCCTGCTTTGCTGATCTGTGTGGTGGGGGTGATAGCGGCCATCTCAAAGGTTGTCCTGACCTGGGCTGGGGCTGATCCATCCACAGAAGGAACACGTGTCTCCACACTCACATTTGCTGCCTTCTGGGGCTTCCTTCACCCCATTATTGGGGATCTGCTGCTTGCAAGTGTCAGAAAACCCAAGACAAGATGACTCAAGCAAAGGGCATATCTATCAACACAGGCAACCACGAGTCCAGGAGAGAGTCTAGAATGGCTTAGTCCAGGACCCAGTCTGCCTGCATTTCTCTGCCCCACATCACCTGTTGGTTTCACCCTGAGGTGAACTGTGCCTCCTGGTGACAAAATGGCTGCCAAAGAAGTTTCAAGTCCATGGGAAAGTGTGTCTCTTTCCCTCAAAATCAGACAGAGGTCCTGAGCCTCCAGGCAGACTCAGACCAGGCCATATGCCCATCCATGAATCAGTTACAGTGGATGGAAGTCAGCAGTTAACCCAGGCCTGAGTCACATGGTCCATCCGGGTTCTGGGGTGCAGGCAGCGTCTCTAAACCACAGGGCCAGGAAGTGGGAGAGGTGGCTCCTTGCAGGGAATTTAGGGGCTGTTACACAAATAAGGCACGATTCCCGGGTGGTGCTAGTGTTAAAGAACCGGTCTGTCAATGCAGGAGAAGTAAGAGATGTGAGTTTGATCCCTTGGTCAGGAATATCCTCTGGAGGAGGAAATGGCAACTCACTCCAGTGTTCTTGCCTAAGAATCCCATGGACAGAAGAGCCTGGCAGGCTATTGTCCATAGGGTCACAAGGAGTCGGAAATGACTGAAGTGACTTAGAAACAGGACACAGTTACCAGGCAGCTGGCTTTCTGTAAGTTACTTTAGCTACACTACATCTTTTCTGATCTGAAAGGGAAAAGAGTAAATATATCTGCGGCAAATCGATAAGACAATTATTCTGTAATGAATTCTAAACACTGTAAATTAACCTGACAAGTGGCTCTGGCTTCTCGGACTTTTTCAGCCCCTGGAAACCTTGGAGATGCTCCTGAGTCAGGGTCACTTCCACTCCTCTTCCATCAGCGAGAACAGGCAGCGCTGCTCCATGAGGCAGCCTGTCCCCAGCCAAAGGGCCTGGCCAGGGAGGAGCCTGACCCTCCCTCACCCCAACCTCAGTCCCTAGGCCCTCCACTCCATAGACAGGGCCCTGGTCTGTCTCCAGCACGGACTCTTGCTGCCCCTCTGACTCGGTACCCAGGGGACCACTGGCCTAGCTGTGCCCAGAGCAGCCTCGGTCTCAGTTCACACCCACCCCTCTCTCTGGCCCCTGTCCCCTCTTCACGCACTGTGGCCCAGGAGGCAGCTGAGTCCACGACCTGGCTGCTCTCTGTGGGGACCTGGTCTCGGAGTGGAGGCTGACACATGGGAAATGGGGCCGTGATGGGTGTTTCAGCCTTTCTGAGGAACCATGACGGGGGCAATGCCACTGTGTCCTGTGTCCTTCAGGTGACACAACGGCCCTGGTCCAACCTTCTGGAGAGAGTCCAGCTGGTCTCTCTGGACAGACCCCTGACTCTGATGTCACTCAGCACGGACTCCTCTTCACGTGGTGCAGCTGGACCCTGGGTAGCTCCCTCACTCCCTTCTTAGTGTCATTAGAGTGACCGTTCCGTCCCTGGGCTGGTGAAGCAGGAACCCTGGAAGCTGGGCGAGAAGATGCAACACAGCCTCCTCAGGACACTTCCGGCTCTGTCTCTTGGATTCAATCTAAGCCTCTCCTTCCTGCCCATCAGCTCAATGCTCAGTGCCTAATGGGGTCAGATGCTTCCTCGGGAGCCCTAATGGGCTGCCTTCCACCTGCTTTCTCATCTCTATTTATTGGTCATGATTTCAGACTCCCCAGAAAGCAGCAGAGAACATTCAGTTTTCCCAGTGAGATCAGGGACTGGTGGTGTGGAGGGAGATGTGAACGACGTGGAGACTTGGGTGGTTAGAGGACGCGGGAGGTGGAGCCCCATGCAGGCCCCGCCCCCCGGGGGGAAGCCAGTTGTGGCGGGGGGGCCACATCAAGGAGTCACGTAGTTGCTTTCTTGCGTGCCTGCCTGGTGCGTGCGTATGGACAGCGTCCCCTTGCCCAGGCCTTCGACTCTGCAGGGACCCTGCTCCTTCCGCCTTTGACGAGGAGACCTGGCAGCTTGGTTTACGAGTCCTCAGAGAGAACCTACTAGAGGAGTTTCTCCCAAGATCTCATCATTTATTGCTCTATTTTTTAAAGTAAAAATGAACCATCTCTTTGAAAGTAGCACATTTGATACCGATTTGTCGGCGGCTGCTCCTTTCAATTACAGATTTTTCAGGATCTAAAGGTTGAACCTAAATCATTCATGATATTTTATTTCCCAGATTCAGGTGTTTTAACTGTATTAACATTATGAAAACACACGGCGGCAGCTTCCCTGAGAGCTGACATGCGGGAACAGCCCTTGGTTTCTCAGGGATTTGCCGCCAGGAGCTGTCACTGCCGGGAACTCGGCCTTCTGACCCGGAAGTGCCTTGGGGCTGTTACACCGGCTCCCGGAAGAGGCTGGATCCAAGTGCCCCACGTCTGCAGGCTCATCTATGTGCCCTTCCTTCATCCGTTCAGTGACCACTTCCTGAGAGCTCGCAGGTCCTGGCGCCTTGCTGCGCTTTGGGGCTGCGGAGATGCAAAGTCCAGCCTCCAGAGAACTCACCCTCCAGTGAGCGAGACCGTGTCAGCCACTGCGCTGAAGGACGAAGGGTGTGTGGGTTGCTGACCTGGGCAGCACGGCGCCCATCAGCCTCCAGACTTTCTAAAAAGCTCACATGCAGAGCCTCCCTCCATCCCCATCCCCATGGAAAGCTGAGCTGTTTCAGGAGTCAGGTAGACGGGGCTTCAGTTAGCATGTGATTTGCAGGGCATATCGGAGACAACCAGGACTTGGACAACCTAATGGGCACTGCCTCAACACCAGCTCTGTTCTGGGCTCTCCAGACCCTGAGGGACTGAGATCCGTCTTCTTGAGGAACTCACATTCCAAGGGGGGAGCCTCAGAGCTGATGCTGCAGGTGCCCCAGCCCTGGGTGTGTCGACCACCTTACCCAGCCCCACAGCTCTGCTTCCCTCTGTGGCACCTGGAATCAGCATTTCCGTCAGCATCACCACCGGCTGGGTCAGGGCGGTCATCCCGAGTTTGCCCAGTGGACGTGCTGGCTCCCAAATGCCCCGAGCAGGTTGCAGTCCAACCAGAGCTGAGCTGTCAGCTTGGCCCAGGGCTGGCCTGGCGCCAACCTTGTCTTATACATTTGGGGTGGTCAGCTTCTCACCCAGGGTCTCCTGAAGGGAAGAGCCAGGTCTCACTCCCAGCAGCGGCTCTGTCTGCTCCCATCTGGAAACCTTGCATCTGGACACCCCCTGCCTGCCCATCACCCAGAGTCCATCCCTGTTTCTCTGGCAGGTTGACCGCAAAAGCTGTGGCCGTGCTGCTGCCCATCCTGGGAACCTCGTGGGTCTTTGGCGTGCTTGCTGTCAACAACCAGGCCATGGTCTTCCAGTACATGTTTGCCATACTCAACTCCTTACAGGTGAGGGCCCAATGGGACTGTCAGCCTGGGAGCTGTCAGCTTTGTGAATAGATGCTGGGTGCAGGTTGCCATGGCAGCAGGAGGCAAACACTCTGATCTGTTTCCTCCACACACATTCACCTTGTGAACCCAAAGGGTGGGAGCATCCCTGAGGACAGAGGCATGGATGAGACACACACCAGGGTCTCTGAGCAAACAGGGCGTGGAGGACCCCATTTACAACAGGGTTGCCTCATTTTTCAGGGCAGTACCTGTGGGAGATACATCTAGCCTGAATGGAAGATGGTCAGCATGTGGGTGGCTCCCAAAAGGGAGCTGGGCATGGAGGGGTGGTGAAGAGGGAGTTACCTCAGGTTCTGAGTTCTCATCCGCCTTCTGCATAGAGGGACAGAAAAGGTAACAGCCTGGAAACGGGAGATCTGAGATGCCCAGAGTTGGAGTCCCCAGACCCACAAGCCCCTGGTGGAAGGATGGAGGCGGATGCTCACTGCCATCCATAGCCTACACAGCCGAGCTGCAGGCTGAATCCTGGCAAACGTCACTGCGGCCCAGCCCAGCCCTCACCGTGATGTCCTTGCTGCCCCTGGGTCTTCACGACCAGCAGCTGTGTTGCACTTTTAATCTGTAATAAGCCCCTATACACAGCTTCCTTTTGGTTGTCATGGTGACAGGGTATAGGTTGTCGTTGCAGCAGCCCTTGCACACCACAGGTCCTGGGTTCCTCCTTTATCCTCTGTGTCCCCGTCTCCTCTTCCATAAAATGGGAACAGTAATAGGACTCACTTCATGGGGCTGCTTTTAGCACTCAATGAGATGAAGTGTTTGCCTCATGCTGACACAGAGGAGCAGCCTCTAGATGTTTGGGGACATCCTCGTCTTGCATCTGTTTTCATTGTCATCATCATCCTTGGTCTGCCGGTGAGAACACAAGGGCTCTTAGCTGGTAGGCTTGTGCCCTCCCGCTTGTCCTCCCCAGCAAATTTGCTCCTCTTCCAGGTTCAGCCAATCTGGGCATGTACCTGTCTCTGTGTCTTGGTCATGGTGTCTGTCTGCATCTAGGTTAGATTACAGGACACCCTTCCATCCTCATGGTTTCATGGTGAAGCATCACAGCTTGCTCCCATCCTCTCCAACACCAAGCCATGCCGATGCCACTCTCAGAGTCCATGGGTGACATTGGAAAGAACCCTCAGAAAGTGTTTGTAACAAAAATGCAAGCGGCTCTAATTCTGTGTTTTCTTCCCTTTCCTTCCCAGGGATTCTTCATCTTCCTCTTTCACTGTCTCCTGAATTCAGAGGTATGTCTGCTCCACTTCCTGCCAACATGAAGCGGGTTTTTCATTTCTGAAAGGCACAGAGAGCAGGAAAGGTGTGGCCTCATCTGCCTGGTTTCTGGGACTGTAACCCTGAATGAGCCTTGGTATCTGTAACAGGTTGTGTGCAGGGGGCTGCTTTCCATCAGTCCTTCCTCCCTCATCCTGGTTGCTAAGCAACATACACATATCCTCCCTCACTGATGTCACCCAGGGACTGCTGGCCGCATGGAGGACCAGGAGAGATGGAGACAGTGTGGAGTAACTGAGTTGGAGATTCAGGACCTTGTTTGGCATCTGGTATATTAGGGAGAGTGAGATGCAGATGGGCTCCCAGCAAACCCTCCCCCAAGGTATACAGGAAGCTGGCCTGGGGTGTAAGGAAGACCCTTGACTACAGAGATTGGAGGGGGGCTTTTGTGATGCAGCTTCCAAGGGCTCTGGGGCACCTGGAGTGGGCTCATTCCTCTTGGTGCAGTCTGGGCCATTGCACCTGCCATGTACTTGGCCACGGGGATGGTGCAGGCTGCTCTGGAGCCCGTCTCTCAGGACTAGTAATCCATAGGAAAAGTTTTACCCTTACACTGTGGGTTTGCTGCCATGTTCCTCGGCATTTGAGCCAGGTGGCACTGGTGGTAAAGAGCCCACTTGCCACTGCAGGAGACATGAGACCTGGGTTCGATCCCAAGGTCGGGAAGATCCCCTGTAGGAGGGTATGGCAACCCAGTCCAGCATTCTTGCCTGGAGAATCCCATGGACAGAGGAACCTGGTGGGCTACAGTCCATGGGGTTGCAAAGAGTTGGTTATCACTGAAGTGACTCAGCACGCGTGCACACACACACACACACACACACACACACACACACAGACAACAGGCTGGAATTATGGGCACATGCCTCTGGAATGATGATTGAGAATAGGGTGGGAACATGTCCTGCTCTTTCAGGAGATTCTGCCCATTTGCATAGGAGAGGTCAGGCAGAGAGGAAGGAGATGTGGGGCGGGGCACACAGGGTGAGTTGCCCAGGATGATGGCAGCCAATGGAGGAGGGAGGTCACATGATTGCAAAGACCAAGGAGCAGCCCTTGGTCTGCTGACCAAGTCAGCAGCAGAGGCTGACTGATCGACTTGGCAGAGGGGGCAGGAAGGAGAGCAGCCTCAGAACCACATACAGCCTGTTCCACACCTGCATTTGTTCATTTACTGCTCTGGGTGAAGTCTGTGCCCCTCACACGCCCTGCTCCCTTGCTGTTCATTGTTGAGCATGTCTTGTCTCTTCACCCAGAGCTGTGAGGTCAGCAAAGACCAGGAGATCCAGCTTTCTCCCCGTGCAGGGCTGGGTATGGTGGGGGTTGGTGGGGAGGGGGGCACAGTCTGTATCTGCCAAACGAATCAGTGACACAGCGCAGCTCTGGAACCTCTAACCGTTTGGACCCGATACCTCCGAATCCAGTCTTGCCCCACATGTGGTGTTCTGGGCCTGGCGTCAGCACAAATTCCTCAGGACCTCTTAGAGTGACCTCTTATTGTTGCTTTTTCCACTTCTGAAATTGCTTCCACTGAGCCTTCCATTCTGCCTTTGAAGGTGAGAGCCGCTTTCAAGCATAAAACCAAGGTCTGGTCCCTCACAAGCAGCTCTAGCCGCCAAGCCAACGTGAAGCCCTTCAGCTCGGACATTGTGAGTGCATGTGGTGTCTTGTCTACACCCCTCCTGCGCCGGCCCATCCTTCTCCGAGTGCCTTCCATCCTCAGCCCGCCTTGACCCAGGGCTCTTGTTCCTTGTCCTCATTGCCTGGAAAGCCAGTCCACGCCGGCCGGGGACTTGCTCCAGCTTCACTGAGCTGCACACAGCTCCCGCCTTGCTGAGAACCAAGGGGTCCTGAGCCTGCGTCTTTCAAGTCCTGAGCCCCGGCCCCTCTGCTTCCTCCTTCCCTAAGCTCATTGTCTGCACCGTCTGCGTTGGGCAAATGGCAGGTCGAGGTGACGGAGCCTTGGCTCAGGTGCTGGTGCTTGTTGGTCGACCCTTGCACACCCGACATAGGCCTGCAGGTGGCACAAGCTGATGTCACACCCCAACAAGGTCCCATCCTCGTGAAATCACCTGAACCTCTCTCCTGCACTTTCCAGGACCAGTACTTCTTATGTTGACTCAGGGAGATGGAAGGTCAATTGACCAAGAAGCAGACACTGGACACGCTGGTGTCCCACAGAGGCACAGAAGTCCCCTGGCACAGCCTGGCCTTTACATCAGGGCTCCTCCCCCTACAGATGCCTAAAAAATTGAGCTTGAATGATCAGGGGTCTGAACAAGCCATACACTTTTCAGTGCTGGGCTTGGATGTGTGGTTCCTCGTCCTCTGCCCTGCAGACCCCCGGGCATGCCCCCCAGGCAGCCTGGAGCAGCTGGTGTCCTGCATTCTCACTGCAGTGCAGCTGCCTACCTGTCAGGTCCTTGCTCAGGGATCCCGTCTCAGGAAGTCCTTCCTAGACAGCACTGAACAAAGGTGCTCCCTCCCTATTCCAGCATCCTTTGCCTGCCTGCCAGTCCCGGGAGTTGTTCAGTTTATTCATTTGCTTGATGGCCATTGTCCGCCTCCCCCATCAGAATGTATGCTCCATGAGAGCAATGGTCTGGTCAGCTTGGCTCCCTGGAGCGACCTCAGAGCCTCCCTCAGTCCCTGGTGCATGGCCTGCTCCATAAGTCAACACAGAGGGAATGAGCAAATAAGTGGATGGATGAATACAAGTGCGAATGGATGAATACATGTGTGAATGAATGAATACATGTGCAAATGAATGAATGAATGAAGAAAGGACAGATTGATGAGTGAATGACTGCAGGGTTGAGTGCACCCCAGAAGCTGGGAGCTACGATCAGGCAAATGCTTGCCAAGAAGGTGGAGAAAAGTGCTCATTTTTCTGGTGAGCAGTGCCGCTTCCTCTCACTAGGGAGGATTCTCAAGCAGCTTTCTGGCCCAAGGCTTTGCTCTTCGCACTCCCGGGGCGCCATGGGTTTCTTGTCTCAGAGCAGAGTCTTCACTCCTTGCTCCTTCGTGGTTTGCAGATGAATGGGACCCGGCCTGCTACAGGCTCCACCAGGCTCAGCCCTTGGGACAAGAGCAGCCACTCCGGACACCGCGTGGACCTGTCTGCCGTGTGAGCAGAGAGGCTGACGACCCGGCCGGCCTGCTGCTCAGAACCCCTCCACCTGCTGCAAACAGGACACAAGCAACGCTCTGCCTTTGCCTCTGGGACCCTCTCCTCATTACCGTCTGGACCCGGGGGTCACAGCCCCGAGAGAGCTGTCCTCACCTGTGACCTGCCCACGTGACAGAGTCCACCACCCTGCTTGCAGCCTGATACACAGAGGCGGAGGGTGGGACCTGGGGGCACAGACTTCTCCTTCATCCCTGCCAGCACACACAGCACAGGGCCCTCCACACTGGGCGCACAGCGGCCGTAGCACCGGGTGAGAAGTTTAACCTCTGCCTGGTGATGGGGACTTTGGACCAAAGTGCTGGTGTCTGCAGGGGAGGGTCGAGTGGAGGCGGCTGCCCATGTTTCCACCTGCCGACTCCACCCAAGAACAGCGTCCCCAATGCCAGGCATCTGCCGAAGAGTGACTCTTTCTGCAGGGTGGTGCCAGCCTGGGCCAGCCCCACATCTGCTCGCATGGCCGCACTGGGCCTCTGCTGATGCCCAGGGCTGTGGGGTGGAGACGCTGGCCGCCCAGCCCCTGTCTGTGCGTGGGGATCTCGCCAAGGCAAAGAGCTCCACAGAGGGTGGGGCCTTCTGCTCTGAAAGCATCTCAGCCCCTTCCTCGTGAGTGTTGGCTCTTCAGATTCAAAGTCAGCCTTAAAATCCACGCCCCTCCTCCTTTCCTGGCACCTGAGCCTTCTCTGTGTACAGACTTCCCTGGTAGGCCAGAAGAGCCACCGTTTTCCAAGGCATAACATCCCTAGGATTTCTTCCTCATCACTTGCAAATGCTTTTCTGGTTTTCCAAAGAGTGGATCACAGTGGAGAGTAGCACGGTACGGTACGTGACTGCACGTTGCTGCAAAGACGCCTTGACAGAGCCAAGTGGCAGGCTGCTCTTGAGTGCGGGGGAGAATCAAGAACCCCCCGTCCTGACCAACCTAGGGAGGGAGGGGGTGGCATCGGCTGTGTCTTCTGAGTTGATGTTTATTTATAGACCTAGACCTGGACTCAGCCCCCTAGGGGACGCAATGATCCTTACGACCCCATGTTTGGGCGAGATCCCGTGGAACGCTAGGGTTTGTGATCCTAGATGTGAATCGAAATGCCATGGAATTGTTGGGAAACAGACTACGAAAGGTTGCACTGTGAGTGCTTGTGAAATGTATGGGTAAGAAATTCCAACCTGTTTTTGATACTGGAAAATCTTCCTTGAAAACTGTGACGGCGATAGCATTAAAGCCCCTGCCCCCCGACGACCGTCCCACCCTGTCTCCTCACCTCTGCTGTGTCTCCTGGTGAGTGTCTATGTGGTTTTGTAGACCTTTTCCCATCTTCCTCTGCACCTTCATAAAGGAACTCCTGCCCCTGATGCCCTGATGACGATGAGTGTTAACAGTCATCTTCAAGCATCTCCTGCTGTGTTGAGGGTGGGGTTAACCTCTGTCCTTCCACAGGGAGGAGGGGTCCCCAGATGTACCAGCCTCGGCACCTTTGACAGCTCCCTGTGTGGTGCCATGGATGTGCCTTGGGGGGGTGAACCTGGCTGATGCTGGCAAAGACCCCGGTGTTTGGTGAAAAGTATGGCTGGCCCCCGCTCTAAGTGTCTTGTGATTCCAGAAGCCAGGTCACCTGTAACTTGGCATTATATCCTTGTGCCCAACAACACCTAGAAGTGAGAACACTGTATTCTTAAGATTTACACTTGGATTTTTTTTTTTCTTATTTAGTTTCTGGTGAAGCAAATCAAATAAGGAACTGTCTGTATTTTACATAGAATTCTTTGTTTTTTTAAAAAAATCTGCATATTCACCCTACATAGCTAATATATCAGGAGAAGTAATGAACAACTTTTTATCTCTAAAGAATGAGAGTAGTGCACTTTATTTATAGGCTATATATTTTGGCTTCTGCGGTACTCTATTATCTACACATAATTTGGCCAAAGATAAGCAATTGGGAAGAATTGTGTGTTTAAAGTAGTTTATAGCACAGGAAAGGTGATGAATGCCACTTTATAGTGAATATATGTTGTGACTTTTATGAAATAAACTCTTAATGTCCTTTAAGTAAAATGTGGTTCGTAACATCTTTTGCTGGTGGAAGGCAAGCAAGATTGTGTGTCTCTTGACAAAAATCTATCGGGAAACACACGTGGATAAAATTCTATCCTGGAATTCACTAGACAGACTTCTATTCAGTGCTTTCTATGTCCTCAGCACAGTCTGGCTCTGGGGACTCTGCCTTGGACGATGCCCCACCCTATCCAGCAGCCTCCCGGGTAGGCAAGAACGACAGACAGTGGAATTTTTGCAGCCCTGTGTTCCTCAGGTTACTGTACTGTGCAGAATATTGGTGCTGCTTTTTTTTTTTTTAACTTACCAACTTGTTTTATTTTAGCTAATATATCAAAAATATTTCAACACAATATTGAAGAATTATCGAGCTATTTTATATTCTTATATACCAAGTCTTTAAACATGGTTTATTATTTTTTATTAAAGATTTTTATACAGTTTTTAAAGTTAATACTCCATTTACAGTTATTAAAAAAATATTGGCTATATTCCCCATGTTGTACAGTACAACTTTGTAGTTGATCTTACACCCAACAGTTTGTACCTCCCATTCCCCCACACCTATACTGCCCAACCTCCACTGGTGACCACTAGTTTGTTCTCTGTATCTGTGAGTCTGCTGCTTTTTTGTTATAATCACTAGTTTGTTGTGAACCCCTAGTGGCTCAGACAGTAAACAATCTGCCTGCAATGCAGGAGACCTGGGTTTGATCCCTGGGTTGGGAAGATCCTCTGGAGAAGGGCATGGCAACCCACTCCAGTATTCTTGCCTGAAAATCCATGACAGAGGAGGCTGGTGGGCTCAGTCCATGGGATCGCATAGAATTGGACATGACTGAGCATGCACGTACGGCATAGTTTGTTGTGTAGATCACACACACACACACATACACACACATATATACTGGTGCTTCTTCATGGGAGGTTCAGAGATCCTCCCAGCTATAGTTATTCATTTGCTTTGTCATGCTGCTCTTGGTTCTTGTTACATGTGATCTACTTGGTCCTACATCCTGTCTGCTGTGCAGATAAACTTGATGTACTGATGTACTGTAGGGACTTCCCTGGTGGTCCAGTGCTTAAGAATTCACCCTGCAATGCAGGGGAAGTGGGTTTGATCCCTGGCTGGGGAACTAAGATCTCACATGCTGTGGAGCAGCCAAGCCCTTGTGATGCAACTACTGAGCCTGTGCACTCTGGAACCTATGTGCCCCAGCTAGAGAGTCCATGTGCCACAACGGAAGGTCCCATGTGCTGCAGCTAAAACGAAACACAGTCAAATAAATAACAAAAATTAAGTTGATGTACTCTCTAACTTTTCCATATTACTAGGTATTATTCATAATTATAATGTATATACATAAACATTTAATTGCATACTATATTTTACCAAAACTTTGCACTATTTTGCAATGCAATGATTGCTATGCTTCTACAGCCTTCCAGGCTCCTCATGGAATTCTCCAGGCAAAAATACTGGAGTGGGTAGCTATTCTCTTCTTCAGGGGATCTTACCAACCGAGGGATCAAACCCAGGTCTCCTACATTGCAGATGGATTCTTTACCAGCTGAGCCACCAAGGACCCCTCTATATTATGTACAAGATATATAATAAGTATTTAGTTATATTCATTTTATACATGCATTTAATGTATTTTATATCTATTTTATATCTTTTATATCTATTTTATCTATAAATTGATGAATATTAGTGTCTTTGAGGTCTTTCTGCTTATGACTTTTTTCTTATATTCATTACTATCCAGGTTAAAATTTCAAAATTGGGTTTTTGCTTCAAAAAGAGTAAATAATTCCATCACTCTTGAAACATTTTGCCAAAATATTGAGAGTCATTTCTCACTGCCAATGATAGCTTATTAATATTTCATTTTCCAAATGTTTTTACCAGCAAAGGGCATTATCAGTGTTTTTATCACCAACTTAGTATGTGTGAAATGTCATGATTTGCATTTCTCTGCTCACTTCTGGGGCTGAGGTATCTGGCACATGTGGGCTTGCTTTTTCCTCTTTCTCGTAGAAGCGGGGGATGAACGCGCTGACTCTACAGGGGACAGGTTTCCCTTCTTTGTGGTACTTCCTCGCTGTGCTCTGAGAGCATCTCAGTAAAGGTGCTCCGACGGCTGGGGTGAAGGGGGCTTGTTGAGGGTCGGAGTCCGATGATGCCCTCGCAGCCCGATGATGCCCCCGCAGCAGCTGTACTGCGCGAGCGGGAGCCGGAGCCTCCCGCTCGCGGTTTAGGTCCATCTTGGAGACCGGTCAGCGCCCGGGGCGCCATTCCAGCTCTCTTGGGGTGCTGGAGCAGGCGGGTGCAGGCCGGGTGGGGTGCCGTGGCTGCCTCTCCTGTCGCAGATGTTCCTCCTCCATCAGTCACGAGGCCTGAGTGTAGTGGGTGGCGCAGGGCGCCCCAAAAAGGATGCCTCGAGGTGGAGCCCCATCGCAGGCCTGGAGCGATTCTGATGCCCTCCGGGTCCCTGCGTCCCTTCCACCAGAGCCCACAGACGTGCCTTTCGCAGCAGTGTTCTCAGGCCGCCTTTCCTGCAGAGATGTCTCAGAGCTTGGAGTCCAGACACAGAGGACTGTTTTTCTGGGCTGCGATTGGCCTTTAAACTCTTTTTTCACCATATTTGGGGAGTTTGGGTGTGAGTCCTGGGCTGTAGGGCGTGGGTGGGGGGCGCGGTAGGTAGAGGTGGTGCTCTGTGCTCATTATTGGCTAGTTTCCTGCTTCCGGTCTTTTTTTCTAACTTTATTATTATTTTTAATTGAGGTACAGTTGACATACAATATTATAATATTGTTAGGTGTACTACATAATGACTTGATATTTGTATACATTGCAAGATCACCACCACAAGTCTGATTAATATCTATCATCATATGTAGCTACAGAATTTCTTTTCTTTGTGATGAGAACTTCCAAGATCTATTCTCAAAAACTTTCAAATATTCTAATAGAACATTATTAACTACAGTTACCATGTTGTATGTTATTTCCCTAGGACTTGCTTATTTTATAACTGGAACTTTGTGCCTTTTTAATCCCCTTCATCCATTTCACCTACTCCCAACACCCTACCCTGCCGCCCCCATCCCTGTCTCTGGCACTATCAATATACTCCCTGTTTCAATGAGTTTGGCTTTTTTAGATTCTTCTGGTAAGTGAGATCATATAATTCTTATCTTTCTCCGCCTGACTTACTTCACATGGAAAAATGCCCTCTGGGGACATTCATGTGGTCTCAAACTGCAGGACTTCCTTCTTTAGGCAGCTGAGTAATATTCACTGTGTGTAATATATATTCACATGTATCTATCTGCCTATATGCCACATTTATTTATCCATTCATTCCTTGACATTGATTCTGTATTATTATTAATGCAACTTAATTGAATTCATTTGCTAGTTCCAACAATTTTTGGTGGAATATTTAGGGTTTTCTAAAAATCCTAATTTCATTTTTTCCTTTATGATTTGGATGATTTTTATTTTTTATTTTTTTGCCTTAATTTTCTGGCTGGGATTTCCAGTGTTATTTAACTCCTGTGTTGAATAAGAGTGGTAGGAGTCGGCATCCTTATCTTGTTTCTCGTCTTAGAGGAAAAGATTTCAACCTTTCATTATTGAGTATGTTATTTGTGGGCTTGTCAAGTATGGCTTTTATTATGTTAAGTTTTTAATCATGATTGAATATTGTATTTTGCCAAAGAGTTTTCTGCATCTATTGAGATGGTAATATGATTTTATCTTTTATCCTATTAATATGGTTTATCCTACTACTGATTGAATATGTGGAACTATCCTTGCATCCCAGGGATAAATCATGGTGTATTATTTTTTTTTTTAAGATTCTGTTGAATTCAGTTTGCTAGTATTTTGTTGAAAATTTTTCCATCTGTATTTATCAGAGATACTGGCCTGTGGTTTTCTTTTCTTGTAGTGTCCTTGTCTGGCTTTGATATCTTAGTAATACTGGCCTTATACAATGAGTTTGAAAGTGTTCCCTCTTTTTCAATTTGTTAGAAGAGTTTGAGAAAGATGGTGTTAGTTTTTCTTTATATTCTTGGTAGAATTCACCAGTGAACCATCTGGTCTTGGGCTTTTCTCTTTTGGAAGGTTTTTGATTATTGATTCAATCTCATTATTTAATATTAGTTGGATTTTTTGTACTTTCATGATTCAGTGTTGGTAGGTTGTATCTTTCTGGGAATTTATTCATTATTCTAGGTTTTCCAATTTGTGGCATATGATTGTTTATAATACACTCTTACAAGTCTGTGGTGTTCTGTAGTATTTATGTGGTATTAGTTGTAATGTGCCCTCTTTAATTTCCAGTTTTGTTTGAGCCCTCTATCTTTTTCTTTTTTGGTGATGCCGTCTCTCAGCTGTAAATGTTCTGAGGCTTTCTCAGGCCTGTTCTATGGACACACCTACTCCATACATCTTATTCCCTCTTGTGATAGAATTCTTAAGCTCACAGACCTTCTCTCCATCCTGCAAAGCTCCGGGCTGAGTACTGAACTTCCTTTTGCTGTCCCAAGGGTGGTGCTGATTGCTCAGATTTGTGGGGTTTCTCCCAGGCTCACTTAGTCAGGCCAAATTTCTGCATATGCTCATAGCCATCTTTCAAAAGCCTACTCTTGGGGCAGCTGGTAGTGTGCAGAGGCAACTGCCGCATGGTGGTGGTTGTGTGTGTGTTTGTGAGAGAGAGAGAGAGAGAGAGATTCATGGAGCACTGAGGGTTCCTGTGGGCCAGCTTGAGGATTAAGGTCCAACCTCCTGATGGAGTCTATAATGTGTTGGAGTCTGTGTCTTTTTCATGCAAGAGCCCTGTCTGCTGTTCTCCCAGCCTGCTCCCTGCCCCCTGGTAAGGCAGCACGCCCCAGCATTTTGCATGGGATGAAAGAGATGTGAGTCTTTGGCAGCGTCAACAGTTGGGGAAGCCAGGTGCTCACTCATACTGTCTCGTTTTACCCTGTGGGAGAAATCAGACTCCAGGAAGATCTCTCTTGGCCCCAAGTTGTGCAGGGAATGAGTAATGTGGGTAAAGTGAAACTGCTTTTCTACATTTTCAGAGCGTCCAACTTCAGATTGCTTTGCTCTGACAGTACCTGGAACCTCTCCACTGGACTTCTGGATTTCCACAAGGCTTTCTCATCTGTCAGTGGTTGTCTAAACTGATGATCTTTGGAGGGAAGGTGGTAGAAAACTCTTTGTCTGCCATGATGATGTCTCTCCAGAGCAAATGCTTTATTTTGATAAAGTGAAATATGTTAATTTTATCTTTTGTCAATTATGCTTTTGGTGTTATGCCTAAGAAATATTTAACAAATATTAGTTTGAAAAGATTTCCTCCTATATTTTCTCCTAGGCATGCTATATATATTTTTTATTTTATTGAAGTATATTTGATTTACAGTTTTGTATTGATTTCTTCTGTACAGCAAAGTGACTCAGTTATATGTATATATACATATACAGAAACATATTCTTCTCCATTATGATTTGTCACAGGGTATTAAATATAGTCTATTCATTTTAATCAGTTTTCTTTTTATGGCTGAGTAATATTCCATTGTATATATGTACCACATATTCTTTATCTGTTCATCTGTCAGTGGACATCTAGGTTGCTTCCTTGTGTTGGGTGTTGTGAAGAGTGCTGCTATGAACATAGGGGTGAATGTGTCTTTTCAGATTACAGTTTTATCTGGATATTTACTCAGAAATGGGATTGGTGGATCATATGGTAGCTCTATTTTTAGTTTTTTAAAGTACCTCCACACTGTTCTCCGTAGTGGCTGCACCAATTTACATTCCCACCAACAGCGTAGGAGAGTTCCCTTTTCTCCATGCCCTCTTCAGCATTTGTTATTTGTAGACTGTTTGATGATGGTCGTTCTGACTGGTATGAGGTGATGGATACCTCACTGATTTACATTTCACTAGTAATTAGTGACGTTGAGCATTTTTCATGTGCCTATCGGCCATTTGTATGTCTCCTTTGGAGAAAGCAGACATGTTATAGTTGAAAATTTAAGTATACAGTCCTTTAAAGATTAAATTTGTATAAGGTTTGAAGTTTGAGTCAAGACTCATTCTTTTGCCCATCAATATTCTTGTGGACATCCAGTTGGGCCAGTCTCCTTCATATGAGGCTCTGTCCTTTTGCCATTGAGTTGTCTTTGCTCCTTTGTCAAAGATCAGTTGACTGTGTGTGTGTGGTTTTCATCCTGGGATCTCTTTCTCTTGTCTGTTCCATTGTCCATGTGTCTACTTTTTTCCTACCAATACTACACTGTCTTTATTACTATAGCTTTTTAGGAAGTCTTCAAATCAGGAAGTGGTGTGAGTGAGAAGCCATTTCCTTTTCCAGGGGATATTCCCAACCCTGGGATCAAACCCGGGTGTCCTGCATTGTGGGTAGATTCTTTACTATCTGAGCCACCAGAGAAGCCCTCTTAACATTAACAATGGTTATTTTACATTTCCTGTCAACAACTGTGTAATAATATGTGGTCTAGTTCTGATGCTTCTTTTGTTGTTTTACTTGCCTTACAATTTTTTTCTTGTTATTGAAAGCTAAACATCTTTGCACTGGGTATTAGAAACTGAGGTAAATAGGTCTTTAGTGTAAGGATTTATGTTAATCTGACTAGAAGCTGAACCATGTTGAATGTTCACTATAGCTTAGGTGCCTGAGCTTCAATTCCTTCTTTACTCTTGACTTTGAACTTTCCCTGTGGACAGTACTCCTCGTAGGGCCTGTATCTTACAGCACTTTCAACCTAACGTATTAATATACTGGCTCTTTTTTGCTGTGATGTTAATGCATGAGGTAGGAAACATGTTCCCTAACATTATGATAAATCTCCATCTTTTAGAGCGTCTATGTCTAGGGAGGTGACTCTCACAACTGTTTCTCTAGTGATAAAGCGTTTCTTCCCTCTCTGGGGAGATAGGAAGCCCAGAGTGGGCTGGGAATTCAAGAATGCTCTTCCCCCCCAGACGGAAAAAGGCTTTGATAAAGCACTTCCTGTGAAAAGCAGGGTAGTTGTTGATAATATGACGGGAGTGAGCTATGACTCCTTGTTTTCTAGCTGCCATTTTTTTTTCTGTCACTTAACCAAGTGCACATTGGCTGTGGTGAAGATGCTGTCTCTCCTCCAACCCCCTGACCTCTTTATCGCCTCCCTGCAGACTCAGAGACCTTAGACCAAAGAGTCCAGCATGCAGAGTCTGCATCCTGCAAAGCCAGCCACAGCTGGGCCCCCCTCCATGTCCCCAAGCAGCAGGAAGGGCCCTGTGTACCTCTTGCTTGGGGCTGAGGGAGGGAGGGCTGAGGGGAATTGTAGTCCACGGGGCGGGAACACCACTCAGATGCTGCCCTGTCATCTCCCCAAGCCCATTCCTCCAGCTTGACAGCCATTCTTGGAGGAGACTTCATCACGAAGAGTAATGGACCAAATGGAGTCTGTCCAGATAAACGAGTTAATGGCCTGACGGCTGCATCTGTGTAGCTTGTTCACATAATTGGATATTCTGGAGCTTCCTCTGTTTCAAGCTGTGTTTGTCGATTAAACAGCAAGCATCCCTGGCCCCAGGTTCTATTCCTGGTTTTACAGATTCCCTGGGGTGAGAGAGCTTTCCTGAGTGTATTGACTTTCTCCCTTCTCTCCCTGCTGGATCCTATAGATAGATGCCGTGCTGTGTTTAGTCGCTCAGTCATGTCCGACTCTTTGTGACCCCATGGACTGTAGCCTGCCAGCCTCCTCTGTCCATGGGTGTTCTCCAGCAAGAATGCTGGAGGGGGTTGCCATGCCCTCCTCCAGGGGATCTTCTTAACCCAGGGATCGAATCCAGGTCTCCTGCATTGCAGGCGGATTCTTTACCAACTGAGCCACCAGGGAAGCCCTATAGATGGATACTGGGCAGGTTCTTTCCACATGGGATGGGGAACATGGGACACACAGAATGCTCACACCTGGCCCTGATGGAAGAGTTACTCTGACTTTCCCAGCACTCATCCCAGGACACAGGCTGTGGGTGCCATGGCTTTGTGTGAAGCTGGTCCCCAAATATGGAGGTGGTTGAGAAGGTTGGGAGAGTAGAGTCAGATAAGGACAGTGGCTTTAGCCAGAATGTGGATGTGGGGGCTGGAGCTCAAGCAGCCATCTTGGAACATGAGGAAGAATCAGCTATTGGGGAATTCCTAGAAACAAGACAGAGGCGTTTCCTTCCCTATGACCATGAACAATACTGCCAGCCCTGGCCACACTTCTCTAGGCTTGGGTTTTGTGAGGGAGAATAGCTTCTGTCTTGTGTGAGTGCCTGTGGCCTGTGGTTTGTAGTTACTCACAGCTGTCTTGCCCCACCCGATGCAGCCGCAGTGGGTGCATTTCTTCCTTCTGTGCTGTGCTGACTGGACAGAGCAGCTGCCGTCCAGCTCCTCAGAGAACAACGTGCTCACGAGTCCGCTGGGGCCACTGACACTGCAGATACTGATGCTGGGGCCTGGGATTCTGCATTTCCGGCCTCCCAGGGGATGCCAGGTGTATGCAACTCCCTGACCACACCTGGGGCCTAGAACTCCTCTGCCTCACGCCTCAACCCCAGTGTTCTCACCGTCTCACCCAGAGTAGCTCCTGCCCAGCTCTGCCCACAGGAGCAGCTGCTGGAGAGGAGATCAACAGAGAGGGTTTTCATGTCATGGGTCAATGGGGAACAGGGGCTCTGCAGTGATGTGGGTCCTGGAGGAAACCCATCACCTCCCCTCACCTAGCTGCTACTGCAAGCTTCATTCCACAGCAGGAAACTGGGCCATCATGATATGGGTCCAGAGGATGAGTTCATATTTGAAGTAGGTTTTCTGAGCCTTTTCTGGGTTTTCAGAGTGGTTTCCCTTCTACCTTTCAAAGGTTGGTTAGAAGTTGAAGGCTGCAGCTTAGGATCCCTATTATTCCATTCATTCACATCTAAAGATTCTCAGTCCCCTCCCAGCTGCTGGTCAGCCTGGACCCAGAAGGTCACTCTCCCTCCAGCCCCTCCCACCCTCCCTGTGGCCTCTGCACAAATTCTCACTCTAAGCACTGCTGGGGGAAGTGCAGCGCCTGGACAAGAGAGCAGGGCTGCAGGGACTGTCACCACAGCCTCCGGCTGGGGGCTCCCGGTCCCCAGACTTTCTCTCATTACCACACTGCTCCATGGGGAATGGGTCTGGGCTTCACCAGCTTATGGTGAGTCCTCAGACCTCCCACTCCTACTGTGCTGGCCAGCTGAAAGACTGCTGCTGCTTTGTGTGTGAAATCTCCATATCACTTTTTTTTGAGCAATGAATCAAGCTTTAGGGAGCTCATCTATTTATTTGTTTGCATTTATGAATTTTTAAAGAGTATTTTCTTGAGTCAAAAGTTTCAAGATCAGGCATTATGGGGAAAAAATGAGCCAGTGAATATTAGACTCCAGGTACACTAATATATTTAAATTAATTTCCAACTCTAATCAATTTTCATAGCTGTAATCAGTGCTAAAATAATTTTTTTTTGGTTCTGTTGTATCATTGTCATTGTCATCTTTTATATCCATCCCCAAGCATCCAAGAGCTAACAACTCTGTTTGGATGATAAGCATTTAAAAATGTTTTCTTTTTTATTATAAAAATGCATAATCATTGTAGAAAGTGTGTTAATTATTGATGAGCAAAAGGAAGGAAAATAATCACCTATTAATATGATTCTAAAAAGCCTCTTGATGAAAGTGAAAGAGGAGAGTGAAAAAGTTGGCTTAAAGTTTAACATCCGGAAAACTAAGATCATGGCATCTGGTCCCATCACTTCATGGCAAATAGATGAAGAGACAGTGGAAACAGTGTCAGACTTTATTTTTGGGGGCTCCAAAATCACTGCAGATGATGACTGCAGCCATGAAATTAAAAGACACTTACTCCTTGGAAGGAAAGTTATGACCAACCTAGATAGCATATTAAAAAGCAGAGACTTTACTTTGCCAACAAAGGTCCGTCTAGTCAAGGCTATGGTTTTTCCCGTGGTCATGTATGGATGTGAGAGTTGGACTGTGAAGAAAGCTGAGCACCGAAGAATTGATGTTTTTGAACTGTGCTGTTGGAGAAGACTCTTGAGAGTCCCTTGGACTGCAAGGAGATCCAACCAGTCCATCCTAAAGGAGATCAGTCCTGGGTGTTCATTGGAAGGACTGATGCTGAAGCTGAAACTCCAATACTTTGGCCACCTCATGCGAAGAGCTGACTCATTGGAAAAGACCCTGATGCTGGGAGGGATTGGGGGCAGGAGGAGGAGGGGATGACGAGGATGAGATGGCTGGATGGCCTCACTGACTCGATGGACACGGGTTTGAGTAAACTCCTGGAGTTGGTGATGGACAGGAAGGCCTGGCGTACTGCGATTCATGGGGTGGCAAAGAGTCAGACACAACTGAGTGACTGAACTGAACTGAACTGAATATGATTCTGCCAGTGAGACAACAGTGATAAACATTCTGTGGTTTTTCAGGTTGTGTGTATGAGTTTGAGTGTGTACACACATACTTCTGTGTGCATCTATCTCAATGACAATGGGTTCTGATTACACACATTTTATTGTACCTGCTTTTCCATAACAATTAAATGTATCAATAGAATATAGCTTTTTAATGACATCAAATCATTCTTCTGCAGCAGGAATTGTCCTCTGTATCCCAGAGTCCCATGAGGAGTCTTTAAAAGTAACTGGACCCCCAGGTTCTCCCTGGAGACTCTGATGGCAGTGGGGCCTGCTGTCTTATCTTATGGATAACCAGGTTCTTATATTTAAGCAATTACATGCTGTTGGAGTCTTAGGATATTTTTGCCATTATAAGTTTATACGAGATATAATTGCCATTGTGAAATATCTGTAGATGTACCTTTGCATACATCAGTTATCGTGGATAAATTCTGGAAGTTGGATCACTGGGTCAAAAGTTTTCACCCTCTATTGTGTACCAACTTGTCACTCCTGCTTCGGAGAGAAGAGAACCGGGGACCCCGTGTGGCAGGAAGGGCTGAGCCATCTGCCCACAGCTTAGCCAGCCTGGGAAAGATGAGAAACCCCGGTGGGAACAACTCCTAGAAATAAGATCTAAGATACGGATACAGACACCCCCATAGCACTGCGTCCACATGAGGTGGGCTAGGTACTCCTGTGGTGACAGGTTTGTCCTCAGGTGGAGAAAGTGCCCAGACTGACGGTCTGCACCCGCCCTCCGTGCTGCCTGGGAGAATCTGCATCCGCAGTCACGGAGCAGGAAACCCAAGTGACAATGGCTGAGCCCACACAGCGCTCAGACCTCCACCCACCTCCAAAAAGGTCTGAGGCTCAGCCTTTCATGACCCCCCTTGTCGAGCTCCTTCTCAGGACAATGACTGGCGGCAGCAGCTGCTGCCTGGGTCTTGGGGTGACTGTGGAGCACTCATGTCAGTCCCTGATTGACTTGAGGCATGGGTGAAAACGGGCTGTGATTTTTAGTTAAAACTGAGAGGCGGGGGTTGCGTGTGACAGCTGCAGACCTGTGTGTGCATCCCTCAAAAGTAGCTCTTAAAATCGACTGGGAGTCTCAGGCAGCAGACGAAGGTTCCTTCACAACCACGTTTAGCTTGTCTATTGCAAGGGCTTAGCTGCTGTCTGGTTATCTTGCATTTCAGGGTTCGGAGCTGGAACCCAAATTTCCTATATAGCATACTCTTCCTGCATGGATTAAGATGTATTTATTATTTGACTCTGGTACATCTATTTTATTAGTTCTAATGTGCTTAATCTTATTTAAAGCTTTATTTGTATCTTATTTTTGCGTCAATGTTCTCTCCTCAAGTCGTAGAATCTTACTGTAGTTTTTTGTCCATTAATTTCACCTCTGGGTTCTCAAATGGTTTTCAAAACCAATAAACATGGTTCAAGAGTGTTTTTACTCAAGTGTTCTCACTTCTGAGTGGAGAAGTCACCATTTATAAACATTATATTTAAAATTAGATCAATAAGACTGGAAGGAGGGATACAACACTATTTGATTAAGTTAAATACTCAAAAAATAAAACATTTATTGGCACTATATAAGCCTAAGAGAGGACTTGCATGTTTAAAGACATACACTGCAGTGATTTGGGAAAGACTGAATTTAAAAAAAAACCAACAAACATTCAGAATCACATTCGAACTTTACATAGAACCACTCCACGTCCGCCACTGATGGGTCAGTTTCCAGGTTTATAAGTTAACACAAGTGGTTTCCGTGGGTTACCACAGGGATGTCACACACTCCCTGGCTGGAGAGAACCCACAAAAACTACCCTGCAGACTCTGGGAACTGGCTGGAGGTTGGCGTGTGGGAAGACGCAGCCCAGCTGAGAGCTGGCTGGGTGTCAGGAGCACCAGGTCCTCACCCTGGTGTGTGAGGCAGGTGTGACTTCACCCTTTATCTCTGTGAGGAAACAGAGCCCAAGGCCTGGGAAGGATGGGACGGGTCTGTGCTAACACCTCTAAGGGCACTGTGATCAGTGTGGTGGGTGCAGAATTGGGGGTGGGGGAAGGATAGTGATCAGTGGGTATGGCATGGCCCCTGTCCAGGGGTCTGGGGTCATTGCTACAGCCTCTGGACCTTATTGAAGATGAAGCCTCGCTCATCATCCAATACATGTTCATTGAGTACCTGCACATGGTAGGGAAAGTTCTAGACATTGAGGAGGAGACCCTGAACAGGTCAGACCTAGAGATGATGTCCTAGTGGACAAGGCCAATGGTGATCAAGTGATGGAACCATGGACATGGTGACACCAGGTGGTGATGTGTGTTCTGAGGACCAGGGTGCAGGGCAATGTGATAGACTGTGTGTGTGTATGTGTGTGTGTGTGTGTGTAAATGTGAAGAGTTTGTGTGGATTTGTAAGTGGGTGGGGTATGTGTGGATGTGAGTGGGTATGTGTGAGTGTGCAGGGATGCATATATATCTCTATGTATGAAGGTGTGCATATATGCATAAGTGTGTAAACATAATACAGGTGTGTTTATATGTGTGAGTATGTTTTGGGCTTCCCAGGTGGCGCTAGTGGTAAAGAACACGCCTGGGAATGCAGGAGAAGAGACGTGGGTTCCATTCCTGGGTTGAGAAGATCCTTTGGAGAAGGGCTTAACAACTCTCTCCAGTATTCTTGCCTGGAAAATCCCATGGACAGAGGAGCCTGGTGGGCTACAGTCCATAGGGTCACAAAGAGTTGGACACGACTGAAGTGACTTAGCACACAGCATGCGTCTACACACACTACTTCTAAGGTAGAACAGGGGTCAGTGAAAGCCTTTCTGAGGACTGACAGTTAAGGTGAAGTCTTTGGGAAAACGATGGAAGAAGGAACAGCAAGTTGAGAGGAGCTGAACGGGAGCAGGTTAAGTCTCAGAGGATAAGATGCAGGAGACAAGGCGGGCGGGGCAAGGTCACAAATGGAACTGGGGGACATCAACTAAGAAATGTACTAGGGATCAACTCTCCAGGACTTATAAGATTCTGGGTGTGGGACGTGACACTAATGGGGAAACCACGAATGAAGCCCGAACCTCTGCCCTGAACACAAAGGCAGCTTTGCTGTCAAGATGGAGATCATATGAAAGAAAATCATCCCAGGACAGGGTACATGCCAGCAAAATCCTGATGGTCACATGGTCGGACGCTTCCTCAGCAGCCCCAGGATAAAGGGCTGTGAATATTTCTAGAATTTCAATAGCCCCAAGCTCCAGATCCCCAGCGGGTCTTTTCAAGTCTGCCTGAGAGCTTCAGAGAATTCTTTTTATCTACCAGCGATGGATTATTCACATAGCTTCCAATAGGCATTCTTCATTTCTGTGTAATAGGTCCAGACACTCCCCAGAAATTATTTCATTAGTGGCCTCATTTTCAGCCTCACATGACTTTATCAAGTTTTCTCTTAGGAATTAAAATGTCATGTCTCCTCTCCACCTGATGGTGACTTCATTGCAGAGTTTAGTTAGCTTTGCTGCAGTGCTTCGTGGGGTTGCTGATCGTGTGCATGTAACCACAGACAGTTTTTCCCAACGTGACCTTTGTACATTCCCGGGAATTGTTGAAGGCATTCCCCTGGAAACGTGAAACTTTTCTCTCCAAACATGCACAGCACAGGGACCAGGGGCCAGGGAGGGGACATTCTACTGCTGGGAAACAGAGGGGCTCGGGGTGTGGACATGGTGGGGGCTGAGTGAAGACTCGCGGGTCCTGGGAAGTCAAAGGAGGGGTGGGGCAGCAGGTCAGACTGAGAGGAGGTGGAGAGAGCTATCTGCCCCAGGACTGGATCCTCTGAGGTGTGCAGCATGAATGGGCCACATCAGATCTGACCTTAGAGATGTCCCTCTGGTGGCCTGGGAGGGGGGCGCTGCTGAGTTTGTTAAACAGGAAATTTTCCAGGGAAGTGATGGTAAAGTGCGGAACCACGGGCTGGGAGACTCCCAGGTGCTTAACCTGGCTGCATCTTTCCCCGTATCCCTAAGAAACAGTGCTGTGCCGCTTGTAAGGCAATTAACCCCCAAACCATGAGCTGTTTCCTTGAATAAAGGACAAGCTCATTACTGTGTTATTTTTGTCTTTTGCTGAAAGGGATGTCACAATCATCACCCCATCCTAAATGTTTTCCCTAGAAGTTTGCAAAGTTGTGTCACAAACGTGCCACTGTTTTCACGACCGCTCCTCAGGGTGGGAACTTCTAGGTGACAGGGCAGCAGACTTCACAGTCACTTTCCTCACGGTGTCCCATTAGCTGGAGTGTTCATAGCGTTGTCACACTCAGAGCTCTCGTTAGGGAGGACAGTGTCATTCCCACAAGAAGGCTTCAGAGTCAGGGCAGAACCAGATCCCCTGGTGAAGGCTCCTGTGTTCTGCTATGGATCACCTGGCCCGGCAGCATGGCTGCACTCTGACAACCAAACTCAGACATGCTGGTGGGAACCCTTGGGCTCCGGTCTAGTTCCTGTAAACTCGGGGGGCACAGAGGTCACCCCAGAAACCTGGAACAGAAACTCACATGGGCAGAGGCTGGAGGCGGAGGAGAGGGCGCATCCTTTCTGGGGCTGGTAAGGCAAGGGGCATCGCAGAACGGGAAGCTGGCTCCCCAGGCTGACTGTAGGGTATAGAGTGCAGTCCTCGGGGGACTTGAGGCTCTTATTCCTGAAGTGAGGATCCCTGCAGGACGCCGATCCAAGCCAAGTTGCTGGGAAGGCTGTTCAGCCCGAGCCTGGGTCTCACTGACTGAGCATGTGCTTAGGAACCTGGTTGACAGGTGTCATCTGCTCCAGGTGAAGGTCCCAGGATAAGCATCCACTCTCCACGTGAAACTGACAAAGGCAACCCATGCTGGGTAACTGAAGCATTGGACCTGCGTTCCCCTTCCCAGACCAGATCTCAGAGACAGACTCAAAGGCAGGTCTCCCGGATCAGCCCAGGACCCTTTCCTGCAACTGTGAGCCCATTTCAGGCAAAATCCCTTACATCAGTGAAGGACAGGAACACAGACCCCCTGGGATGTGTCCACTAGTGCACTGATTATTTAGAACTGTCTGCATGGAAGAAACAGCAAATGCAGGGAGGGCTTTTGCTGGACCCCCTTATCTGCCTAAAGTCAGGTCCTTCCAGGAACTCAGCTGTCACAGATCCCCTCCTGGAAGGCCCACCAACGGGGTGGTTGACTCTTGTCACAGGAGAGGAAATAGCTCATCCAGCAACGCTTGTCACAAGCTATCCTACCTTCCATCTGTTCTTCCAAAGTCCCCGCCATCTTTCCTAAAGTACCCTTCACTCTCCCCTGAGAGGCCTACATCTCCTTCCCTTTTCCTTTCTAAGATCATTTTTAGTCTTTATTCTAAGTCAGCTTGGGAGAATTACTCATTTTCCTGGGTGTCTACCATGTGTGTTGAGGTGCATATGTTAATAAAGTTCTGTTTGATTTCCTCTTGTTAAACTGTCTTTCATTATAGGATTCTCAGTCAAGGAGAACACAGGAGGGTAGAAGGAAAATATTTGTTCTCTTTACATCGGCAAGCTTAACAAGCTAGCCCTTTGTCACGTGGAGCTCTCCTGGCTGATGCTGACTCTTCTGTTTTTAGTTAGGCTTGTTGATTAAGGGCAAGGCTCCCTTTGCTGATGGCTGTGCAATAGTAATTAGTATTGAGGCTGCGAAGAGCTTTATTTGGGAGTCGCAGATTCAGGTAAAACCAAACAGAGTTCCAGGAAAGAGAAAGAGTCACGAGTTCATAAAAGTCAAAGCCAGGAGGTTGCTCAAGAATTGTGATTCACTGTGATTCAAGAAAGGACATATTTGTGCCCTAAGGGATAGGCTGTCATGAGCTACTTTAGGGTAATAGCCTGATAAATATCTTGAGTTTCTGGCACATATTATGGATGCCTGCATTAAGACAGTAAGTGATCAAATAAACCTTAATTATTTCAAACTGGTTCATAATACTTTTCAGGTCTACTACATTCTTCTACTCCTCTGTACATTCATCCTATTAATTTCTGAGAATTCAATATTGAAACGTCAACTAAAAAATCTTAAGTTATCTACTTAAACAGTTGTAATATATAGTGGAGCTATATGTAACTTTGTTCTGTATCTTCCAAGTCGCTTGTAAATGTGTGATCATTTTTCATAACTTACAAAATAAAAAAAAAAAAGATTAAAAAGACAGTAAGTGGTCAAAAGATCAGATTCCATCTGGGCTGAAACATACATAAGTCATACATCCTTAATGGCCTCCCAGCTCCATTTTAGGGAGCTCTCTTAGAAAGTCATGTGCCATGGTATAGGGAAACAGGTGGTTATGTGAGAGTTATGCTTTTGGAGAGCTTACGGCCACATTTGAGCAACAGGGATCCATCTAGGAAGTGAGCTGTAAATGGCATTCAAAACAGAAGTTCATGGATCATCACTGGGCTTCCCAGGTGGCACCAGTGATAAAGAGCCCACCTGCCAATGCAGGTGACATAAGAGGCACAGCTTTGATCCCTGAGTCAGGAAGGTTCCCTGGAGGAGAAAATGGTAACCCACTCTAGTATCCTTGCCCGGGAAATCTTACGGACAGAGGTGAGCTACAGTCCATGGGGTTGCAAAATCTCAGAGATGACTTAGCGAGTAAAATGACAACCATCTTGAGATGCTATAATAATGTCAAGAACCATTTTGTTTTGTAAGACTGTCTTTATATTAAAAATATTTCAGAATTTTAAAGATCTGTAGCTTGTTGGGGAAATTTGGTTAAAGCTTGTATGTGAGTAATGACATTTTCAAGTTCCAGTGAGGGAAAAAAATAGATACCAAATGGCAAACCTAGCCCATCCTGCTTTTTAAAAGGAATAATTTTCAGAGGTTGTGTTGAGAGTTGTGTGAATATGTGCTTCAGTTGAGGGAAGTCCTGTGGTACAACATGCTGTCCACCTTGGAGGGACCGAATCTATTTTCTGTGCCTCCTGGGAGGAGAGGAAAATGTCTGACAGATGCATAAACAGGTTTTCCTAGGTTATAGTTAGGACAATTTTGACGTCTCTGATAAACTCAGGAGGCTTTCTTTGGGCCTCCAATAGCATTGCTTTCCCCATTTTATCATTCTTTCTAATGAGTTAATTCATATGTGTGATTCAAAATTTATTTTCACATTAAAGATCTGATTCATTAGAACGGAATTGACAATGAAAATTGATTATCTTTGTGACACACACAGTTTTAATGTAATAAAAAGAATTATGACTGATAACATACTAGGACATATCCAAATTTTGAGAGTTTCCTGTAATTTCTAGAACATTTATGTTAATAACATTTATCCATACAGTACAACCTAAGAAGATTTATCATCCTTTATTTGACAATGCTTTCCTTGTCATTTAACCTACCAAATAAGCCTGATTAGTTTAATGTCTCTTTTATAAAAAGAGAAAATAAATCTTTTGAGGTAATCCAGAGACCCCTCTGGAAAACCTCAAAGTTATTTTCAAGTTAATAAGACTTCAGTTAGAATGTGATTTGTGAGGGGCTTTTAAAAAATATCAAAAGTTTTAAAAACATTTGATCAAATAGGATCTTAGGTCACTGAAAAACAATATTTAGTTATCCATTTACTCAAAGTGACAAAGATGTCACAGGCAAATACCGAAAATTAAATATTTGTAAAGAGTCTTACCTACAAGTTGTAGAATCTTTGTTTTTCTATACAGATTACATCAAAAGTAAAACCTTTGCCCACAATTTCTCATTAAGAGTAGACCAATAATCTAAAACACTTTGTTCTTCTAACAGAGAGAAAAAAATATATTTTTATACCAGCTTTTGATATTGAGTCATTTACTCAATTAAGTTCATTCCAATCTCAACCAGTTCTGACCACACTTGAAATTCTCTTCCAAAGATTTCTTTTTAATAAACCTTCTTTTACCTAAAACACACATTCTACTTTCCTTGTATATATAGATTTTCCTTTCCTTTCTCCCTCCCTCTCTCCGTACCTCTCTCTCTATATATATAACTTTAATCACACATATTAGAAAATTTAAACCCCAAGAAACTTTTGATTTCCAGTGAGAACTAAAAGGGAAGCAATTTTCTTTTATGTTAGTATTCTATAGGTTGGCAAGTTTATATGTTTGATAATTTCTTGAAATATGCTTTCTCATAGAAAAATTTCACTGTAGCACTAAACATGTTACTAAGTGCCCCAAATGCTTTTTTTTCCTCTGCAAAACTGCCTATGTTTATCTGCCTGTGTTCAGTAATTAATATTTTGGTATCACATATTATTTAGGAATGGGCTACATATTGAATGACTTTAACTTAACTCGTTATTTAACTTAATTTAGCAAAATTCTAAGGGTGAAGTTACCAAAGAGATTTGGGAAGCTATTTTAAGTTGATATTTAAGTCGATATATCACAAAATATAATTATTCTTAAAACGTTCACCTAAAACTGTTATTCAATTCATGTTAGTTTATGTTCTTACGAAACACAAGTAGATGTTTTTCTGGAATTCCCTTGCTTTTGCTATGATCCAGTGAATGTTGGCAATTTGATCTCCGGTTCCTCTGCCTTTTCTAAACCCAGCTTATACATCTGGAAGTTCTCAACTCAAGTACTGCTGAGGCCTAACTTGAAGGATTTTGAGCATAACCTTACTAGCATGGGAAGTGAGTGCAATTGTCCAGTAGTCATGTACAGATGTGAGTGTTGGACAATGAAGAAGGCAGAGTGCTGAAGAATTAATGCTTTCAAACAGTGGTGCTGGAGAAGAAGACTCTTCAGAGTCCCTTGGACAACAAGAAAATCAAACTAGTCAATCTTGAAGGAAATCAACCCTGAATATTCATTGGAAGGACTGATACTGAAGCTCCAATTCTCTGGCCACCTGATGCAAAGAACAGACTCACTGGAAAAGACCCTGATGCTGGGAAAGATGGAAGGCAGAGGAGAAGAGGGCAACAGAGGATGAGGTGGTTGAATGGCATCACTAATTCAACAGACGTGAATGTGGGCAAACTCTGGGAGATGGTGAGATGTCAACAGGGAAGCCTGGTGTGCTGCAGTTCATGCGGTCACAAAGAGTCAGACACGACTGAAGGGCTGAACAACAACAATTTATTAAAGTATTTTTCTGTACAAATTTCATAACAGAGATAATATAATATTACTTGACTTTTAGTAAACCTAGATACAATAAAAGTGTTATACTTAATGTTGCTAACTCTGAAGAAATGTTTATATTAATTAAACCAACAGACTTAAACTAGCTATAATATTGAATACTTTCCCAGATAAAGTGAGCCCCAAACTCATTTGGGTTGCTTTTTTTAATATATTTCTGAGAAGTTTATATAAGTGCTTGTTGGTTTAATCCAATTAGAGCTATTTTACAAATTAATTTTGGCAATACCATTTTGGAGTTATAAAAACACCATTTTAAAAACATACATGCATAAACATACATCCATACAAGTATACACAGAAATCTCATAGTTTTCATTTTAAAAACTTAAGTCATGAATCAGGTACAATACAAAACTCATTAGTTTATATAAATAACAGTTGAAATAAGTAAGTCCACCTGCTCAGATGGCTAAAGTCTTTCATTATGTGTGGAGAAGACTTTAAGATCTGTATTTGTCCTTGACAAAGAATTTTAAGAAGGCTATTTGGGCGAGAGAGTCTTTTTAACAGTCTCTATATAAAATCACCTAGTTCCTTTTCTTTTTTCTTCCAATCTTGGGAGTTGGAGGTGGTCTAACTAAGAGTTCCCAGAGAGGTTACAAGCCTTTTGAGACAAATAGGGGAGGTTTTGGGGTTGTTGAAAAAGAATCTGTGGATTTTAACTGCCTTGAACTGCATGTCCAGTTTTGCAAAGATTTATAAGGTATAACTTAAATGATAAATATGTTGATCCACCCATCCGACTACATTATACCTGATTTAAAAGGGACAGTCATTACAAATGGTGGGCAGTATGGCTAGTCTTCTGCAAGGGCTCAACCTTAGTGTTAGAACAAGAAAGGTCAGAGAGAGAGATGAATTGCAAGGAGAGCCTTGTGGGGACACTTAGAGGAACAGGAAGGAGCAGAGGGAGCCAGAGAGAGAGCTCTCAGAAACCTCACAGGATTTTTCCAACTGGGAAATCCTTTGAGATAATAGTAAGTTAGTTTCTTTGAGGAAAGTAATAGTCAATTCATTTGGGGGCCTCAAAATAGCAATTGCAATATGCTTCCCATACTAGTCTTTTCCTATAGGATTTTTTCCCCCCAATTGAGCATGCAAATAGACTAATTTAGAAATCTCAAACGAGCCCCAAGTAAACCAAAAGAGTTTCAAGTTGTTGTGGGTAATTTCAGTCCAACATCTGAGAAATATGCAAGAGGAAGTTTTCAGATGAGCTGGAATTCTGGATGATGACTGTCTGTCAGCCCTTAGACATTGAACTCCTCATAAGAGTACTCACAAAATGAAGGATTTCCTTCCCAGATAAAGCCAACACCAGATAAACCCCCAGTAACTCAGAATCTTGACCAAAATGGGAAGTTAGAAATGCGAGAGGACTTACTCCCAAGACCCAGGGCTGCCGAGGAGATGATTGAATGATGATGAGGACCTGTCAGAGGTGCCTTACTCATGTTCATGGTGGTGTTGGAGGTAGAGGTCTGGATCCCCCTTCTGACACCATGTAGTGCTGAAAGTTAATTGGTATCAAAGCTACAAAGAATAATAAGATTTGCAGTTTGGGAGACACAAATTTGGATAAATGGAAAGAGTGTTCCAGAGAAGAGAGAGAGTCAGAGGCTTATAAAGGCAAAAGCCACAATGTCGTTCAGGAATTATGATTGATTCTGGTGCAATAAAGGAAATACTCTTTAAAGAATATGTTGTCACAAGTTACTTTAGGAAAAGAATCCAATTAAGTAGGTAGAGTTATTTTAAAGTAAGGGTCTGAGAGTATCTTGAGTTTCTGGAAGATTGGTTTTGGATGCCTGCATTAAGACAAGACATGTGGATTCGATCCCTGGATGAGGAAGGTCCCCTGGAATAGAAAGTGGCAACCAGCTCCAGTATTCTTGCCATGGAAAATTCCATGGACAGAGGAGCCTGGCAGGCTACAGTCTATGGGGTCGCCAAGAGTTGGACATGACTGAGCAATTTAGCACACATGCACACTAAGATAGTAGTGGTCAAAACGGCAGATTCTACCCAGGCTGAGATGTGCGTAAGGCACACGTCCTTAATAGTCTCCTGGCTCTCAGCAACACCAACTCCATTTTCACTTCCTCTCACATGTTGGAGGCACTGTTGCTTTGGGAGCAGACACACCTCCTCTTCCTAGAATCTAAAGAGTGAGTCCCCTTTCTCTGGGTAGAAACTTCAGTGCTCACGACCAGATGAGAATTCCAGATAACAAAATCTAATTGAAGAGGGGCGAGTGGGGGTCAGTGGTCACAGTGAAAGTCCTGCCCAAGTCTAAGACACACCCTTTGACTTCAGACACCTTCTGACAGTCAAGGCTTCTGAGGGCACCCCACTCAGGCGAGGACTCTCATGTAAGGAACCCCCAGTGGAGGACTCTGCAGGTGCAGACCCAGAAGAGCAGTCCCTGGGGTCTGAGCCCAAGGGCTTGACAGGTGCAGCAGCCATGAGCCATGGGCCAGCCGACAGACAGATGGATAGGGCCCCTGCTCTCTCCCTCAGACCATTTCTCTGCCTGCGGGATGGAGCTGACGTGTCTCTAGAGAACAGAGTTGGACCTGCTCCTGCACCCACAGTCAGAGGACCCTGGGTCCCCACAGCGCCCTATCCTCTGTTCCCCCAGGTACACTCAGGGCAGGAAGCAGGTTTCATCCACTGTTCAGGCCTGCGTGAGTCACCAGGTGAGTGGCTTTGCAGGAAATGCAGCCCTGAGGGTGGGTCTGAGCCCCTAGGGGCCCTTCAAACCCTACTTACTCCGGGTGTCACCTGAGCTGCACCCAGGGATGAAGGACAGGTGAGTTTCCTGCTCTGTGGCTGGCGCTGCAGGTTTGAGCTGCAGAAGGGGCAGTTTGAACTCCAGACAGGAATAATGGAGCTCTTTTGTGGAGAGGGGCTCAGAGGTTTCCAGAATACAGAGCAGACCTCCTGCCTCTGCCCAGCCTGAGACTGGAACCACAAGGTGACTGGGTCCCTAAATCCCAGCGCCCATGGACTCCATGTCAAGGATCAGTAGAGACCAGACTGCAGGTGAGGATTCAGTCCTGTCCTGCAACATAAATGTCGATGCAGCAGTTGGAGGCTGGCAGCATGCAAAATGCAAACACACCATCTAGCAGATGCTTCTTTCCCCTCTAATCCCCATCTGAGCTGTCAAACAGGCCCCTGACACCTGACTTGAAGGGGCGATGAGGTGTTTGCTCTGCCTCTGAGGCTGCAGGAGGGAAGTACGGGGAAGTCTGTAGGGAGAGGCAGCAACTGGTGCAGGAGTCCTGGGATACCTCCCTGTTCAGAGGGAGCAGCTGGGAGGCAGTGTACAGGGGCTCTGCTGGGGGCCAAGATTCAGAATAGGCAGGAATCTGGGGGTAGAGGATGGAGCAGAGCCACCTGCAAAGATGCGCTGGGATGAGAGGTGAGGATGGCTGACTGGGGCCCATGGGGAAGGTGTTTTTCACAATCCCGTGAAGGGACTGCTTCATGGGTGGTGAGCTCCCCGTCACTGGGGGCATACAAGCAGAGATGGAGGAACTGATCTGCAGCTCAGTCCTTGGGGAGAAGCTGGACTAACAAGGTTGCTTCCCATCAGGTTCACTGATGATCAGTCTTGGAATGTTTAGGAAGCTTTAGCATTTTACTGTTTGGCTCCTCCTTGCAGAGTCTGACTCAGGGTCTGGGATGGGGCCTGAGGACCCCCTTGCCTCTATAGGTCCTCTCAGGTCCGAGAATCTTGATTCCTGGGGTGTAAGAGCCCAGGCCTGAGACTGGCCTTGGACCCTGCCTCATGCAGAGAGGGTTCCGGGAGGGCAGGGTCTCCATCCTGGTGCTTGGAACAGCTCTGGCTCCAGGCAGATTCTCATGCAGTGTGTATTGACATATTGGGCTCGATGCTCTGGGAACTTCCTCTCCACGGGTGCAAAGTGTTTCCCGCCTGCCTTCTGCCTGGGGTTGCCCATGACAGCCTCTGCCTTGGTGGTGGGTCTGATTTGCAATGCAAATAAATTTTAAGCAAGGTGTAATGAGTCTCAGAGCCCTTGGTCAGCTGCTGTATCTTGCATTATTTAATGGCAAGGGCTATCTGTGAGCAAGTCCACGCATTATCTAAGAAAAATATGAGTCATTATTTTAAAATACTTTATTTTTTTAAGTGTAGTTTTAGGTCCACAGCAAAATTGAGGGGAAGGTACAGAGCTTTCCCATATACCCCCTGCCCACCTCTCATACACAGCCACCCCCAGTAGCAAAGCCCCCTACCACAGTCCATAGTTTATATTACATTTCGTTCTTGTGGGTTTGGATAAGTATAATGACATGTGTGCATCATTAGAGCATCATACAGAACTCTACCCTAGGAATCCTCTGCACTTTGCTTGTTTATCCCTTCCTCCCACCTCAACCCCTGGCAATGACTGATATTTTTAGTCTTGCCACAATTTTGCCTCTTCCAGAATGTCATATAGTTGGACTCATACAGTAGGCAGCATTTGCAGATGGCTTCTTTCACTTAGGAAAGTGCAATTAAGGTTCTTCCATATATCTTCTGGACTTGAGAGCTCATTTATTTTTTCCAGCTTTAATGAAATATAATCAACATATCAATTTGTGCAGGTTTAAGGTGTACTTGGTATTCTTGCCTGGAGAATCCCCATGGCAGAGGAGCCTGGTGGGCTACAGTTCATGGGGTTGCAAAGAGTCAGACACAACTGAAGCGACTTAGTGTGCATGTATGCATGAGCATTGTGGGTTTTAAGTTTTCAAAGGTGTACTTACAACCTGCTGATTTAAAGCACCTATATACTGCAAAAGCTAAAACTTCTATCACATCACATAATTACTGTTTCTTTTTTTGAGGTGAGAACATTTAAGATTTACTTTCTTAGCAAATTTTAATTATATAGAGATCTGGTCCCATCACTTCATGGCAAATAGATGGGGAAACAGTGGAAACAGTGGCTGACTTCATTTTTCTGGGCTTCAAAATCACTGCAGATGGTGATTGCAGCCATGAAATTAAAAGATCCTTACTCCTTGGAAGAAAAGTTATGACCAACATAGATAGCATTTTGAAAAGCAGAGACATTACTTTGTTAACAAAGGTCCGTCTAGTCAAGGCTATAGTTTTTCCAGTAGTCATGTATGGATGTGAGAGTTGGACTATAAAAAAAGCTGACCACTGAAGAATTGATGTTTTTGAACTGTGGTGTTGGAGAAGACTCTTGAGAGTCCTTTGGACTGCAAGGAGGTCCAACCAGTCCATCCTAAAGGAGATCAGTCCTGGGTGTTCATTGGAAAGACTGATGTTGAAGCTGAAACTACAATACTTTGGCCACCTGATGCGAAGAGCTGACTCATTTAAGAAGATCTGATGCTGGGAAAGATTGAGGGCAGGAGGAGAAGGCGACGACAGAGGATGAGATGGTTGGATGGCATCACCGACTCAATGGACATGGGTTTGGGTGGACTCCGGGAGTTGGTGATGGACAGGGAGGCCTGGCGTGCTGCAGTTCACGGGGTCCCAAACAGTTGGACACAACTGAGTGACTGAGCTGAACTGAATACAGTATTATTAACTATGCTGCTAAGTCGCTTCAGTCGTGTCCAACTCTGTGCGACCCATAGACAGCAACCTACCAGGCTCCTCTGTCCCTGAGATTTTCCAGGCAAGTATACTGGAGTGGGTTGCCATTTCCTTCTCCAGTTATTAACTATAAGACGTGCTTATTTTACATTAGATCCCCAGAACTTACTGATCTTATATCTGGCAGTTTATAGCCTCTCACCAATATCTCCCCATCCCTGAACCCCTAGTACTCACCATTCTGCTGTCTGCTTTTATGATTTTTTGTTTTTTTTTTGAGTCCATGTATAAGTGATATCATACAATATTCATCTTTCTCTATCTGAATTTTTTCATTTTGAGTAATCCCCTCAAGGTCCATTCATATTGTTGCAAATAACAGGATTTCCTCTTTTCTCATGCCTGAATAATATTCATATATATATATATATATATATATATATATATATATATATATATAATGTCTGTCTATTTATCTATCTATCTATATATCTATTTATCTGTCTATAATATTTGGGCTTCCCAGGTGGTGCTAGTGGTAAAAAAAAAAAAAAAACCAAAAAACCCACCAAAAACTTGCCTGCCAGTGCAGGAGATGTAAGAGACTAGGGTTCTATCCCTGGGTCAGGAAAATCCCCTGAAGGAGGGTATGGCAACCCACTCCAGTATTCTTGCCTGGAGAATCCCATGGACAGAGGAGCCTGGTGGGCTATGGTTCATAGGGTCACGAAGAGTCAGACACAACTAAAGTGACTTAGCATATGCCTGTCTACCTATCTAATCTTCTTTATCCATTCATCCACTGATGGCCCCTAAGATTGTTTCCATGTCTTGGTTACTGTGAAAGCTGCTGGCAAGCACATAGGAGTGCAGATATCTCTCTGAAATCCTGTTTTCATTTCCTCTGGACATATTCCCAGAAGTGGAATTACTGGATCACATGAAATTTCTATTTTGAATTTTTTGTGGAAACTCCATGCTGTTTTCCATAATGGCTTTACCAATTTACATTCTTACCAATAGGCCACCATGGGTCCCTTTTCTCTAAGTCTTCACTGACACTTGATATCTCTAGTCTTTTTGATAATGGTTATTCAAACAGGTGTGAGGTGATATCTCATTGTGTTTTATTTGCAGTTCCCTGATGATTAGTGAGGTTGAGCAAATTTTCACATACCTGTTGGCCATTTAGATGTCTTCTTTTAAAACTGTTTATCCAGTTCCAAGCCTGTTTTTAAGTTGAATACATATATATATTTGTTTTTGTGTTGTTTGAATTCTTTATACATTTTGTATATTAACCCCTTATCAGATGTATGTTTGTCAGTATTTTCTCCTGCTCTATAGGTTGCCTTTTCATTTTGCTGATTTTTTCTTTTGCTCTTTCTTTTTAGTTCCACTTATTAATTTTTGCTTCTGTTGCCTGTGATTTTAATGTAATATCCAAAGCATTGTTGCCAGGACCAATGTCAAGGAACTTCTTCCCTATGTTTTCTTCTAGGAGTTTTATAATTTCAGGTACTATGCTTAAGTCTTTATTTTTTTTTTCTTTTTAAAAAATTTGTTTATTTATTTTTAAATTTATTTCAATTGGAGGCTAATTACTTTACAATATTGTGGTGGTTTTTGCCATACAATCACATGAATCAGCCATGGGTGTACACGTGTTCCCCATCCTGAACCCCCCTCCTGCCTCCCTCCCCATCCCATCCCTCAGGGTCATCCCAGTGCACCAGCCCTGAGCGCCCTGTCTCATCGAACCTGAACTGGTGATCTATTCCTCATATGATAATATATGTCTCAATGCTATTCTCTCAAATCATCCCACCTAATCAGTTTCAAGCTATGTTTGTGAGTAGTGTAGGTTAGGGTTCTAATTTCACTCTTTTGCAAGTAGTTACCCAGTTTTCGCAATGCTGTTTATTAAAGAGACAATCCTCTCCCCATTGAGTAATCCTGGCCCCCATGTCAAAGATCAGTTGACCTGTATATGCAAGGGTTTATTTCTGGGCTCTCAATGTTGCTTCGTTGGTTGATGTATTTAATTTTATGCCAGCATCATGAAACTTTGATTACTGTAACTTTGTATTGCAGCTTGAAATAGGAAGTTTGTTGCCTCCAACTTTGTTCTTTTCTTGGTATTGCTTTGGCTATTTGAAGTTTTTTGCAGCTCTGTACAAATTTTAGGGTTTTTTTATTTCCATGAAAAATGCCATTGGAATTTTATAGGGATTTAATTGAATCTATAGATAATATATGATAATTTTAGCTTAGAATGGACATTTTAACAATATTAATTCTTCTAATTCATGAACACAAGGTATTTTTTCCATCTGTTTGTGTCTTCTTAATTTCTTTCACCAAATTCTTGTAGTTTTTATTGTGATTTCACCTCCTTGCTTAAAGTTATTCCTAAGTATTTTGCTATTTTTGATGGTATTGTGAATGGAATGATTTATTTCCTTTTAAGATATTTCATTTTTAGTGTATAGAAACACAACTGATTTCCGTGTGTTGATTTTGTATCTTGCAACCTTACTAAATTCTTTGATTAGTTCTAAATAGTTTTTGTTGGAGTCTTTCAGACTTTCTACACATAAAATCATATCATTTACAAGCAGAAATCTTACTTCTTCTTCTGTGATTTGGATGTCTTTATTTCATTACCTGATTCCTTTGGTTAGGATTTCCACTAATAGATTGAATAAGAATGGTGAGGGTGTGCACCCTTGTCTTGTTCCTGTCTTAGACGAAAAGCTTTTGACCTTTCACCACTGAATATGATATTAGCTGTGGGCTTGCCATATATAAATTTTATTAGTTGAGGCACTGCTGCTGCTGCTGCTAAGTCGGTTCAGTTGTGTCTGACTCTGTGCGACCCCATAGACGGCAGCCCACCAGGCTCCTCCATCCCTGGGATTCTCCAGGCAAGAATACTGGAGTGGGTTGCCACTTCCTTCTCCAATGCATCAAAGTGAAAAGTGAAAGTGAAGTCACTCAGTCATGTCCGACTCTTAGCGACCCCATGGACTGCAGCCTACCAGGCTCCTCTGTCCATGGGATTTTCCAGGCAAGAGTACTGGAGTGGGGTGCCATTGCCTTCTCTGTAGTTGAGGCACATCGATGTCCAATTCACTGAAGATTTTTTAAAATCAGCAAAGGATACTGTATTTTGCCAAATGTGTGTTCTGCATATATTGAGATGATCATATGAATTTCATCTTCCATTCTGTTAATGCAATGTATCACATTTACTGATTTTTATATGTTGAACCATCCTTGCATTCCAGGGATGAATCACAGTTGATCATGATGTACAATCCTTTTAATCGTGCTATTGAATTAAATTTGCTAATATTTTTGTGAGAATTTTACATCTAAATCCATCAAGGATACTGGTCTAGAGTTTTCTTGTGGTGTCCTTACTTGGCTTACAGTTCAGTTCAGTTCAGTCACTCAGTCGTGTCTGACTCTTTGCCACCCCATGAATTGCAGCACTCCAGGCCTCCCTGTCCATCACCAACTCCTGGAGTTTACTCAAACTCATGCCCATCGAGTCAGTGATGCCATCCAGCCATCTCATCCTCTGTCGTCCCCTCCTCCTCCTGCCCCCAATCCCTCCCAGCATCAGGGTCTTTTCCAACGAGTCAGCTCTTCCCATGAGGTGGCCAAAGTATTGGAGTTTCAGCTTCAGCATCATCCTTCCAAAGAACACCCAGGACTGATCTCCTTTAGGATGGACTGGTTGGATCTCCTTGCAGCCCAAGGGACTCTCAAGAGTCTTCTCCAACACCACAGTTTAAAAGCATCAATTTTTCGGTGCTCAACTTTCTTCACAGTCCAACTCTCACATCCGCATATGACCACGGGAAAAACCATAGCCTTGACTAGATGGGCCTTTGTTGACAAAGTAATGTCTCTGCTTTTTAATATGCTATCTAGGTTGGTCATAACTTTCCTTCCAAGTAGTAAGCGTCTTTTAATTTCATGGCTGCAATCACCATCTGCAGTGATTTGGGAGCCCAAAAAAATAAAGTCTGATACTGTTTCCACTGTCTCCCCATCTATTTCCCATGAGGTGATGGGACCAGATGCCATGATCTTAGTTTTCTGAATGTTGAGCTTTAAGCCAACTTTTTCACTCTCTTTCACTTTCATCAAGAGGCTTTTTAGTTCCTCTTCACTCTCTGCCATCTGCAGAGAGTGTCATCTGCATATCTGAGGTTATTGATATTTCTCCCAGCAATCTTGATTCTAGCTTGTGCTTCTTCCAGCCCAGCATTTCTCATGATGTACTCTGCACAGAAGTTAAATAAGCAGGGTTACAATATACAGCATTGACGTACTCCTTTTCCTATTTGGAACCAGTCTGTTGTTCCATGTCCAGTTCTAACTGTTGCTTCCTGACCTGCATACAGGTTTCTCAAGAGGCAGGTCAGGTGGTCTGGTACTCCCATCTCTTTCAAAAGTTTCCACAGTGTATTGTGATCTACACAGTCGAAGGCTTTGGCGTAGTCAATAAAGCAGAAATAGATGTTTTTCTGGAACTCTCTTGCTTTTTCAATGATCCAGCAGATGTTGGCAATTTGATCTCTGGTTCCTCTGCCTTTTCTAAAACCAGCTTGAACATCTGGAAGTTCACGGTTCATGTATTGCTGAAGCCTGGCTTGGAGAATTTTGAGCATTACTTTACTAGCGTGAGAGATGAGTGCAATTGTGCGGTAGTTTGAGCATTCTTTGGGATTGCCTTTCTTAGGGATTGGGATGAAAACGGACCTTTTCCAGTCCTGTGGCCACTGCTGAGTTTTCCAAATTTGCTGGCATATTGAGTGCAACACTTTCACAGCATCATCTTTCAGGATTTGAAATAGCTCAACTGGAATTCCATCACATCTACTAGCTTTGTTCGTAGTGATGCTTTCTAAGGCCCACTTGACTTCACATTCCAGGATGTCTGGCTCTAGGTCAGTGATCACACCACTGTGATTATCTGGGTCATGAAGGTCCTTTTTGTACAGTTCATCTGTGTATTCTTGCCACCTCTTCTTAATATCTTCTGCTTCTGTTAGGTCCATACCATTTCTGTCCTTTATCGAACCCATCTTTGCCTGAAATATTCCCTTGATATCTCTAATTTTCTTGAAGAGATCTCTACTCTTTCCCATTCTGTTGTTTTCCTCTATTTAGTATGAGAAGGCAAAATGATAGGATACTGAAAGAGGAACTCCCCAGGTCAGTAGGTGCCCAATATGCTAATGGAGATCAATGGAGAAATAACTCCAGAAAGAATGAAGGGATGGAGCCAAGGCAAAGGCAATACCCAGTTATGGATGTGACTGGTGATAGAAGCAAGGTCTGATGCTGTAAACAGCAATATTGCATAGGAACCTGGAATGTTAGGGCCATGAATCAAGGCAAATTGGAAGTGATCAAACAGGAGACGGCAAGAGTGAATGTCGACATTCCAGGAATCAGCGAACTAAAATGGACTGGAATGGGTGAATTTAACTCAGATGACCATTATATCTACTACTGTGGGCAGAAATCCCTTAGAAGAAATGGAGTAGCCATCATGGTCAACAAAAGAGTCTGAAATGCAGTACTTGGATGCAATCTCAAAAACGACGGAATGATCTCTGTTCATTTCCAAGGCAAACCATTCAATATCATGGTAATCCAAGCCTATGCCCCAACCAGTAACGCTGAAGAAGCTGAAGTTGATGGTTCTATGAAGACCTACAAGACGTTTTTGAACTAACACCCAAAAAAGATGTCCTTTTCATTATAGGGGACTGGAATGCAAAAGTAGGAAGTCAAGAAACACCTGGAGTAACAGGCAAATTTGGCCTTGGAGTACGGAATGAAGCAAGGCAAAGGCTAATAGAGTTTTGCCAAGAGAACACACTGGTCATAGCAAACACCCTCTTTCAACAACACAAGAGAAGACTCTACACATGGACATCACCAGATGGTCAAAACCGAAATCAGATTGATTATATTCTTTGCAGCCAAAGATGGAGAAGCTCTATACAGTTAGCAAAAACAAGACCAGGAGCTGACTGTGGCTCAGATCATGAACTCCTTATTGCCAAACTCAGACTTAAACTGAAGAGAGTAGGGAAAACCACTAGACCATTCAGGTATGACCTAAATCAAATCCCTTATGACTATACAGTGGAATTCAGAAATAGATTTAAGGGACTAGATCTGATAGACAGAGAGTCTGATGAACTATGGACGGAGGTTCGTGACATTGTACAGGAGATAGGGATCAAGATCATCCCCATAGAAAAGAAATGCAAAAAGGCAAAATGGTTGTCTGAGGCGGCCTTACAAATAGCTGTGAGAAGAAGAGAAGCAAAAAGCAAAGGAGAAAAGGAAAGATATTCCCATTTGAATGTAGAGTTCCAAAGAATAGCCAGGAGAGATAAGAAAGCCTTCCACAGCGATACTTGGCTTTAATATCAGGATAATCTTGGTCTTGTAAAAAGAGTTTGAGAATGCTTCTCTCTCTTCTATTTTTTGGATGGGTTTAAGAAAGATTGTCACTAATTATTCTCTAAATGTTTTGTAGAATTCGCCAGCGAATCCATCTGGTTCTAGCTTATTGTGTTTGGGGAGGTTCTTGATTACTGATTGAATCTTCTTACCCATTATTGGTCTATTCAAATTTTCTTATTCTTTCTTATTCAATCTTAGTAGGTTGTGTATTTATAAGAACTTGTTTATTTTTTCTTAGGTTATCCAGTTTATTGGTCTTTGATTATTCATACAATCTTTTGTATTTCTTTGGTATCTTTGGTAATGTCTCCTCTTTCACTTCTGATTTTATTTGTTTGAGATCTCGCTTTTTTTTCCGTCTTAATCTAATTAGTTTTGTTAATTTTATTTATCTTTGTTAATTTTTATTGCTGGAAAAAGACAAAAGAGATGGACATCTTATGCCATTGCAATGTGGACATCAACCTTTAGCTCATTTCTCTTTACCACTGAATAACATTCCATTTTCTGTATTTAACACAGTTTGCTTATCAGTTCACCTACTGAAGAGCATTTTTGTTGCTTCCTAGTTTTGGCAATTATTAATAAAGCTGCTATAAATATCTTTGTGCAGGTTTTTGTATGGACATAAGTTTTCATCTCCTTTGGGTAAACACTAAGGAGTTTCATTGATTGATCATATGGCAAGAATATCTTTAGTTTTGTAAAAAAAAAAAAAAACCAACAAACTGTCTTCTGAAGTGTGTACTACTTTGCATCCCCACCAGCAATGTATAAGAATTCCTGTTGCTCCACATCATCTCTGGTATTGTCACTGTTCTAGACTTTGGCCACTCCAATAGGCATGTAGTGGTACCTCATTGCTTTAATTTGCATTTATCTGATGACATATGACATGGAGCATTTGTATATCCTTATTTGCCACCTGTATATCTTCTTTGGTGGGACATACAAATCTGGGTCCCTGGACCATTTTTTAATTGAGTTTCTTATCTTCTTATTATTGAGTTTTAATAGTTCTTTGTATATTTTGGATAACGGTCCTCTGTAAGTTGTGGCCTATCTTTAAAATCACTTGATAGTATCTTTTACAGAGCAGAAGTTTTAAATTTTGTCAGTTATTTCATCCATGAATCATGTCTTTAATATCATATCTAAAATGTCATCATCATACTTAAGGTTATTTAGTTTTTTCCCTAAGTTATCTTCTGGGAGTTTTGTAGCTTAACAGTTTATATTTTGGATTATGCTCCATTTTGAGTAAACTTCTGTGAAATGCATAAGATCTATGTCTAAACTCAGTTCGTTTTTCATATACCATTTTCTAGTACCATTTGTTGAAGACTTTCTTTGCTCCATTGTATTGCCTTTGCTTCTTGTCAAAGGTAGGTTGATTCTATTTATGTGAATCTATTTCTGGGCTCTCTATTTTGTTCCACTGATCCATTTGTCTATTCTTTTACCAATATCACATTGTCCTAATACAGTGCAATAGGTCCCTTACATACAAACCTTTAAGCTGTGAACTTTTGTTGTGCTTTCACACCAAAGAGATTCACGATGAAGGAAACTTCAAGGGGATTTTCTTTATTTGAGGAGGATTATTAATTTCTAAGGCAAAAGATTCAAATGCAGAACAACACACAAAGGTTGCAGCAGCCTTCCAGAACAATTCAGCGTTACCATGTCATCTATGATGAGAAAAAAAGAGCTACTACCCAGACATCACTGGATTGTTTTTTCAAGAGGGTAAATAGAATTGAATCCAGCAAAGAACCAGAACCTGTGCCATCAATGCCAGGTGTGTGTGAAACTGCAGCTTGCCCTCCACCTCCTATTGCTGACCATCCTTCCGCTCTACCATCCCCCACCTCCTCCCCCTCCTCCAATCCGTAACTTTTCTTGCTGTTCACTCAATGCCAGCGCTTGTATGCCAGCTGCTTGCTGTACTATGCTCCTGTATTTTTCAAGGTACTTTTCTGTAATATTAAAAACGCTTTCTTTATTTTTTGTGTTTTTTTGCTTTTTAGGTATTACTGTGTGTAAACCTATTACAGTACAGTACTATATAGCCGATCGTGTTAGTTGGGTCCCTAGGCTGTCTTTGCTGAACTCATGAACACATTGGACTTATGAATGTGCTCTTGAGATGGAATTTGTTCATATGTATGGGACTTACTCTAATTTATATTAAGTCTTGAAATTGGGTAACATCAATCCTCTAACTCTGTTCTTCAATATCGTGTGGGTTCTTTTGCTTCTCCATGTAAATCTTAGAATCAGTTTGTCAATAATGATAATTTGCTTGAATTTTCCATGAGATTGAATTTAATCTATAGATTAATTTGGGAAAAAAGAAGTAACATCTTGACAATATTGAATCTCCCTCTTTATGAAGATGGAATGAGTATCTTTCCATTTATTTAGTTATCTGATATTCATCAGAGATTTTTAGCTTTGCTCATGTATATCTTGTTATATTTTGTTAGATTTATACCTAAGTGCTCAGTTTGGGGCTTGCTAATGTAAATGGTATTGTGTATCAAATTCCACTTGTTAAAAGTGGGTTATTTTATGAAAAGTAAAAAAGCATTAGCAAAGGCAATCATATAGATATGGTATGCAGAATGTGAGGGTTGGTCTAACTTTGAGGAAGATGGAGATGTGATCTTCTTATCCCAGACCCCAGCCAATTGTCAATTGTGCTAGACACATCCACAGGGTCAACACACCCCTAATTATTTCATCACTACACTAACCTGCCCTTCCTCTTGACTATCTCACTCCCAGACTCTTCCTCCCAGCAGGAGCCACAACTCCATTGGTAGGCTCTGGGTCCCTATCTCCTCCCTTCCTCTGTCTCCCTGGTACTCTCCTCCTCCTCATTCTTCTCCTCCTTACTTCTCTCCTCCCTTCTTCTTTCTCCTTTTCCCTGCTACCCCAGGTCTTTAACAGGTCCCATTGCTATAGTCTTTCTCCACAAAGGTTTTCCCCCTTTGCCTTTCCCATAGGATGATATTTAATGGTAACAAGTCAAAGCCACCACGAACCGAAGGACTGGCAAGTGGGGGAGGGGAGAGAGAGAAGGAAGGGTGATAGAGACGAAGGGAGGGAAAAAGGGATAGAAATACAGGGGGAGAGAGGGACTCAAAGCCTTTGGACAGAAATGACACTCCATTCCCTCCACATTGATTTGGCTGAAGCAAGGTGAAGCTTGAGTGCTTCTGAGTTGAGCAGGGAATACGTGGTCCTTTCCCAGGTATGAGAAGCTAATAAAAACAGTGGAGTCTGTTTCTTATAATAGAGTGTCTTTGACTACCTCAGAGAATGGCTTATTTTTCCTTTTACTGAAATTCAATTACAAATCACAAGTGCACAACCCAGTAGATTTCCATCTGGGTGAGCACACCTGGGTGATCTGCACTCAGCTCAGAAAACAACCTTAAGTAGAAGACCCCTCCTGTCCCCTCCCACTCAGCACTTGCTTTGGTCTGGAATCCAGCAGATGGCAACTGTAATCAGAGAAACCACTATTCAGTGTGTCTGGAAAATATAATTAAAAGCAACAAATTAGACATATGGAAGGACCTGTGTTGATAGAACTGTGGCTCTGGAATAGAAGGGTCTTCTGGATCTGTGCCTGAGATGGGTTGGTTCTAATTACAAATCCCAGTGGGCTCTGTTTTCATTTGCCCTTTCATTGTCTATGGTTCTGGCTCTCTTTTCATTGCTTCATGTCACCCTTTTATTCATAAGGAATCAATCCACCAGAAAAACCAATTAAAAACTAGAAGAAATTAAAGGCATTTACTGTTACCATGTGAACATGTCTATAGCATTGGGAACAAGCAGCTTAAAGCCTACTCACATTAAAATTAAACAAATACTTCACATTCAGTGTTCATTTCCTTGGTCATATTTTGTGTTGTTTCTATGGAAACATGCAACATTTACGCTAAAAGCAGCACTCTTCATGGTTTATGTACTTTTATGCCCAGTTCTGGATACTTCCACTAACATCTGAGTACTTCTTCAGTAAGGTTTGTCTCTGATGTATGGCATGCAGTGTCTAATGCAGCATCATTTTAAGCAAGTTTCATGGCAGGGAAACAGAAGTTTTGCTTCAGGGGCATCTGCACTATATCTTTGGGGAGCAGAACAATGTGTCCCAAGATTCCTTCTGGTGAATGGTTTTGCATCTTTGCAGAAAATAGAAGCAGACTTTTCAATGGCCTGCCTCCAGGGGAATTCAGCATCTGTCCCAGTTCTCATTCAACCAGCAAGAACAGACCTGAATTCCAATGGACAGTGGTGAGCTCAGACAGCTTATGATCAGAGATTGGAAAGAAAAATCCAAACCATCACCTCCACTTTTCAGCCAAGTGATACAATTAGATAATTAGATATTTCCCCTGTTGCCTCAAAAAGTAGAAACTATCAGGAGTGAGGCAGTACTCAGTAGAATCTATGGAAACAGGGGGCCAGCTAGCTGTGGGGTCTTGGTGGCAGCACAGTTCACCGCAGGGAAGGAGCTGGTGGCAGTGAGATCTGTGATTATGAGAGATTCAGACAGTGGATCTGTCACTGGGAAGCTCTGGTCGACTGGTAGAAAGTGTGTGAGATACAGACATGAAGCTGCTCCACCTTGGTCATCAGAGTCCAGTTCTATGAGTCACTCAGTGTGGATACGTGGCTCTTCTGAGCATGCTTGTAGCATCTAGAGACCCATGTCTTTCATACAACAAGGCTGTTAAATGCAAACTGTCTCCCTTACCCATTGCCCAGTTGGAGACACATGGATCTGGTCCATCACTGCAGGAAGACTGTCCATGGTGGGTGCATGAGCGATGCTGGGTCCTCATACTGCAGTGCAGTGGCTCCCTAAGGTATGATGTCAAGGGAAGCTTTGACTATTTATGATTATATTCCATGCACTGACTTTAGAATTTAACTTCTGAAAAAGATATGACTCACCTATTACATTGAAAAAGTGTAAAGTTTTTCTAAAGGGACCGACTGCCTGAGGGAACCCTCTATAATTCTAGGGTCAGAACTGGAGCCTCAGGCCAAGTGATTAGGAACAGGAAGAACGTCTTGGCAGAAACAGTTGACACATTTGTAAAGGAGACTTCTATTAGCTCCATGTTTGAGGATGAAAGGGCATGTTATAACTAACACAGTGCATTTACTATAGGCCAGCACTGTCCAAATTAAATCCACACAGAAGCCTGCTCTGCAGATAAGGACACGGAGACACAGAGAGATTAAGCAACTTCCTTGGTGCCTCCTAGCTTATAGATCAACAGAGTGAGTGTAGAACCCAGTGTCTGTCTCCAAAATCTGTGACTTGACCACGATGCACCTGCTAATAGGAGCAGAACTCCAAGTTATTGATTTAAATGTGATCAAACCAGTTGGTCACCTTGGCCTGTCAAAATAGAGACTTCTCCCCAGACACTTAAGAGTGAAAAGTTATTGGAGTCTAAGTCTCAGTGGAGGTCACTTTCTAGGAAGCAGCTCCCTTAGACAGGATCCCTCTTCCCGCATCTACCTCTGGGACCCTGGGTTGGCGCACTCAGCTGCCCCTGGAGGTGCAGAGACTCCCGCTCACAGCACTGTTTCTGTTGGATGAGTCACACCCTCCCAGAGGCACCCTGGACCCTGCGCCCACATCTGCCTCAGCTCTGCATCCGCAGTTCTCCCACTGCTCACAGCTAAGGAGGCGTCTGAGCCCAGGATAGTTCCCAATGGTCTCTCTCCTCTCTCATCCTGGGGATCTCTGCCCAACCTCTCATCTACCACGTCTCTGTATGGACATGCTTAGGGGCTGATATCCAGGCATCTATGTAAAAATTTCTTAAAACTTCCTTTTATGTTAACATTTGACCTGTAATTGAATCTATTCCCTCACTTTGGCCAAGGTGGGCCATAGGAAAGATCATCCAGTCCAGCCTCCAACTTGAGTTGTCATCTTTGGGTTCTGGTAAAGGAAGACATGCTGAAACCAGCCCCAGAGAAACCGCCTGGGCACATTGTAAGAACAGAGATGACTCAGGTGCCTCCCACGCTCATTTCATCTGTGATAAAATGACTTCTATGAGGCTCCTTTATATTTTTATTATATCTGACCTTTATGTTAGTGGCAACTGGAAAGTTGATCACAGCTCAGCTAGTGAGGGCACCAGCGCCAGGCCTAGGGCCTGTATTCATAGTCTCAGATAAGGAAATGGAGACATGGAGATGTGATTTCATGTGTATGAGAGCTCCTTTAAAGGGATGGGGCTGTGAGTTCGGGGTTAGATGCTGTGGATTCCAATCCAGACCCTTCTGCAGTAAAAATGATTGTCAGGTGGTCAAGACTGCAGAGCAGGAAGACTCTGAGGTCACCTCTTCCCATAAGCACCAAAATTACAACTCTTTGCAGAGTAACTATTGATGAGAGCAATCTGAGGACTAGAAGAAAATATTTTCCACAACTAAAGACATAAAGAAGGAACCACCACAACATGGGTAGGAGGGGAGAACCACAGTATAGTAAAGACCCATACCCCCAGGTGGGTAACCAACAAATAGGAAGATATTCACAATTGCCAATATTCTCTTTACGGAGTGAGGGGTCTGAGCTGGGGCTCTCCAGCCCAGGGGTCCTGCATTGGGACCATGAGACACCAGAATATCTGGCTTTTGGAAGGCCATCAGGGCTTATAGGTAGGAGAGCTGGAAGATATAGGAAACAGAGACTCCACTCTTAAAAGCTTACACAAAGTCTTACATGTACTGAATTTCAGAACAGAGGCAGTAATTTGAAAGGAGCCCGGATCAGACCCACCTGCTAATCTTGGAGAACCTCCCGGAGAGGCAAGAAGCAACTGGAACTCCCATTGGAGACACAGTTGCTGGTGTCAGCCATTTGGGGAAGTTTGTTTTACCATAAGGACACTGAAGCTGGCAAGAGACATTTTAGGGTCCTCTCTCTAGTCTTCAAGCCCACCAAGCCAGTTGGCACAATTGCTAGGAGACCCTTGACTGGCGGGGACTCAGCCCCACTCCCTCGTAGGGTAGCACCAGCTCAGGGATCTTCCACGCCCCACTAGACACAGCCCTGTCATCAGCAGGCCAGCCCTGGGACATCCCTCCAGGCCAAGCAGCCTGCCAGCCCAGGCAGCATCCTTGGACACTGGTGAGCCAGCCCCAGACTCAGGAATCACTGCATACCACAGCCAGACACCCTGGGATTCAGCCCTGCCCGTCAGTGGGTCATTGGGTCGTCCCGAGGACTCCCAGTACTGGACAGACAGTCATGCAAGGACATGGCCCTGCCCACCAATGCTGTCAGATTCCACACCAGGCAGGGCCTGGCAGCTAGTTGGGTCAGGATCAGTCCCACCGATCAATGTGCCCACAGTAGTCAGCTCCGCCAAACAGAAGGGCTCACACAGTCCTCATGAAGGGCTCTCTTAGAGCACAGTTCTAGTCCTAGAGGGGAGTATGCTGCTGGTTCTCGTAGGATATCTCCCATGTAAGGCCATTTCTCCAGAAATGGGAAGTGCACCCAACCTACATAATACACAGAAATGAAAACAGAGAATTAGACAAGATGAGGTGAGAGAAGAAAGTGTTTCAAAGGAAGGAATATGATAAGACCCTAAGAGAAGAACTAAGTAAAGTGTAGATAAGCAATTTACCTGATAAAGAGTTCAAGGTAATGATTATAAAGATGCTCAGTCAACTCAGGAGAAGAAAGCATGAACACTGTGAAAAGTTTAACAAAGAGTTAAAAAACATAAAAAAGTGCAAAACAGAACCAAAGAATATAATAACTGAAATTAAAAGTACACTAGAGGCAATCAACAGTAGATTAGATAATATGGAGGAAAAGATCAGTAAACTGGAAGGGAGAGTAATGAAAACTGAACAGAAAAAAGAATATTTAAAAATAAGGATAGTTTAAGATACCTCTGTGACAACATCAAGTATACTAACATTTTCATTATAGGAGTCCCAAAAGGTGAAGAAAAAGAGGAAAGGGCAGAGATCTAGTTTGCAGAAATAATAGCTGAAAACTTTCCTAACATAGGAAAGGAAAATTACATCCAATTCAGGAAGTAACAGAGTATCAAACAAGATCAACCCAACAAGATCAATTACCAAGACACACCATAACTTAAAATGGTAAAAATTAAGGATGAAGGGAGAATCTTAGAAGTAGCAAGAGGAAGCAACTATGCAAGGAAGCTTCCATAAGGCTGCAGAAATGCTGCAGACCGGAAGAGAGTGCATGATATACATAAAGTGATGAAAGGAAGGGAAAAACCCTACTAGTAAGAATATTCTACCAGGAAGGGCTATCATCAGATTTGAAGGAGAGAGAAGAGTTTTACAGATAAGCAAACTAAGAGTTCAGTACTATGGACTCAGCTTTACAAGAAATGTTAAAGGGGGCTTCTCTAAGTGTAAAAGTCCACAACAAGAAATATGAAAATTATAAAAGGAAAAATCTCATTGGTAAAGGCAGATATGCAGTAAAAATAGTAGATCAACCATTTGGCTATCATAAAGATTAAAAGACAAAAGTAGTAAAATCACCCATATTCACTTAAAAATACACAGAAGAAAAATACATAAAATATGAAATAAAAAACATTAACCATGAAGGGGGAAGTAAAATTGCAGGTTTGTTAGAATGCATTTGAACTGAAGAGATCATCAACTTAAAATAATCACAAACAAACAAAAAAATAATCACAAACATATATAGGTTGTTATAAGTAAACTTTGTGGTAACCACAAACCAAAAATCAATAACAGATACACACACATAAAAGAAAGGAGTCCAAACATAAAACTAAGGTAGTCATGAATTCACAGGGAATGAGAGGGGAAAAAAAGCAGAAAAAAACAAAAAGGAACTACAAAATGACCTACCCAAAATTAACAAAGTGAAGAGGAAGGAATACTTCCAAACTCTTTCTGTGAGGCCAGCATCACCCTGATAGCAAAGCCAGAAAAGATACCACAAAAAAGGAAAATCACAAGCCAATATCCCTGATAAACATAGACACAAAAACCTTCAAATCAGCAAATGAAACTCAAGAACACATTAAAAGGATCACACACCATAATTAAGTGGGATTTATCCCAGGATGCAAGGAGAGTTCAACATACAAAATCAGTGTAACACATCACATTAACAGAACAAAAGGATGAAGTAATACATGATAATCTCAATTGATGCAGAAAAAGCATTTGATAAAATACAACACACTTCCATGACAAAAACACTTATGGAACTTGAAACAAAAGAAAACTTCCTCAACATAATATAGACTATACATGAAAATCCACAGCTAACATCATACTCAATGGTGAAAGAGTGAAAGCTTTCCTCTAAGATCAGGAACAAGATAAATCACCTGCTTTAGCTATTTCTATTAAATATAATATTGCAGGGTATAGCCAGAGAAATTAGAGAAGAAAAAGAAATAACAGGCATTGTAATTGGAAAGGAAGAAGTAATGTTGCCTCTATTCACAGGCAACATGATCTTACATATAGAAAACTCTGAAGTCTCCAAAACCAAAAACAACTATTAGAACAAATAAACAAACTCAGGAAAGTTGCAGGATATAAAATCAAAATGCAAAAATCACTTGTGTTTCAATAGGCTAACAATAAGCAATCCAACAAGGAAATTAAGAAAACAGTTACTTTTAAACTGTCATCAAAAGAATAAAATATTTAGGAATAAACTTAACCAAGGAGTCAAAAGACCTATACACTGAAAACTACAAATTGTTACTGAAAGAAAATAAATAAAGTGTTAATAAATGGAAAGATGTCTGTGTTCATGGTCTGGATAACAATGTTGCTTGGATGTCAATGTTATTCAAAGTTACCTGCAAATTCAATACAATCACTATCAAATCCCAAAGACTTTTTTTCTGTAGAAAGAAAAAATATAGTCCTATATTTCACGCACACTTACAAGGCTCCCAGAATAGCCAAAATAACGTTGAAAAAAATGAACAAATTTGAAGGACTCACACTTCTTTATTTCAAAACTTACTGAAAAGACACAATAATCAAAATTGCATGGTACTGACATAAAGACAGAATTACAGACCAATAGAATAGAAGAGACTCATTAATACATTCTCACATGCATGGTCAAATGATTTTCGACGAGAGTGGCAAGACCATTCAATGGGGGAAAGACAGTCTTTTCAACAAATGGTGTTGGGAAAACTGGATATACACATGCAAAGGAATGAAGTTGAACCCTTATATTTCACAATATTCAAAAATTAACCAAAACTGGATCAAGTACCTAAATGCAGTAAGTAAGACTGTACAACTCTTAGAAGAAAACTTAGGAGAAGATTCACGATATTGCATTGATCAGTGATTTGTTGGATGCAACAGCTAAAGTGGGGGGGAGCTGGGGGAAAAAAAGTTGGACTTCAACAAATCAAAAACCTTTGGGCATCAAAGGATTCTCTTAAGGAAGTAAAAAACAACCCACAGATTGGGAGTGATATCTTTATGTCTTATCTGGTAAGAGAATAATACCCAGAGTATATAAAGAATTCTTACAATTCAACAACAACAAAAAAGAACCCAATTACAGACTCAGATGTAGAAAACAGATGTTTGGGCATGGAGGGAAAAGGTGGGTGTGAGATGAATTGGGAGAATGGGATTGACGTAAATACACTATTTTACCATGTATTAAATAGATAGCTAGTGGGAACATACTGTATAGAACAGGGAGCTCACTTCAGTGTTCTGTGATAACCTAGATGGGTGGGATAGCAGGGTGGGAGGGAGGTCCAAGATGGAGCGTATATATGTATGAAGAAGTGAAGTCGATCAGTAGTGTCCAACTCTTTGCAACCCCATGGACTGTAGCCTAACACGCTCCTCCATCCAAGGAATTTTCCAGGCAAGAGTACTACAGAGGGTTGCCTTTTCCTTCTCCGGGGGATCTTCCCGACCCAGGGATCTAACCCAGGTATCCCGCATTGCAGGCAGACGCTTTACCATCTGAGCCACCAGTGAAGTCCATATATATGTATACATATGGCTGATTCACTTTGTTGTATAGCAGAAATCAATACAACATTGTAAAGCAATTGCACCTCAATAAAAAATAAAAATAAACATACACATGCATACAAATACACACCCCTCCCCCACATACCCGGTTTGTTCTGCTTCTCTGGAAACCCTGACTAATACATGTATCAAGGCCCTATAAAATAACCTCTTACTTGAGATGTCCAAAGACAATAGAAGCAATTTTCTTCTTACTTGAAAATAAATGGACAAAGGACTTGTGTAGACATATCTTCAAAGAAGATACACAAGTGGCTAACAAGCACATAAAAAGATATTCAACATCACAAATCATCAGGTAAATGTATATGAATATTACAATATACCAGACAGGTCACAGCCATTAGGACTGCTACTATAAAAAAAAAGGAAAATATCAATTGTTGGCAGGGAGATGGAGAGACTGGAATCTGTGTGCATTGCTGATGGAATGTACAAGGGTGCAGCTGCTGAAGAAGCAGTCTGGAAGTTACTGAAAGAATTAAAGAATTTTCAGGGCAGCAGTGGAGAAACAGATACAAACAGACCTATGGATGTCGGGGGGAGGAGAGGAGGGGGTAGGGGAGATGTGTGGAGAGAGTAACGTAGAAATTTACGATACCACATGTAAAGTAGATAGCCAATGGGAATTTTCTGCATGACTCAGGGAACTCAAACAGGGACTCTGTGACAGGCTGAAGGGTGGGATGCGGAGGGATATGGGAGGGAGGTCCAGGAGGGAGGGGACATGGGTGTACCTATGGCTGATTCTTGTTGATGTGTGACAGGAAACCACAAAATTCTGTAAAGCAACTATCCTTCAATTAAAACATTAAAAAAAAAAAGAATTATCATATGATTCAATAACTCTGTCCCTAGGAATTGGATATATACTCAATGTTCAAGGCAAGACAATTCATAAGAACTGATGGCAAAGCCCCCGATGTCTCCCCCAGCATCACCCCAGCCCCATGGGACCCTATCACCAAATGCCCCTGAGCCTTGATGGGGCAGGTCTACGGTGTTCTCTGGACCTCCCATCTGCCCCAGGGGGTCATCCCTGCAGCAGCGCCCCATCCCCTGGGGTTGTGTCTCCCTGGGGGACCAGCCTCCCACCCCTGGAAAGCAACCATGTCCCAAGTAAGGAGATAGAGCACTTTCCAAAATTAGCCTCCTCTGCCAGAGGTGTCTCACTCAAACAGCCATCTCTCATAATTGCTCGCTTGGGGATCTGATCAGGTATTTCCTTCACAAGAGCCTATGGATATGATGTTAAAAGAAAATATTACATTTCTGTGCTCTTTTTGCCAAAGGCACCAAATCTCATTTCTTATTACTTCTCTGCTGGCAGGTTTGTGTTTGCTTTTCCTCTTTATTGCTGGTCTCAGGGGAACCAGTGAAGTTGGAGGGGAGTGAGATTCGCACTTTCCCGCTCTGCCACGCGGCTCATCAACACTGTGCTCATAGCAGACTCTGGTCCCAAGTCCAGACTCAGATGGTGGAGGGCTTTCAGGGGACGACCATGAGGGTACCAATGGGGGCTCCGGGAACTGGAGTGCGTGCGCCCCTTGTGACCCCCTCTGTCCCCCAGAGCCACACCCCACCCTCTTTCACCCCCTGCACCCCCACGAGATGACCTGGGGGCTGGGTCACCCAGGCTGCCTTGCCTCCTGCCTTCTGTTCTGGGCCCCGCACTGGGAGGCTCCCGGGAGATCCGAGGGTGTGTGGAGAGAGAGGGTGGGGCATTTGGGACCCACGTCTCCCTGCTGGGGGCTGCGCTGCTGGCAGGACCTGTGATCCACAGCCCGCGGCCCCTCTCCCTGTGACCATCTCCCACCACATCGTCCCCTCCTCCCCTTCGGGAGGGGGTGGACACAACCTCCCACTGTTGTTCCTCTCCGAGTGTCCCAGCTTCAGTTTGTTTATCTGTACAGAGTTCCTGCTTTTAAATTTCCTCATCCACAATTGAGAGGAATTCTCTTCCTGTCAGGACTCAGGCTGACAGAGCCTTGAATTATTAATAAACAACAAGAAAATACAAGTGTTTCATCCCCTCCCTCATCTGACAAACCATCAACCTCCCCTTAATTAGAACAAGCAAGCGATCTCCACGTCTGTGTCTGACTTTGCCCTTGGACTAACGTTCGGGACCAGAGCACAAGGTCAGACACTGCCCACCTCTCAATCCACTGCGCCCACAGCGCGGCCCTTGAGCCCGGCCCTTCCTGCAGGTGGTGGGCAGCTGAAGGCAGGAGAGGTGCAGAGGGGAGGGCTGGGGAGTCTGGGGCAGGAACTCCTGGGACAGGTGGGTCCTGGGAACAGTGTAGAGAGATCAGCAGGTCAGCAGAGAATCCGTGTCGAGAAAGGACGTCTGTTCTCCAAAGGATGGAGGCTCCTGCAGGGGCAGCCTGTTCCATGAAAGGGGAGCTCCCAGCCTGGCTATGAACCTCGGAGCTGGGAAGAAGCAAGCATTTCGTGGGATTTCTTCCCCAACACACGGGCCGGCCCGCTGCCACTTGTGGCTTTCATTCATGCCAGCAAAAGCACGGGCTTCTCCTGGCTCCGCAGGGGTCACGTGTCCCCTGACTGGTGGGTGGTGAGCTGGCGGGTACTTCCCAGGCATGTTCTTGTCCCCAGGCAGCTCCAGCAGCCTCGCTCTCAGCTAAGAGACGGGCCTGTGGTCTAGAAGGTGGGGGAGGGCTCCGTCCCCACTTGGAACTGATGCATCACTTTGCTGCTTGTCAAAGAGATTTGTTGAGGAAGCAAAAATAAATGAAACAGTTGAAAAGTATGTTGAATGAAATAGGAAGCACATGGAGGAAGAAGCCAAAGTGTCCCTTTAGGTCCCACCCAGTAAGCACCCTGTTGATATTTTTCCAGATTTTAAAAAGTTTCATATATTAATGTCATACATATATTTGGAAAGAAATTGGGTCACTGGGTACCAAAAATTCTTATTTTAATTTCATATTCTGACATGGGCTTTATCCCAGTGAGCAAAGGTCAATAGTATCTTTTAAAAGAGAAATATATGTTGTTTATGGTTTCCTTTACTGTGCAAAAGCTTGTAAGTTTAATTAGTTCCCATTCATTTATTTTTATTTGTTTTCATTACTCTAGCAGGTGGGTCAAAGAGATCTTACTATGGTTTTTGTCAAAGAGTGTTTTTCCTGTGTTATCCTCTAGGAATGTTAGAATGTCCGGCCTTACATTTAGGTCTTTAATCCATTCTGAGTTTATTTCTGTGTATGGTGCTAGGTGGTGTTCTAACTCCACTCTTTTACATGTAGCTGCCCAGTTTTCCAGAACCACTTATTGAAGAGACTGTCTTTTCTCTAATGTGTATTCTTGTCTCCAGATCAGTGCTCTGTGAGGACCTAGATGGGCGGGATTGTGGGGGATAGGAGGGAGGTCCAAGCGGGAGGGGATATACGCATACATACAGCTGATTTCCCTCATTGTATGGCAGAAGCTAACACAACACTGTAAAGCAATTACACTCCACGTTTTTTGAAAAAAGGAAGTGTGACATTTCACTGGGTGGTTGCACCTCTTCTTGTAAAACCCATGTTTCTCTTACTGGAGCTTTATTTGTGGTCCACATGCCTCCAGCATAAACGTTGTTGGTGGAAACTCCTGTACACTTGTCCTGTGAGCTGGTCCTTGTGGGAACTTATTCATTTGCCAACTTGAAGACTTGATACCTGTCATCAAACTACCCCAGAGAAGAGCTCTCCATCAGACCCTTCCCCAACCTGGGGGAGACGGGAGGGTGACATTCTCTGGATCCTTGTCGGCGAAAGTTATTACAGTGGTTTTACTCTTTGCTAAACCCAGTGAACACAAAGTATTTTCTTTCACTTGTGTGACTCTGATCATAAGAGATGCAGGATTTTTTGGCAGCTGGCTTGTTTATATGCATATCTTATTTTTTATATCATTTTTATGCTCTCTCTTTTCTCATAGAAATCTTCCTCTTATTGATTTGAATAGACTCAATACAGTGAGACATGAACTTGTTGTTTATCATATTCTCATATTTTCTTCAAATATCTTCCTTCAGTCCATGTGCTATGTGTATTTCCTGTGTGGGTATACCCCAATGGGTAATTTTTTCTCTCTTTTTTCTGATGTGTCTTCTTACAATGTGGATGACTACCCACTATCTCATGCATACATTCTAAGTCGATTGACACCATCTTAAATAAGTGTTTCTGTTCTGAACTTCTGTTCTGAACTGTTCTTCCCTAGTTGTGTCCATTTAGAGAGTGTTTCTCTAATATCTCAAGGGTGTCTACTATGACAGGAGATGACTCTAATTCCTCAGGTATTTTCTCTTACCTGGAATATCACCCCGATTCCCAGGCGAGTCTTCACAAACTTGGGGTGTCTCCATAATTCCTCAGGTTTGTCTATCTTGACCTGAGAGTGTCTCCCTTAGCACAGGTGTGTCTAAACTCTCCTAATTTGTCCCTAATTCCCACGTGTGCCCTAATTCCCAGATGAGGATGTCTCTCTCACTTCCTACACTTGTCTATCCTGGCTTGAGATTTCTGCCTAAATCCTAATGTTTGTCTACTCTGAACAGGTATGTCTGCCTAATTCCAAATGTATGTCTACTGACCTAGAATATCTTCCTAATTCCCAACATGTGCATTTTGACATGGGGATTCACCCCAGTTCAGCAAGTATGTCCACAGTCACCTGGGACATCTCTCAGATTCCCAAAGTGTATCTTCTCTGACTTGGATGGTCTTCCCTCCTCCCCAGGTATGTAAAATAGACCTGGGACAGCTCCTTAATACCTAAAGTGTGTTTGTACTTACATGAAATATCTCCCTAATTCCCATCTTGTTTCATATGAGTTAGGATGGATTCCCAATTCCCCAGTTGTGTCTACCTTGACCTGGTATGTCTCCCTAAGAGTCTAGTTGTCTACTCTGACTTGGTAGGTCCCTATATTTCCCAAAGTGTCCACTCTTACTTCAGGTGCCTTCATAATTCACCCCTCATAATTCAAGTGTATTTCTACACTTACTTGGAATGTCTGATTCCCCATGTGAATCTTCCTTGACCTGGGCCATCCTTATAACTACACACGTTTGTCTACTCTTACTTGGGAGTTCTTAATTACATTGTCTACACTGACATGACAGCTTTCTCTAATTTACCAGCTCTGTCTATACTGATATCCCTCATTCCCAAGGTGTACTTATTCATATCTAGGGTGTCTCCTAATTCTCTAGATGTATCTATGCTGACTTGCTATGTCTACACCTTGTATGCTAAGGCATACACCTTGACTTGGGATGTCACACTTATTCTCAGGGATGTCTACCTTGATCCAGAATGTTGCTTCAGTTCCTTTGTGTGCCCACCCTGATCTCTGAAATCTATTTTTTCAGAGTATGTCATCTGTGGCTTGTTATGTCTCACCAATTCCCCAAGTGTGTCCTCCCTGATAAAGAATGTTTCCTGTGCTCCCCTGAGACATCACCCATGACCAGGGATGCCAACTTAATTTCCCAGGTGTAACTACTCTGAGCTGAATTCTCTCCCTGATTCACAAGTTATATCTATCTTTTCCTGGAAGTTGTCATTATTTTCCCATGTCTCTACTCTAACTTCAGACGTCTCTTTAAATCCCCAAGTGTGTCTTTTCTGCTCAGGGATGTCACCCTAGTTCCTAGGTGGGTCTATACTAACTCGAGATATTCCTTCATTCCTCAGGTTTATCTACACTGAACTGGTATATCTCCCTGGTTCCCAAGCTTGTTTACACTGATGTGGAATGTCACACTTATTCTCCATGAGCTTCTACCCTAACCTTTGCTATCTTTCTATTTCTTAAGGCTTTCCAACTCTGCCTTGGAGTATCACCCTAACTCCCTAGTTACATCTACTCTGTTCTGAGTGGCCGCCCTAATTCCTTAGGTGTGATTGCTTTGGATATCTTTGGATATCCTTGGATATCTTTCTAATACCATGGGCTTGTCCGCTCTCACCTTTGATGTCTCTTTTAGTTTCCCAGGCATGCCTTCTTTATTGTAGGATGTCTCCTTAGTTCCCCACATGTGTCTTTTCTGACTCATAGTGACACCCTGCTTCACTGAATGTCTCTCTAATACTGTATGTGTGTCTATTATCAAAAGAAAATTCATAGAGCTTTCTTTGATATGAATATTTCATTGAGTGAGAAACAAACTCAGAGGAACAGGAAAACATCCAAACTGAAGGTAGCTAAGACTGTCGGCTCTTGGCAGTGCAGCCCAGCTCATAAGGCGTGAACATGCAAGGTCACTGTTTTCCTTTGTGCTTCGTTACTGGAAACTTAAGTTGGCTTCTCAGGTGGCGCAATGGTAAAGAATCCACCAGTCAGTGGAGGACACTGAAGAGACACAGCTTCAATCCCTGGGTGGGGAAGATGCCCTGGAGGAGGAAATGGCAACCCAGTATTGGGTTTGTCTACTCTGAACCAACAGTATTCTTGCCTGGGAAATTCAATGGACTAAAGAGTCTGTGTGTTCTTACTAAAGAGTCCAGCATTCTTGCCTGGGAAATTCAATGGACTAAAGAGTCTGGTGGGCTACAGTCCGTGGGGTCGCAAAAAGTCAGATCTGATGGAGCAATTGAACATGCGCACACTAGAGACTCACATTCCTTTTATTACAGGAACTCACTTGACTGTAGCTGATTAGCTTGAAAACTGTAATGGCGTGCTGACATGAAGAAGCTTATGTTTTGTTTAAAATCAGAGTCAGCATTTTGGTAATTAGGACACTTTAAAGTTTTGGTTAGGCAATTATGAGTCTTTGGTCTTTGGGTATATTCAAACTGCATCCTCTATTTTTTCTTTCCCTCTTTTCTTTCTTTCCTTTTTTAAAAAACAACTCCCCCACCCCACCACTGCTTTTGATCATTCTCTTCACTGAATCAAAAGTGGCCAACTATTTTGCATTATTTTTGGCCACCACTTGTTCCTTTTCCTGTGGACATCTGAAGACCATGAATCAGAATCTCAGTAGGTTTTTCTGATGATTCTTTTTTCTTAGTTAAAAAATTATTTTATATTGGAGTATAGTCGATTGCCAATGTTGTGTTAATTTCAGGTGTATAACAATCTTCGGATGATACTTGCTCATATAGCTATGGTTGCTCAATTCACACAGAGATCATTTGATTAGTCAATGGCTGCTGAAAACCACTGAAGATACATGAGAAAATGCAATACATAAGGGACATTTTTAATACGATTAATAGGAGGATAATATCAAGTGTTTGGAAAAATCCCCAAACCAAGGTGCCCATTTGCCCAAATTTAACCAATTAAAAAGATCAAAAGGGGTTTTCATCAGGTTCAGTTTTTGCTTTTACAAGTCAAGCTATATTATTTGCATAATGTTTAACTGGGTTTCAATTTTCTTTCTGAGTTATTTAAATAGGCAAGACATATTGTATTAATATTAGTAATAATGTATATTTCTTCTTGTCCAGATAATAAATAGTCTAGTGGTAACCCACTCCAATATTCTTGCTTGGAACATCCCATGGACAGAGAAGTCTGGCAGGCTCCAGTCCATGGGGTCACAAACAGCTGGACATATCTGATTGACTGAACACTCATGCCATTGTCTAATAAAACTGGCTAAAGAGCTCATAGATCCTTGTTGTAATTATAGGGGTTCTACTATAGATAAGGTCTGTTAGATAAGGTAATGAGTGTCAATTGGACAGCCCTGGGGAATTTTGGAGACATAACCTGTAAAGGTAGGCCTCCTGGGCAACTAGGTCAAAATCTCAGATCAGACTAGACACATTTGGTGAATTAGGCAGAAATACTATGTCAGGGCAGACACACTAGGGGAACAAGGCATGCCTCCCATGTAGGAATAGCAATATTTGGAATTTAGAGAGAATTAAAAGTCAGGGTGGACATAATTGGGATGTAGGCATAATTCTAGGTCATAATAAACCTTGGGAACTATGGAGACATCCAAAGCGAATGTAGACATAACTGGGAAATCTCCATTAAGTGTAGACAAACCTGTAGAATTGAAGTGACACCCAGGTAATAGTTGTCACACTTGGGAAAAAGACAGACATTTCAGGTAGGGGTACACACACCTGAGTTATTAAGCAGGATACCTTGGTGTATATAATCTGAACCTGATAAGTAGGGAGGCATCCTTGATGATATACCAAATCGAATGCAGAGAATAGCAAGGAGAGATAAGAAAGTCTTCTTAAATGAACAACACAAAGAAATGAAGGTAAATAATAGACTGTAAAAGATTAGAGATCTCTTCAAGAAAATTGGAGATATCAAAGTAGTATTTCATGCAAGGATGGGCACGATAAAGGACAGAAACGGTAAGGACCTAACCGAAGCAGAAGAGATTAAGAAGAAGTGGCAACAATATACAGAAGAGCTATGCAAAAACAGTCTTAATAACCTGGATAACCACAATGGTGTGGGCCCTCACCTAGAGCCAGATATCCTTGAATATAAAGCCAAGTGGGCCTTAGGAAGCATTAATATGAACAAAGCTAGTGGAGGTGATGGAATTCCAGCTGAGCTATTTAAAATCCTAAAATAAGATGCTGTTAAAGTGCTGCACTAAGTATGTCAGCAAATTTGGAAAACTTAGTAGTGGCCACAGGACTGGAAAAGGTTAGTTTTCATTCCAACCTCAAAGAAGGGTAATGCCAAAAAATGTTCGAACTACCATACAATAGAGCTCATTTTACATACGAGCAAGGTTATGCTCAAAACCCTTCAAGGGGCTTCAGCAGTACATGAACCTAGAAATTCCAGATGTACAAGCTGGATTTAGACAAGGCAGAGGAACCAGAGATCAAATTGCCAGCATTCATTAGATCATAGAATAAGCAAAAGAATTCCAGAAAAACACCTACTTCTGCTTCATTGACTTTGCTAAAGCCTTTGACTGTATGGATCACAGCAAACTGTGGAAATTTCTTAAAAAGGTGGGAATTCCAGACCACCTTACCTGCCTCCTGAGAAAGCTGTATGTATGTTGAGAATCAACAGTTAGAACCAGACATGGAACAACTAAACTGGTTCAAAATTGGGAAAGGAATACAAAAAGACAGTATACTGGCACACTTTCTATTTAATTTCTATGCAGAGTACATCATGCAAAATGCCAGGCTGGATGAAGTAAAAGCTGGAATCAAGACTGCTGGGAGAAATATCAACAACCTCAGATAAGCCAATGATACCACTCTAATGGCAGAAAGTGAAGAAGAACTAAAGATTCTCTTGATGAGGTTGAAAAAGAGTGAAAAAGCTGGCTTGAAACTCAACTTTCAAAAAACTAAGATTATAGCATCTGGTCCCATCACTTCATGGCAAATAACAAGGGGGAAAAGTGGAAGCAGTGACAGATTTTATTTTCTTTGGCTCCAGAATCACTTCAGATGGTGATTGCAGCCATGAAATTAAAAGACACTTGCTCCTTGGAAGGGAAGCTGTGACATACCTAGACAGTATTAAAAAGCAGAGACATCACTTTACTGACAAGGCTTGTACAGTCAAAGGTAGTAGTCATGTATGAATGTGAGAGTTGGAGTATAAAGAAGGCTGAGTGCTGAAGAATTGATGCTTTTAAACTGTGGTGCTGGAGAAGACTCTTGAGAGTCCCTTGGAGCAAGGAGATAAAACCATTCACGTCTAAAGGAAATCAGTCCTGAATATTCACTGGAAGGACTGATGCTGAAGCCCCAGTACTTTGGCCACCTGATGTGAAGAGTTGACTTATTGGAAAAGATGCTGATATTGGGAAAGATAGAAGGCAAAGAAAGAAAGTGGTGGCAGAGAATGAGATGGTTGGATGGCATCACTGACTCATGGACATGAACTTGAGCAAACTCCAGGAAACAGTGGAGGACAGAAGAACCTGGCATGCTGCAGTCCATGGTGTCACAAAGAGCTGGGCACTACTTAGAAACTGAACGGCAGTCCTCGAGCAGAGTAGAGACAGCCGGGCACTTAGGGAGATACTCAAGTTTAAAGTATACATTAGCGGTGTTCACATGATGGAATGTTCCCCAATGTGTCTGGCCCCAGTGTCTATGTCTCCAGGATGAGCCACAGCTGTACTAGCTCTTTAGGAGACTCTCCAAGACCAGCAGATAAACTTCATATTCCCTGTGGAATTTTCAATTATTGAAATTGTACTGAAAGAAAAGCATAAAATGGTAATGAATTTTGAGGAGGAGGGCAATTCTTTTGGGTCAAGGTGATGCTGGTAAAGCTGGTGGTGAAGATGGTCTTCCATCTCTCTGTGAATGTAATTCAAGAAGTCCTGAAATTTACAAGCAATCTGAGGACTCATGCGCCTGTAAACTAAAATAACCCAATGTTTAAATGGTTAAATAAAATATACATCAAACAACTAAAGAAAAAGTAGAAAAACTTGAGGAAACATAGAGACTTCAGGTCAGTGTAGAAATACTTGAGGAATGAAGGTGACATACTGGGTCATGGTAGCTTCCCCTGGGGAAAGAGAGATCGTGTGTCAGGTTGTACACTCCTAGGGTTTTAGGGAGACATCCAAATTCACAGTAAATGTAAGTGAAAGATAAATGATATATCTCAGGTTGTGATTAAAAAATAAACAACCCTAAACTTGAGGGCGACATCCTATGTAAGAGTAGACACTCCTAGGGAACTGGGGAGTCAGAGTAGAAATGAAACACTGGGGAAGCAGTGGTATTTTCAGTTTGCATTAGATTCCCCATGAGACCGTAGAGGCACCCCTGGCCTGTAGGGGAAGGGAAATGCTGGCAAAGTTCCTGTTATCCATTTCAGTGCATCCAAATGTGTATTTTCCCCCACAGATAATACAATAGAATAATAATAATAGAATCTTCCCTCAGGAAGGCTAGACTTCTACAAAGTCTCCTTTGTCTGTGGGTTTCTGCCCAAGTGAGTGACAACGTAGGTATTAGGGTAGACGTTGCTGATGAAAGAGCGAAACACCTCAAGCCAAAGTGGGGACACTTGGGGGATTAGACAACTCAGTTTAGTGTAGGTATACCTGGGAAATCAGGGAGATACCCCATGTCAGGTAAACACACTTGGGTAACTAATGAGATACCTTGATTCAGGGTAGAAACACCTGGGTAGTTAGAGAGATGTCATAGTTGGTGTTAGAGACGTCACAGTTAGAGTTAGAGACGTCACAGTTGGAGTTAGAGACGTCACCGTTGGAGTTAGAGACGTCACAGTTGGTGTTAGAGACGTCACAGTTGGTGTTAGAGAGACGTCATAGTTGGTGTTAGAGACGTCACAGTTGGTGTTACAGATGTCACAGCTGGTGTTAGAGATGTCACAGTTGGTATTAGAGACGTCACAGCTGGTGTTAGAGATGTCACAGTTGGAGCTAGAGACGTCACAGCTGGTGTTAGAGACGTCACAGCTGGTGTTAGAGATGTCACAGTTGGAGCTAGAGACGTCACAGTTGGTGTTAGAGACGTCACAGTTGGAGCTAGAGATGTCACAGCTGGTGTTAGAGATGTCACAGCTGGAGTTAGAGACATCACAGCTGGTGTTAGAGACGTCACAGCTGGTGTTAGAGACGTCACAGTTGGAGCTAGAGACGTCACAGTTGGTGTTAGAGACGTCACAGTTGGTGTTAGAGACGTCACAGTTGGAGTTAGAGACGTCACAGTTGGTGTTAGAGACATCACAGTTGGAGTTAGAGACGTCACAGCTGGAGCTAGAGACGTCACAGCTGGTGTTAGAGACGTCACAGTTGGTGTTAGAGACGTCACAGGTGGTGTTAGAGACGTCACAGGTGGTGTTAGAGACGTCACAGTTGGTGTTAGAGACGTCACAGTTGGAGTTAGAGACATCACAGTTGGTGTTAGAGATGTCACAGTTGGTGTTAGAGAATCACAGTTGGCGTTAGAGATGTCACAGTTGGTGTTAGAGAATCACAGTTGGCGTTAGAGATGTCACAGTTGGCGTTAGAGATGTCATAGTTGGTGTTAGAGATGTCACAGTTGGAGTTAGAGACGTCACAGTTGGTGTTAGAGACGTCACAGTTGGAGTTAGAGACGTCACAGTTGGTGTTAGAGACGTCACAGCTGGTGTTAGAGACGTCACAGTTGGAGCTAGAGATGTCACAGCTGGTGTTAGAGACGTCACAGTTGGAGTTAGAGACGTCACAGTTGGTGTTAGAGACGTCACAGTTGGAGTTAGAGACGTCACAGTTGGAGTTAGAGACGTCACAGCTGGTGTTAGAGACGTCACAGTTGGAGCTAGAGACGTCACAGTTGGAGTTAGAGACGTCACAGTTGGAGTTAGAGACGTCACAGTTGGTGTTAGAGACGTCACAGTTGGTGTTAGAGAATCACAGTTGGAGTTAGAGACGTCACAGTTGGTGTTAGAGACGTTACAGTTGGAGTTAGAGACGTCACAGTTGGTGTTAGAGATGTCACAGTTGGTGTTAGAGAATCACAGTTGGCGTTAGAGAATCACAGTTGGCGTTAGAGACGTCACAGTTGGAGTTAGAGACGTCACAGCTGGTATTAGAGACGTCACAGTTGGTGTTAGAGACGTCACAGTTGGAGCTAGAGACGTCACAGCTGGTGTTAGAGACGTCACAGTTGGTGTTAGAGATGTCACAGTTGGAGTTAGAGACGTCACAGTTGGCGTTAGAGATGTCACAGTTGGAGTTAGAGACATCACAGTTGGTGTTAGAGACATCACAGTTGGTGTTACAGATGTCACAGCTGGTGTTAGAGACGTCACAGTTGGTGTTAGAGATGTCACAGTTGGAGTTAGACACACCTGGGCAGTTAAACAGGCACAATAGTTCAAGGTGGGGCTTCCCTGGTGACTCAGTGTAAAGAATCCGCCTGCAATGCAGGAGCCGCAGGAGACTCAGTTTCAATCACTGGTTTGGAAAGATCCTCTGGAGGAGGGCGTGACAACCCCCTCTAGTATTCTTGCCTGGAGAGTCCCATGGACAGAGGAGCCTGGTGGGCTATGATCCATTGGGTTGCAAAGAGTCAGACATGACTAAGTGACTTAGCATGCGCATAACTGGGGAATTAGTGTGACATCTAAGGTCAGATTAGAGGCATGTGAATTAGGGAGATTTCCTTCTTCTAGGGTTTTATGTGGACATAGAAGGTCAAGATAGACATACCTGCGAAACCAGGGAGACATCCCAACTCTGGGAAGACACACATGGGGAATCAGACTTCACAGGTCAATGTGAATACACCTGCAAAATTAGGAACACATCCAAGTTCAGGTTATACATACCTGGGGTTCTAGGAGGACATCCCTGTTCAGTGTAATTGGACAATTACACATCTGTGTAATTGGACAAATACCCCAGTTATGAACAGACAGACCTCAGTGGTTAGGAAGACATGTAAGATTGGTGTGGCCACACCTCTAGAAACAGGAAGGCATCTCAGGTCAGGGTGGACATACATGAGGTGTTAGGTAAACAGAACAAACCAAGAGCACACACCAGAGGGGAACTAGGGAAAATATTTTATTTTCTTTTTTTCCAGGTTATTTTAGACATATCTGAAATCTTAGAAAGTTATTCAGAGCATCTTGGCAGCATAAGACATTGGTCCTTCTTGTCCCTCTTTTAAAACATCTAATCAGGCATCCATCACAAACAAAAGTGCTTCTAGGAGGTGTGGGATATAGCATCATACACCAAAGGATCCAGGAGGAGTGTCATCCAACTGTGCATCACGTATGCGCTGTGAAATCAGCAGGAGCTAGCTAACCGGTCCAAGGTGTCTCAGCTGCTGTTGGGGAAAACCTAGAGAGCATCACCTTGGGCAGAAACCCACAGACAAGGGAGACTTCATAGAAATCTAGCCTTCCTGAGGGGATTCCAGAATGTCTTTGGGGAAAAATACAAGTTTGGATGCACCAAAAAGGATATTGAGGAAATTTGCCAGCACTTCCTCTCCTAAAATGACACTGTAGGGTTAAACTAGTTGGAGGTGATGTCTTCCATTGGGAAAGGGAAATCGGTGAGCAAGTGATAGGCTTCTAGCTGCTGCCTGATGCTGCTGGAGAAATTTGTTTCTCTCCAGTAGCACCCAGAGTACTGAGGCAAGACCTTGTGACTGGGGACAGAAGGAGATCTGGGAGAGGCAGATAAGCATGTCAAAAGGTGCTAAAGGGGTGCAGTTCCTGCTGACTGCACTCAGCACGTCCACCCTCCAGTCTCTGGAAGAACCTCACTTGAGGATCCTCCAACACCTTGAGTACTGAGTGCACACACACACACACATCTCCCCCACTCTGCCACTGGCTCCTTATGCATGTTCTCAAGTGTGGCAGCAAGAACAAACTCCAGTACACAAAGTGCTTTCAGAAAAAAGACCAGGGTTTGAAGGCAAGGGAAAATCACAAATGTGAGCTTTAGCTCCACCTTCTGGGAAACAAAACAGGCTTCCAGGGACCTGTCTGGTGAGTTGTTGTTTAGTAGCTTAGTCATGTCCGATTCTTTGTGACCCCATGGACTGCAGCATGCCAGGTTTCTCTGTTCATCACCAACTTCTGGAGTCCCTCTAAACCCATGTCCTTTGAGTCAGCGATGCCATCCAACCATCTCATCCTCTGTTGTTCCCTTCTCCTCCTGCCTTCGATCTTTCCCAGCATCAGGTCTTTTCAAAAGAGTCAACTCTTCTCATCAGGTGGCCAAAGTATTGGAGTTTCAGCATGAACATCAGTCCTTCCAATGAATATTCAGAACTGATTTCCTTTAGGATTGACTGGTTGGATCTCCTTGCAGACCAAGAGACTCTCAAGAGTCTTCTCCAATACTACAGTTCAAAAGCATCATTTCTACAGAGTTCAGCTTTCTTTATAGCCCAACTCTCACATCCATACATGACTACTGGAAAAACCATAACTTTGACTATACTGACCTTTGTGGTCAAAGTAATGTCTCTGTTTTTTAATATATAGTCTAGGTTTGTTATAACATTTCTTTCAATGATCAAGCATCTTTTAATTTCATGGCTGCAGTCATTGCAGTGATTTTGGAGCCCAAGAAAATAAATTATTTCACTGTTTCCATTGTTTCCCCATCTATTTGCCATGAAGTGACGGGACTGGATGCCATGATCTTTGTTTTTTGACTGTTGAGTTTTAAGTCAGCTTTTTCACTCTCCTCTTTGACCTTCATCAATAGGCTCTTTAGTTCTTCTCTCCTTTCTTTCACGAGGGTGTCATCTGTATATCTGAGGTTATTGATATTTCTCCTGGCAATCTTGATTTCAGCTTGTGCTTCATTCAGCCCAGCATAAAAGCTAAGAAAAGATGTAAAAGCTTAAGAATTCAGACATAAGAGGGAACAAGAAGAGTGGGGTAAGTATATCCACATACTCATGGTGGGGGGAAAAGCCCAGATTTCCCCAGAATTTCAGGTGTGATTAAGTATTTTCCACTGGGTGGTAACTAGAAAAGGTTTGAAGAAGTATCTACTATTCCAGATGTGAGAGAAGTAGCACAAAAATGCAGTTAACGTGAAGAATCAAGGAAACATGTCATCATCAAAAAGCAACAATAATCCTTCAAGAACAAATGTGGTTTTGAGAATGTCAATGTTCTACCAGAAAACACAGAAAGACAATTCAACAAAATCAGAAAAACAACACACAAACAGAATGAGAAATTTAGCAAAAAGAAATCATAAAAGAAATGAATTCTGGAACTGAAGAATTCAATGAGTGAAATGAAAAATGCAATAGATAGTAGATAGTAGTAGATAAAATGGAAGATAGAACTGGTGAGCTAGAGCATAACAATTTTGAAATAGCCCAATCAGAGGAGAAAAAAGAATGAAAAAGAGTGAAGAAGGTCTATGTGATCTATAGGACTCCAGCAAATATTAGAAAAATTGCAGTCAGAAAAGGAAGAGTATGAGAAGAGGTAGAAAATTTACTTTAAGAAATAATAGCTGAAGCTTCCCAAATCCAGGGAGAGACTGTTAGCTTCACCATCCTACTATCTCAATGCCAAAAGACTTCTCTAAGACACATTACCTTTGACTTTTGACAGTTTTATTGTAAAGAGAAAATCTAAAAGCAACCAGAGAAAAATGATTGTAACCTATAAAGGAACCCTCGATGGGCAATCATCAGATTTTTCAGAAAAACCCTACATGCAAGAAGAGAGTGGAATAAAATATTAAAAATGTTAAAAGAAAAAAGAGAGAGAAAACAAAAATATATATTAAAATAAATGAAAATGCAAAGTCTAGGAGAGAAGTTTATAGCAACAAATTCATATGTTCAAAAAAAGACCTCAAGCAAACCAGCTTTACATCTCAAGGAATTCTAAAAATAAAACACACTACTAAGCCCAAAGTTAGCAGAAAGAAGGAAACAACAAACATAGAATGGAAATAAATAAATTAGAGATTAGGAGAAAGCAGAGACCTAAGAACTGTTTTTTAAAAATAAAATTGACAAAACTGTAGCTAGACTAAGAAAAAAGAAGATTCAAAATATAAAATCATAAATTTTTGATTTTATGATTTTGCTGCTGATATTACAGAAAGGCATGATCCTATAGAACAATTATATAGAAGGAACAGCTGATAATAAAGAAATACATGATACTACAGAACAATTTTATAGAAGTAACATATCTCAACATAATAAAGGCTGTATATAACAAATCCACAGCTAACAGCATACTCAATGGTGAAAGACTGAAAGTGTTTCCTCTAGGATCAGGAAAATGACTAGACAGTTCTTATTCAATGCAGTACTGGAAGTCCTAGCTAGAGCAATTAGGCAAGACAATGAAATAAAAGGCATCCAAGTCATAAAGGAATAAATAAGACTGTCATTATTTGTAGACGCTGTAACCATATATATATAGAACATCCTCAATATTTAACCCCCAAAATTAGAACTAATCAATGAATTCAGTAAAGTTGCAGGATACAATATCAGATGCAGAAGTCAACTGTGTCTTTATATGCTAATGACAAAACATCTAAAAAAGAAACAGAACTATCCCATTCACAGTAGCAGTAGACACAGCTGGGGGTGTGGGGAATATCCCAGGACAGTGTACACATAAGCATGGTATTAGGAAGATAGCCGAAGACCGGATGGATGCAACTGAGATATTAGAAAGAGACCCCTTGCCAGAGTTAACTAGGGAAACATATCATATCAGAGTAGATACACATGCAGTGATATAGGGTGACATCCTGAGTCAATGGAGACCCACCTGGGGAGTCAGGGAGACTTTCCAAGTCAGTGTAGACTCGCTTGAGGAAATAGGGGGGCATCCCAAGAAAATGTAGACACAGGTGGAGAATTAAGGAGATATACTGGTTAAAGGGTAAACACACCTAGGAATTAGGAAGAATACTCAGGTCAGTGATGATGTACCTGGGGAAGAAAGGCGAAAGTAGATCAGAGCAGACGAACTTGGGGTACTAGGGCTATGAGGTCAGGGCAGATACAACAGGAGTTTGGTGTTACCCCAGGAAAGAGTAAACATAACTAGGGAACTAGCGACATGTGCCATGTCAGGTTGGAAACACCCTCGAGTGAGGAAGTCTCTCAAGTTCAGGGTAGACACACCTGGGAATTAGGGATACCTCATAGGGCAGAATTCACACACTTGAACAGGGAGACAGCCAAGATCATTGTAGACACACCTGGGAATTAGGGTGGCATCTCATGTTAAGGTAAACATAGCTCAGTAATTATGGAAATATCCCAGGTCTGTGTATATGCAACTTGGGAATTAAGGAGACATTCAAGGTCAGGGTAGACACATCTGGGAAACTGAGACATCCAGGTCAGTGGTAGATATTCAAGCACTCAGGTGTTTCAGAAGCAACCAATGTCAGTGTAAACACACAATGGGACTTAGGAACATCTGACATGCGTACAGACATACCTGAAAAACTAGTGAAACACCTCAGGTCAGAATACCCGCATCTAGGAAATAAAGGAGATACCGCAGGTCAGATTAGAAAAAACTGGATTATTATTCAGACTGTTACTAAGACAGCATTGGTCAGAGTTGACACAGTTGGGTATTTGGGAAGACATCCCAGGTCAGAGTAGACAGACCTGGGTTGTTTAAAGAGAAATCAGGTTAGAAAAGACACTCATGAGGATATAGAGACACATCCTAGGTCATAGCCTGGAGTAGGAAATAGCAACCCACTCCACTATTCTTGCCTGGAAAATTCCATGGACAGAGGAGCATGGAAGGCTCCACGGGGTCTCAAAGAACCAGATACAACTGAACAGCTGAGCACACCCAGGTCATAGCAGAGAAGTCTGGGGAGGTAAGGAGTTTTCGCACCCAGTGAATGAACATCATCATGGGCCATAATCCCATGATTAAGACAGAGCTGGGTATGGAATTCGAAGGGGATTCTGAGGGTGAGAGAGAAGACTCTGCTCCCTGGAGGAGGGTGGGGAGATCCTCAATGATGTACAATCAGCGCCCACAGCATCAGTGTCAGGGTTGGGGGGACCAGCCACCTCCTATGAACCTCGGGTCCTGAGTCATGATGGTGGCAAAGATAATCAAGTTACTAAAGGAGGAAAAGAAATCGCTGTGGTACAGAGGCTATTCCACCGCATTTAGAGAAGGTGGTAGTAAAACCTCTTGTCTGACTTTGCACCATGATCACTGGTGCTTCTAGCCTCACAGAACTAGTATTTTGTCATGGCTGAAACTCCATGGTGAACAAGACAAACAGTGTACCAGGCATGGTCCGGTTAGGGTCATGAAGGTGACTCAAGATACTTCAAATGAAGGAAATGCAGTCCAAGTGGATTGTATCTGGTGGTGGATGGACTCAGAAAACAAACAAGGGGGAGTGAGACAAACTGGAGTTTAGTGATTACAGGAAGTCATAACCACTTGTCGCCATCTTGGGATGCAGAGAGAAAGATGCAGGGAAAGCTGCAACCTTAGGAAAGACGAAGATGCTGGCAGGAAGCCAACCAAATTTACTGAGGTGGCAAAAACAGAGAGAAGTGGGTGTTCTGGTTTCTCCCTTTCCCATCTTCCTGTATCCAGGCAACTTGTCCCATTGGCCAATGGGACACAAGACTGGAAACACAAGACAATGTGGCCAGTGAAACTTCATCCCTGGGAAACAAAGGAGAGCAGAATCACGGAATAACAGGTCTGTGGGCAAAACTGAATGACCCACACACTCACGTATCTCCATGGTCTTGGCAAAGTGAGCAGACTTTCCTGTGGCTTCAGAATACTGTCTTGAAATGCATTCCACTGATCTCTAACCTCATTCAGATCACCTTGATACTTTTAAAATGTGGATCTCCAGGGCAGCACCTCTCCTGAGTCAGACTCCATGGGCAGGATCCTAGGGTCTGCATGTTAACAAGCCTCCAGGTGACCACCACACTGACATTTCAGAGCAACTGCTTCAGAGTTGCATTCTCCAACTTGCCTGATGTACCTGGAACTGTTCTGAAATGTGCAGACCCTGCATCCCTACCCTTGGAGATATGGATTCAGGACATCTGGGAAGACATCAGGAGCCTGTACTTTAAACAAACGTGTCCCCCATTCTGATTGTGCAGAAAACTGGGGAAGCTGCTTTAGAAGACTGCCCTTAGATGGTGCTAAACATCTTCAATCAGAGACAAGAGGACATACCATCAGTTTCTTGGGGCTGTGATAACAGGTAACATCACAGCAGGTCCTTGAGATCTGGGGGCTGTGCTGCTGCAGCGGGCCAGGTCAGAGCATCACCTTCCTCCTGGGCAACATTTGCCACTGGTGCCCCTGGGGTGCTGGATGAGCAAGGACTGTGTCCTGGAAACCCTTTTCCAGGTTACTTGCAGGAGCTCAGTTATAGGAACAACAGAGTAGCTAGCAGGGAGCTGAGACACACTTGACTGTTCAGATTGAATAATATCCTTTCTGAAATTCCACTCACAGCCTCTGTTGAGCTGCAACACTAGCCCCTGAAATTAGTCTGAAATTAGTCCTGAAATTAGTCTCCCAGCTCACCAGACGGCATTGATCCTTTCTCTCACCGATTTTTTCTCTTCTGTTTTCAGTGTTTTACTCCACTTAAAAAAAATTAATTGTCTAAAAGTTGCAAGATTGAGGATTGCTAATAGAAATGAAAGGCATCAATTAATCCAGCTCCCAGAGGTGAGCACCATTAGAAGACATACACAAAGCCAACAGACATAGGAAAAGATGCTCAACACCATTAATCCTCAGGGAATTGTAAATCAAAATCACAGTAAAATACCACCTCACACTTGTCAGGATGGCTGTTATCAAAAGTCAAGAGATTACAAGTGTTGGTGAGAAGTGGAGAAAAGGGAACCCTTGTGAACTGTTGGTGGAAATGGAAATTGGTGCAGCCACTATGGAAAACAGTATGGAGGTTCCTCAAAAAATTAAACATAGAAATACCATTTGATCTACTAAGATCCACCAATATAATTTCTGAGTATATATCCAAAGGTAATAAAATCACTATTATCTGCAAAAGAGATATTTGCACCCTCCATGTTCATAGCAGCAGTATCCACATTAGCTGAGATATGGAAACTACTTAAATGTCTGTCCACAGATGAATGGATAAAGAAAATTTATATATTTTACTATATAATATATATATATATATATATATATATAGTGAAATGTTAGCATTTAAAAAAAAAAAGAAATCTTGCCATTTACAACAACATGAATGAACCCAGAGGACATTATGCTAAGGGAAATAAGCCAGACACAGAAAGTCAAAATTACATAATCTCACTTCTATTATTATTTTTAAAAAGCAGTACTTCTAATAACAGAGGTAGCATGGTAGGTGCCAGAGGCTGGGGGGAGGTAGTCATAGGGAGTTATTATTTAATGGGCAGAGCTTCAATTTGCAAGATGAAAAGAGCTCTGGAGATGGGTGGTAGTGATGGTTGCAAAATAATATGAAGGTACTTAATACCATGGAACTGTACACTTAAAACAGTTAAGATAGTAATTTTATATTCTATATATTTTACTACAGTAAAAAAATTGAAAAAAATAGGTTGATGCATAGTTTTTCAGTTATTCTATATATACATCAAACAGAATATAAGAATGTGTGTGATCTGTGTATATGTGTGTACATATGTAACATGTATGCATATATAATCTTTCAGTGCACTGGGATGACCTCACTACTTTCAGTAACTATTGCTCAGTATTTCATGGCATGATTTTGCTGTAATTTATTTCACAGAATTCCTATTGGTAGAATTGCTTGCTTTTGCTTTTTTGTTCAACTTCATTTCTCTTGCAGTTCTGCCATGAATAATTCTAAAAATACTCATTTGTGTAGCTCTAAGAGAGATGCTATCCAGGACTGGCTGACAGCAGGCTCGGGAATTAGATGCATGGTTTCAAACTCTGACTCACATACTTATTAGCTCTGGGACCATGCACAAATTACTTAACCTCTCTGTGTCTCAGATTTTCATCTTTTATGGGGGATGATTAGAAATAGTGTTACATAATGAGGGTAATGTGAGATTAAATTATCAGCATCCATAAGGCATTTTACAACACTGCCTGCTTCATAGTAAATATTCACTAAGTATTAACTATGGTTTTGTCACTTGTGAGAAATTTTCTGGTAAATAACTACCAGTAGAATCATTGCATAGAACCAGATGTATATTTAAAATATAATATTCATTGCCAAACAAACAAACAAAAAATCAGTCCATCAACTTGTACCTTGTACTTGTACCTCTCCCCCTACTCCCTTGACAATCTGCAAATTTTCGCTAATCTGAGACACTTTTTAATCACCCCATTTTGCACCATGATGCCTGCCTGTTGACTACTATGTGAACTATGAGCTGGAGAAAAATATCAGGTGGCTATCACAGCCATCTAAGTGAGAGGTGATGGTGGCTTAAATAAAGGTGCGGAGGGGAGAGAAAAAGCAATGGAATGATATAGGAAATGTTCTGGAAGGTGATTTGGCAGCATTTAATGTTGGACTAGCTGTGGTAGTGAGAAGAAGACTCAGGGGTGACCCCCAGATTTCAGACACGAGAAACTTGGGGGTCACTTCATAGCCCTTAGAAGGCTTTGGAGGAACCAGAAATGGAAAGGGATAGAGGTAAGGTTTCAGTCTGATGAATTGGAGAGGTGGTTTTACATTACATTACAGTGGATAAAGTGTATACTCTGAGTACCAGAGAATTAAATGAGGTAGTTTATGCAATATGCAATATGCTTATGGCTCAGTAAGTGATCACTAATGTCATCATGGTTAAGGGAGCTTTCCTGGAGGAGACGTCAAGTAGTCCACTGGATACACAATTGTAAGGCTCTAAGGTGGAGATGTAGCAGTTTGTGATATACTGGTATTGAGGCCATGGGAGGGCATCAGGGGTGGCAAACTAAGCCCTAGTAGGTAAATCTAGCTGTCTGTCTAATGTAAATCTGGCTGTCTGTCTAATGTAAATCAAGTTTTATTGGCACACAGTCATGCCTATTTATTTATGTACCACCTATGGCTGCTTTCATTCTACAAAGGCAGAGATGAATAATCACAACAGAGATTGTATTGCCTGCACAACCTAAAATAGTTACTATCTAGCCCTTTATAAAGAAAGTTTACCAATAGCTGGATTATAGTTCTGAGCAAGAATGTACAATGGAGAAAAGAGGGGCAAGTCTAGGACTCGAGGGGCTTCAGTATTTAGACGGAGCACTTAGATGCTGTCAAGGGGCAGTTCAGACGGAGTGTCCAGGGGATGGGAGGAAAGCTAGGAAAACCTAAAGATAGAAATCAAGCAATGGGAGGATTTCAATAAGAGAGGGGCCAGCACACCCCTCTGCACCACGTCATTTCATCATTCTTCTTCTGATGATGAAATCTCTCTGCAACTCCATCTCTAAGGCAGAGGAGACACTCTCAGTCCCCAAGACTTAACATATTCTTCATTTAAGAGATGATCTCAGCCTGAGATGAAAATCTCTTGGCTTCAAGGCCAAATGGTCAGGGCAAGAAAGGGTCCTGGTTAGACTGGCGCATGTCAGGTGGTTCAGCTGTGCCAGGAGGGTGGGATCAAGCTGTGGGCACATGGCAAAAAGTCCACCACTGATTGTCTGTATCCTCAGGGCCCAGCTACACACTTTCTAATGGCCACCTTCCCCCAAACTTTACCAGGGGCTTTCCTTTATTTTTAGAGCTATGTTGCAGTGGAGAAATTCATTCACTGTTGCAATTCCACAAGGCAGGCCATTAACTTATGCAACTGGCCCTCAGAAATTCAGGCCTCAAGCTATAGACAAGGTCACAGAATTTTCCCCTCCAGCCAGACAACCTCAAATTAAAACTGAGTCTTTCACACTGTTCTTCAGTTCATGCCAGCAGAACATAGTTACACTTGACTACTAAGTCACTGAAGGTTAACCAGTCATGGACCTATTGTCTGAATCTCTCACCCTCACATGTATTTGCATCACCATCTCCTTCCTTCCCACACTGAGCTGGTGGAGGCTCAGGACTGCCCTCCTGCCAGGACAGTAAACATCCTTTTTGAGCAGAGTGAGTATGTCTGATTAATGCCTCTGCACTGTGTTGCCTCAAAAAGCAAAAATTGGTATCAGGAATGGGGCAGTGCTCAGAAGACTCTGTCAGCCACAAATTGGCACTTCCATTGGCGCTTGCTACCTACCTCTCCAAGGATTAAATCATGTGCTGCTGAGGCTACTGATTTTCAACATCCACTGAAAGGAGTTCAGGGTGGAGAGCAGAAATGAGACACTCAGTGCTCTGGGGAAAACTGGTAGAACAGGTCTTCAGATAGTTATTTCTAAGAGCCAATTTTATGAGCCCAATTCTTGTATCTCTTTGTATCTAGAAAAGCAGTAAAATCCTTCGCAGTGATGACTGTTGCTTGTGACTAGCAGAAACCTTCTGCAAAAAAAAATATGTGCTTGGTTGCAGGTACCCTCCTTTCAGCAAAATTGTATATATACTGACCTTCCTCCCTACCTCTATGGAGCAGTTTCTCAGAGTTACCTGAGGTGTTATCTCCCAGGCTATAGTCCTCATTTTGCCCCAAATAAAACTTGATTCACACTCTCATATTGTGCATTTTTTTTAGTTTAATTTTTTAAGGATGGTGATTACATGCTGACCACAAGCATGTGGACTCCAAACTGGTTGAAACCAGAAAGTTGATGATTAAGATTCCTGAAACATCACCCTGTTACCACCAACCTATCAGAAGAAAGGCATACACCCCGCTGCCCTCACTTCAAACATTGTCTTTAAAACAGCTTCCCTGAAAGCCATCAGAGAGATCAGGTCTTTTGAACACAAGTTGCCCATTCTCCTTGCTGGGTACCCTGCAAATAAACACTGTATTTTTCTTCGCCACAACCTGATGTCAGTAGATTGGCTTTGCTGTGTAGCTGGTGAACAGACCTGAGTTTGGACTGGTAACTTTCCCTTAACTATTAGCATCTGAGAGATAAAGACCAGGGAGTAAACATGTGTTTCCCTCCCGTGAAATCAACAATCTCCTTGCTAGTACCCCACAGCTAGCTCCCCCTGTTCTCATCTCTCAGATGCTGATAATTAAGGAAATGTTACCAGTCCAAACTCAGGTCTGTTCACCAGCTACACAGCAAAGCCAATCTACTGACATCAGGTTGTGGCGAAGAAAAATACAGTGTTTATTTGCAGGGTACCCAGCAAGGGGAATGGGCAACTTGTGTTCAAAAGACCTGATCTCCCTGATGGCTTTCAGGGAAGCTGTTTTAAAGACAAAGTTTGAAGTGAGGGCAGAGGCGTGTATGCCTTTCTTCTGATAGGTTGGTGGTAACAGGGTGATGTTTCAGGAATCTTAATCATCAACTTTCTGGTTTTAACCAGTCTGGGGTCCACATGCTTGTGGTCAGCATGTAATCACCATCCTCCACTGGATGGGAGTCTTAGTTTCTGCAGAACAATTCTTAATATATGCATGAGATTGTTCTGTGTGTCCCTCCAGAAGGAACTAAGACTCTGCTTTATCACTGAACTAGTGTTTAAGCCATCATTACTTTTCTTGCTTGACTGCTTTTCCTTTGTTTATTCTTCCCTCACTTCTCTAATTAGTAACTGCTTGAGTCTGCTCTTTGGAACACAGCGGAGGCCTAGGAGGCTGAAGCCTTTTTCTACAAACAAGAAACGGGGGACACCAAGGGGCTTCTGTACCAAGGAAGCCCTTGGAGGGTCCAGCTTGGTTTCAGTCCCCCCTTTTCCTTGATACTCATCAATCCTGAGAGGAACAAGGGGGTAACAAGAAACGGAACAAAATTTTGGATACAGAAGTAAATCATAAACTCTGCAAGGGAGTTCAGTCTTAGGGGAACTCGATTTCGGGAATGAGAAGACTCAGGACTCACCTTTGCTCTCCAGATTAGATAACAGGGTGAAAGAAAAGATGCTCCAGGAGATTTTGTGGTTAAGGATGGGGAATTACAGCTGTGATTTATGATGGAGACTGCACTTCTGCACCCAGCTAGAGGAGGGTGGAGCTGGGCTGCTCACCTTGTTTCATCCTGAGCCCCCATCTCCCTGCTGTGCACCTGTCAGGCCTTGCACTGCCCCTCAGACTGGCCGGGCTCATTCCTGCACCTTCTGGACATCAACTTGAACGTCTGTTTCCTAACACTTGGGTTCTCATCACAAATGTCCCCTCCTCGGTGAGACCCCCTGACCCTCTGTCACCTCTCAGTCACCCTTCCTCACCCAGTATTTTTCTGTAGAGCACGTCAGACTTCCTAGGTTCCCAGGCTCCTGGACTTCACTTTAGCAGAGCCTGGCTGCATGGGGGTAGCAGGTGTGTGTGTCAGGGGAACGGGTAACCTGCCTGACCCCAGAGCCCTGAGCAAGGAGGGGTCAGAGAAAACGTTTGCCTTCCCCTCCTCATTCCCTCTGCTCTCCTGCTGGTGCCCTTGATATCCAAACCCTGCAGAGGCCAGAGGAGGGGGAACCTGGAGATGCTGCCAATGGAGGTCAGTGGTTAGCCTCTCAGACAGGGCAGGGTAGAGGGGGTATGGAAGATGAACGAAGGGAAGAATGAAGAATCCAGGGCAGAGAGAATGGGGTGTCTCTGCCCCTCTTTCCTCTTGCACCCAGCCTGCTACACCCCAAATGCCTCAAAGCCAGACCCTTTGCTGAAGCAATCTCCTGCATGCAACCAGGTTTCACACTCAGGCCATCTTTGCTGCCCTCACCTCTGTCTGCTTCCCGTCTCCAGCTCACTCCAGTTGGGGACAGCTGCCTCTTTGAAAATCCACAGCAGGTCCTCCTGCATGGGGCTCCTGAATACCCAGGACCTACTGCAGAAGTCAAGGTTCTCAGAGCCTGAGAAATACAGTCTCCTTCCCTCCCGCCTCATTCACTGGAAAACAAGAAACACCACAAATTTTCTTTTAGAAATTAATATTCATTAAAAATCTAATAATGTGAATGTATGGTTGCATTTGAGGGCAAATTAAACAAATAAATAACCCTTAAGTTTCTAAACGTGTTGTCCTTAAGTAGAAATATCTCCAACTAGATTTCCATGCTTCCTACTGAATTATTTACGTTAACTTTACTCAGTTCTTAGTCTTAATTTTAACAATGCTGGCACCCTTCCTATGCAAAGTATTAACTTTTTATGCAAAACACATGAATTTAATGAAAGTTCAGTAAGTTCAGAAAGTTCAGTAAGAAAGTCATATTTTTTAAAGAAACTTTTTAATGATTCAGCAAAGTTCTGACATAAATCACCATTTCTAATAGAGGGCAGAATCACAATCAGTTCATTCCCAACTGGAAGGGTCCATGGAACTCCAAGTGGGCTCAGCCTGTGTGAGTTTCTCTGTGGGTTTGTACCCTTGCGGAATTTTACCAAAATATCAGTAGGAGGTGTTCTGGAGCTGAATCCTGGGTTCCTGATGTTACCAAGTCCAAGCTTGCTCTGCTCATTGCATGACAGGATAATACATTGGAGACAAAGTGTTAAGGCAAGGAATACAACTTCATTCAGAAAACCATCAGACTGAGAAGATGGCATACTAATGTCTCAAAATAACTATCTTATTGGAGTCTGAATGCCAGATTCTTTTATAGAATCAGAGAAAGAGGAGAGGTGAGAAAGTAAAGTTAAAAAGGGCCATCAGTCTTACAAGAAAATCTTCTGGGATAACAGTTGGGCAAGGTCAGATCACCTCCCTGTGAGCTGAACAAAGGCACTTTAGGCTAATATTCAGGCAGAGGGGTAGGGTTCCCTGAGACAGGCCATAAGGTATGATTACAATAATAAAAGCAAATAAAACACAAAGATTAAAGTCAAAGAAACAGATCAAACATGGAGTCTAGTTTTAGCTCTTCCCTGTTACACTAATGGGATCAGAGCAGCTACCATGGATCTTGTCTGCAAGCTACAAGCCAGTCCTTCCTCAAGGCAGAAGCTGTCAAGGGCTGTGCTGGGCAGGAGGCAGGTGGGAAATGCTTTGCACTCCCTGAAGAGTGAGTTTCTCAGAGCATCGAGCCCAAAAGCACCTGAGGGTCCAAGTCACAGCTACCTGGGGCTCCATCGGGTGTCCAGGGTGTTCTGGGAACCTCACCTGAGATAGAGCCCCTGTCCTGGGCTCCTTGAGGCCTGCGTCCCACCCCCAGTGGGGCTTATCACAAGCAGGAGTAAACCTGACCTAATCAACAGAATCCAGACACCTCCTCCCTCCAGCTAATATCATCTCTGGAGGCCCTGGGATTCCACTCACACCCAGCAGCCATGGTAAAGCCTGTCTTCCCCTGTTTGCCCCAGGGATTTGCTATCTGAGCAGCCTCTCCTCTGAGGCTCTACCCCAAGCTGAGAAAATTCTGGACCCCCACAATTGGAGATGGGGATGCTGGTGGCTGGTGTTGATAGCTTATAGTGGTTGGTGTCAGATTTGTGGTCTCCAAAGGAGAAGATTTCACTCCAGGACCAAAGATGCAGTCTCAGTCACTCAGAGCTTTGTGCAGCAAAGATTTTTATTAAAGTAAAAGTGATAGAGAAAGCTTCTGGCATAGACATCCAAAGAGGGTAGAAAGAGTACCAAATTTGCTAGTTTGAGCATGGCATTATATATTTTTCAGCTGGCTGCTGAAAATAGATAAAAAGAATATCTGAAGGTTGTAAAAGTTCCACCTGAGTTCCACCATCCTGAGATAACTTCAGTACAAGATTAGTCAGAAGGAATTGTTCTGGGCAATGTGTCTCTGGGTGAGACATACTGCTGCTGAGAAAGAGGTTCCCAAGCAAGATTTGTTGCAATTATAATCATTAACTTAGAGCCTAAGAAAAGCATACCCATGAGTAATCATTAGCTCTGGACCTAAAGAAAAGCCAGTTCCCAGGCAAAATATATTGTTGCAATATTATCACAGAGCTTAAGGAAAGCCTGAGCAAGATATATTGTTGCTTGTGCAGCCTATGTGACTAAGGCAAAAGAATGTGAACAAGAAAGTTCATCTCCTCCTTAAAGGGGCCTTGGATTCTGTATCGAGCTGCCTAAGATTTAACTCTCTCAGTTTTATAGGTTAAAACAGGAAAATATGTATATGCGTAGCACCTACACCTCGGAGGTTCCAGATCCCCACAGTAAAGCGAACGTAGCAATACAACAAATCATACAATATGTTGGTATCCCAGGGCACACAAATATATGTTTAGGGACTTCCCTGGTGGCCCAATGGTTAAGACTCTGTGCTTCCAATGCAGGGGGTGTGGGTTTGATCCCCGCTTGGGGAATGAAGATCCCACATGCCTCTCAGCATGGCCAAAAAAATTAATGAAAAAAGTTGTGTTTGCATTATTCTTCAGTCTGTTACATGTGCAATAGCATTATGTCTAAAAAACCAATATACATACCTTAATTAAAATTTTTTTATTACTTAAATATGCTAACCATCATTTGAGTCTTCAGTGAGTCATAATCTTTTTGCTGGTGAAGGATCTTGCCTCAGTGTTGATGGTTGCTGACTGATCAGAGTGGAGGTTGCTGAAGGCTGGGGTTACTGTGGCAGTCTCTTAAATAGGACAGTAATGAAGTTGGCCACATTTGTTGACTCTTCCTTTCACGAATGATTTCTCTGTAGCATGCAGTGCTGTTTGATAGCATTTTACCCATGGACGGAATGTCTTTCAAAATTGGAATTATTCCTCTCAAACCCTGCTGCTGCTTTATCAACTAAATTTATGTGATACATAATTACCAAAATGTAACCCAGGGACTTGCGGTGAGCAAATTCTGTTGGAGTAATGGCACCCATAGATTTGCTAGAAGCAGGGTTGTCACAAACCTTCAACTGGTTAAAAAGAACCCACAGTACCTGTGAAGTGCAGTAAAATGAGGAATGTCTGTATCCGCAATAGAAAATGACAAGAAACACCCACACACCCACCAGAATGCACAGTTGAGCTGAAGAATGTCCTTCTGTGTGGCTCTAAATCGGAAAGAGGGAAAATAAATATTTCCACATAGTGAGCTCCAGGAACTTTTGTTAAATATAGTATTGTTAACTATGTTTACATTGCTAAGAAGGAGCAACTGGGACATCATTAGGCACTAATAATAGGAGAGAGAGAGACAAAAGGGACTGAGGGAGCCCTGTGTCTCTAGATGGGTTATGACTTTCATCTTGGCACACTGTAATAAAAATCAAAAGCCAAAGCCCTTTAAAAATAATGAAGCAAATGAAGCTAAATGCATGGCAAGGTGATAGTGTAGTCACTCATAGGAGGATAACTGAAGGGTAGAGAGACGACTCAGGGAATCCCAGTCCTACCCAGCTGATTTCTCTGACCTTGGTCGGGGTCAAGGGGGTGGGGTGAGGGGTCATGACCAGGTGTGATGCTGCAGAGAAAATTATTCTTTCCAACCTCATGGTGGGGAAAAGGGCACTCTCGACTCGCCCTGCCATTCACTGACCTCCAACCGAGGACAAACACCTAACCTCTCTGAGTGTCAGAATCTCGTTTCCTCACCTCCACTCCAGGAATGAGGCTGAGACGATATGAAAGGTTTGAAATGACTTTGCAAGTATTATATGGCTGCCTGGCTGCACAGGCCTGCCATATTCCTGCTGGAGGACAGGGTAGGACCATGGGATAATCTTGTGTCAAAAAGATTAAAAGAAATACATGGAACTGCATTCTGGTATGCACACACTAGAAACCGGTGTTTTCAGAGGATGCAGCAGCCGGCCTTATGGATCACTCACTCCACAGAGTTGACTCCCAGTCAAATGACTCAGCTTATGGCCAGATGACAGCCAGGCTAATGAGACAGAGGACAGCTGCCCGTTTCTGTGCCAACATCACTATGCCCAACAGAGAGCGGGATCTGGGATCACCTCCTGTGGGAATCTGGGGGTCCCAGCACAGTGTCCCTCCCTGGGTAGATGGATCTGCTCCTCCGGGACTGCAGGGCTATGCCGGTGGCCACAAGCCCCCTTAAGTCAGGTGTCAGGGCCCCTTTGACTTCTCAGATGGGGACTAGAGGGGAAAGAAGATTCTGCCAAATGCTGTGTTTGCATTTTGCATGCTCCCAGCCTGCTGCATCGACATTTATGTTGCAGGACAGGACTGAATCCTCACCTGCAGTCTGGTCTTTACTGATCCTTGATGTGGCGCCCACGGGCACTGGGGTTTAGGGACTCAGTCACCTTGTGGTTCCAACCTCAGGCTGGGCTGGAGGCAGGAGGCCTGCTCTGCATTCTGAAAACATCTGAGCCCCTCTCGACAAAGGAGCTTCTTTATTCCTGCCTGGAGTTCAAACTGCCCCTTCTGCATCTCAAACCTGCAACACCAGCCACAGAGCAGAAAACTCACCTGCCCTTCATCCCTGGGTGCAGCTCAGGTGATACCCGGAGTAAGTAGGGTTTGAAGGGCCTCTGGGAGGCTCAGACCCACCCTCAGGGCTGCATTTCCTGCAAAGCCACTCACCTGGTGACTCACGCAGGCCTGAACAGTGGATGAAACCTGCTGCCTGCCCCACAACCGGCCCTGAGTGCACCAGGGGACAGAGGACAGGGAGCTGCAGGGACCCAGGGTCTTCTGATTGTGGGTGCAGGAGTAGGTCCAACTCCGTTTTCTGGAGACGCTTCAGCTCCATCCTGCACGCAGAGAAATGGTTTGAGGATGAGAGCAGGGGCTCCAACCTTTTCCCAGTCTGCTGACCTGTGGCCCATGGCTGCTGTACTCGTCAAATCCTTGGGCTCAGATCCCTGGGGCAGCTCTTCTGGGTCTTCACTTGGAGGGGTCCTCACCTTGGGGGTCCTCATCTAGAGAGTCCTCCTGGGGGTGTCCTGTACCTGGGAGCCCTAACCTGGGCATCCTCAGAAGCCTTGACTGCCAGGAGGAGCGTGGACCCTTCCTGGCTGCAGCCTACAGCTCAGAGAGGGCTATGTCTGAGACTATACAGAAAGGGGTGGGGGATATAGGCCCCACTCTCTCAGGAAAGAGTGAAGGGGTTTTAGGAAAGATGACACGGACCTTGGAAGAACAGATGGGAGGTAGGATAGTTCGTGACAAGCTTTGTCTGGATGCAGTGTCTCCTCTCCTGTGAGTCTACCGTCCCCGTCGGTGAACCTTCCAGGAGGGGACCTGTGACAGCTGAGTTCCTGGGAGGATCTGATGTTAAGCAGATAAGGGGGTTCAGAGAAAGCCTCTGCTGCATTTGCTGTTTCTCCTGTGCCAACAGCTCCAAATAATCAATGCGCCAACAGAGCATATTGGGGGTGGTTTATGCTACTGTCCTTCAGTGATAGAAGAGATTTTGCCTGAAATGGGCTCACATTCACAGGAAAGGGTTCTGTACTGACCTGGGAGATCAGCCTTTGAGTCTGTCTCTGAGATCTGGGTCTGGGAAGGGGAACGCAGGTCCAATGGTTCAGTCACCCAGCGTGGGTTGCCTTTGTCATTTTCACCTGGAGAGTGGATGCTTATCCTGGGACCGACACCTGTCGACCAGGTTCCTAAGCACGTGCTCAGGTAGTGAGACCCAGGCTTGGGCTGAACAGCCTTCCCAGCAACTTGGCTTGGATCGGCGTCCTTCAGGGATTCTCACTCAGGTATCAGAGCCTCAACCCCTCTGGGGACTGTGACCCTGTACCACTCAGTCAGCCTGGGGAGCTGGCTTGCCACTCTGATGCTCCTTCCCTCACCAGCCCCAGGAAGGCTGCTCCCTCTCCTCCTCCTCCAGCATTTGCCCATGTGAATTTCTGTGCCAGGTTTCTGGGGTGTCCTCTGTGATCCCCAAGTTTATATGAACTAACCTGAATCTTGAGGTCTTCCACAAGCATGTCTGAGTTTGGTAGTCAGAGCACAAGCATGCTGTCAGGCCAGGTGATTGATAACAGCACAGGAGCCTGCACCAGGGGTTCCTGTTCTGCCCTGACTCTGAAGCCTTCTTGTAGAAATGACACTGTCCTCCCTAATGAGAGCTCAGACTATGACAAGGCTATGAATGCTCCAGCTAATGAGGCATGGTTAGAAAATGAATGTGATGTCTGCTGTCCTACCACCTAGAAGTTCCCACCAAGAGATGCTGGTGTGAAAACTGTGGCACATGTTTGACACAATTTTGCAAAATTCTATGGAAAATACTTAAGATGGGGAGATGACTTTGACATCCCTTTTAGCAAAAGACAAAAATAAAATAATATAATAATGAGTTGTTCCTTTATTCAAAGAAACACCACACGGATTGGGAGCTAAGTGCCTCATAGGCAGTGCAGCACTCTTTCTGAGGACTTTGGGGCAAGATGGAGTTTTGTAGAATGTTAGAAGCAGCAATGTGTAAATAAGGCATGATTGGTTGGGGTTGATTCTCTGACTTTGTTTAGAAGTTTAAGAAACAGAGAGTAAATAGAGAGACCTGAGTTGGCTTGGCCTTCGGGGATTGGCTGACCGCATATGCAGGCCGGCCTCATATCCTTGATATGGAGGGCCAACACTACTCCACCATTTATATAGGAGACTTGAGCAATCACAGATTTTGGTCTCTGCTGAGGTCCTGGACTGAATCACCATGGACACCAAGTGATACTGTTCCGCGCTGTTGGTCAGTCAGTTCAGTTCAGTCGCTCAGTCATGTCCGACTCTTTGTGACCTCATGGACTGCAACACACCAGGCTTCCCTGCCTGTCACCAACTTCCAAACCTTGCTCAAACTCATGTCCATCAAGTCGGTGATGCCATCCAACCATCTCATCCTCTGTCATCCCCTTCTTCTCCCCCCTTCAATCTTTTCCAGCATCAGGGTCTATTCCAATGAGTTAGTTCTTTGCATCAATTGGCCAAGCCAGCTCTGGTCTCTCTACTTACTTTCTGTTGCTTAACCTTTCTGATGCAAGTATTGGAGTTTCAGCTTCAGCATCTATCCTTCCAATGAACATTCAGGACTGATTTCCTGGTCAAGCAGATATTTATAAAACTGTGTAAGTATGGTTTGTTCACATAGTATCTGGTAGAAGATGTGTTCACATATGAGGTGCAGGGAAGTCATTCTAGCTTATACGTGATTTAACCTGAACTTTATGCTAACTAGAACATGTGGCCTATTAAACATGCATTGTACATATGCTTCAGCCAATAAAAGGTAGAATGCATTAAAAAAAAAAAAAAACTCAAAATAGAGTAACTGTGGTTCAGGCATTCAAAAGTGGACCTGGGTGGCCATTGTGGATATGGTTTTAGACACTTTCCTATATTCCTGAGAACGTGAATTTTCTGAACTCTATCAGACTCAACACCACCACCAGCCATTCTCAAAACAGTATCCGTGAGCAGCTGACAGCAGCCTTATGGTCTCAGGGCCCCCCTTGTAACTAAATGACCATTTCAGACCCCAACCTATCCTTGCTAAATAAACGCAAGCTTTATTGCATTTATTTCTTGCCAGTTCCAACCCTATTTCTTGACAAACAATTTATATAATTTGGGGAGGCATTTTTTTTTTTTTTTGCCTCTATAAGCCTCTCTCATTTTGTAGTCAGGGGGAATAAAATTCAAGTGCTTCTTGAATCTCCCAGGCTATAGTCATCAATTTGGTTTAAAGAACACTCTTATCTGTTTCTGTGATAATTTGGTTATTGATTAGGTGCATCAGTATTGCTTGGTATAGTTGGCAAGATATCAGAAGAACCCATGGAGTCTGGAGGCTACTTTGAACTGGTCCTCTGTACCAAGCGTGAACCCCTTTAGCACCTGTGGGCACCCCCACCTCTGCCCACTGGCTTCACAACTCCCTACAGTTTCTTTGATGATTCTTCCTAAAATCTGGGTTTCCTTAAGCTGATATTCCTATGACTCCTAAGACTTGGAGTCTTAAGGAGTACTGGCACATTTCCTAGGTAAAGAGGACTGAGGCGGGGGTGGTAATTTCAAGCAGGAAAAACCTAGAAGATTCTTCCGTGATCTCTTAAACAGAGACCTAGGGTGAATTCCTAGGCAAGGAAGCCTCGCAAGGAACTTTGGAGTGAACTGGTTTGGCTGACATCTTTTTTAAAATTTGGATTAAAATTGGAAATCTTTGTACTTTGCAGTAAATTGAAACTGAAAAAAAAATAAGAAATTGTGCTTCTAAAGCCTACCAAGTGCTCGGAAAGGTCAGCCATCCACCGGAACTCCAGCTGGCCTCATGCACATTTGACAGGAAGCCATTATTTGAAAGTACTCATGCCAGGTAAGCTGGCCAGGTTTGGGCTCTTTTGACCTTCCAAAAGTGGTTTTTACAAACACAGTTAGAGAAAGCTAGCTTGATAAAACATCTTTTTAAACTACTGACCCTGAGACAACAAAAGTACTCCTAGGAGAAATACAAAAATTACAACTCTTATCCTGTCCTTGAAACATAAACACAGCCCACATCACTTGGGACTACAGCCTTGGCTCAATTAGTAGAAACTAAAACTGAACAAAATTAAGGAAAAGAGGCCTTTTAAAACTCAAGCAAGACTATTTTTTAGAAGCTGAGCCAAGCTCTTGAATGAACACTTTGGTTTATATCAAGAGAGGAGTGACTGTTTAACCAAATAAATTCAAATATTAAATCTGTAACCCCATCTTGGGCTTCCTGGATGGCTCAGTGGGAAAGAATCTGTCCACCAGTCCAGGAGACACAGAAGATCTGGATTCGATCCCTGGGTGGGGAAGATCCCCTGAGGAGGAAATAGCAACCCACTCTAGGATTCTTGCCTGGGAAATCCCATGGAGAGAGGAGTCCAGCAGGCTACAGTCCATGGGGTTGCAAAGAGTTGGACTTGGCTGAGCAACCAAGCACGTGCAACCCCATCTTGCAGAAAGAAGATGCCAACAGAACCAATTAGAGGGTCTCCATTGCTGTCTCAACACTGTTTACTCTTGGTGTTTCCTGGGGTCATTTGGATTCAAGTATGACTAATAGCAGTATTTGTGTTTTAAACAAGAAAACATAAAAAGCACTATTTGTGTTATGATGTAGATGGCATGAATAAAATAATACACATATGAAATAAACTTTATAAAATTAAAAAAAGAAAAATAGTGAGAACTTTTTGAAGTATGATTTTTAAATTTGAAAATTTGAAATAAACCAACTCCAGTTTGTTACCAGGAAAAGAAAAAGAAACTCAAGCAAGAAAACTGTGGACTGTGGGGAAACTAGGACGGCTGGCTGGGTCTTCTGGGCTCTCTGTCAAACCTCATTTTTGTTTGATGGGCTAATGTCATCCCTTGCTGCAAGGCTGATGCCCTCAGAATGACAAAGAAACTGTTAGAAAATGTGTTCTCCACTTGGGATATGACTTCTACACTCTCCAGTGACCAAGGCACCCACTTTACTGGGTAAATCATAAGAGCTTTAGCAAAAATCCTGTGAACTTTTTGAAATTATCATGGTCACCATCACCCTCAATCACCATGCAAGGTCAACAGAACTAATGGAAAAATGGACTCAAGCACAATAAGAATTAATTACATGGGATTAAATAAGTGGATGGATATGATGATCACTTTATGACTTTTTGTCTAAAACATTGCTGGCTATTAATTTTTGTTTTTCAGATATAAGGAAACCTTTCCCCTTAAGCTAATTACAACTTACAGTAACTTGGTAAGTTTTATCTTTGTAAGCAGAATTAAAACATTTATCTTTTCTCTCTACCTGATCCCTCTAGAAATCTCAGTGAGTATTCTTATTTTCATGGCAATGTGGTTATTTGCTTGAGTTGAATAAGAATCTTTTCTCTCTATAACAGAACACGATTGGAAATATCAATTATATTACCAGAGTTTGACTGAAATACCATATGTGCAAAATACATAAAATCAAATATGACCAGGCAGCTTTTTGTTGTTTTTTATTTTTAGTTGGAGGATAATTGCTTTACAAGGTTGTGTTGGTTTCTGCCATACCACAACGTGAATCATAAGTATACATATGTCCCCTCCCGCTCGAACCTCCCTCCCACCCCTCTAGGTTCAGCAAGCCCCAGGTTGAGCTTCCCGTTCTATACAACTTCCCACTAGCTCTTTATTTTATATATGGACACGTTTCAGTGATACTCTCTCAATCCTCCCCACCCTCTCCTACCCACCCTCTGTCCACAAGTCTGTTCTCTATGTTTGCATCTCTATTCCTGCCCTGCAAAGAGGTTCATCAGTACCATTTTTTCAGGTTTCATATATATGTGTTAATATGTGATATTTGTTTTTCTCTTTCAGACTCACTTCACTCTGTATAACAGGCTCTAGGTTCATCCACCTCATTGGAGCTGACTCAGATTCATTCCTTTTTTTTTTTTTAATTTATTTTTTTTATTGAAGGATAATTGTTTTACAGAATTTTGCTGTTTTCTGTCAAACCTCAACATGAATCAGCCATAGGTATACATATATCCCCTCCCTTTTGAACCTCCCTCCCATCTCCCTCCCCATCCCAACCCACTAGGTTGATACAGAGCCCCTGTTTGAGTTTCCTGAGCCAAACAGCAAATTCCTGTTGGCTATCTGTTTTACATATGGCAATGTAAGTTTCCATGTTACTCTTTCCATACATCTCACCCTCTCTTTCCCTCTCCCCATGTCCATAAGTCTATTCTCTCTGTCTGTTTCTCCATTGCTGCCCTGTAAGTAAATTCTTCAGTATCACTTTTCTAGATTCCATGTATGTGCGTTAGGATACGATATTTATCTTTGTCTTTCTGACTCATCTCATTCTTTATAATAGGTTCTAGGTTCGTCCACCTCATCAGAACTGACTCAAATGCATTTCATTTTACAGCTGAGTAATATTTCATTGTGTATACGTACCACAACTTTATCCATTCCTCTGTTGAAGGACATATATGTTGCTTCCATGTTCTAGCTATTGTAAATAGTGCTGCAGTGAACAATGGGATACATGTGTTTTTTTTCAATTTTGGTTTCCTCAGGGTATATGCCTAGGAGTGGGCTTGCTGGGTCATAAGGTGATTTTATTCCTAGTTTTTAAAGGAATCTCCACACTGTCTTCCACAGTGGCTGTATCAATTTACACTCCCACCAACAATGCAAAAGTGTTCCCTTTTCTTCACACCCTCTCCAGCATTTATTGTTTGTAGACATTTTGATGATGGCTATTCTTACCTGTGTGAGGTGATATATCATTGTGGTTTTGATTTACATTTCTCTAATAATGACTGCAAGGAGATCCAACCAGCCCATCCTAAAGGAGATCAGTCCTTGGTGTTCATTGGAAGGACTGATGCTGAAACTGAAACTCTAATACTTTGGCCACCTCACACAAAGAGTTGACTCATTGGGAAAGACCCTGATGCTGGGAGGGATTGGGAGCAGGAGGAGAAGGGGACGACAGAGGATGAGATGGCTGGATGGCATCACCGACTCGATGGACATGAGTTTGAGTAAACTCCGGGAGTTGGTGATGGACAGAGAGGCCTGTCGTGCTGCGATTCATGGGGTCACAAAGAGTCGGACACGACTGAGCGACTGAACTGAACTGAACTGAACTGAATAATGAGCGATGTTGAACATCTTTTCATGAGTTCATTAGCCATCTGTATGTCTTCTTTGGAGAAATGTCTGTTTAGGTCTTTTCCCCACTTTTTGATTGGGTTGCTTGTTTTTCTGGCATTGAGTTGTATGAGCTGCTTGTATATTTTGGAAATTAATCCTTTGTCAATTGTTTCATTTGCTATTATTTTCTCCCATTCTGAGGGTTATCTTTTCACCTTGCTTAGAGTTTCCTTTGCTGTGCAAAAACTTTTAAGTTTAATCAGGTCCCACTTGTTTACTTTTGTTTTTATTTCCATTACTCTAGGAGGTGGGTCATAGAGGATCTTGCTTTGATTTATGTCATCAAGTGTTCTCCCTATGTTTTCCTCCAAGAGTTTGATAGTTTCTGGTCTTACACTTAGGTCTTTAATCCATTTTGACTTTATCTTTGTGCATGGTGTTAGGAAGTGTTCTAATTTCATTCTTTTACACATAGCTGTCCAGTTTTCCCAGAACCATTTATTGAAGAGGCTGTCTTTGCCTTATTGTATATTCTTGCCTCCTTCATAAAAACTAAGGTATCCACAGGTACATGGGTTTATTTTTGGGCTTTCTATCTTGTTCCATTGGTCTATATTTCTGTTTTTGTGCCAGTACCATACTGTCTTGATGATTGTAGCTTTGTAGTATAATCTGAAGCCAGGAGGATTGATTCCTCCAACTCCATTCTTCTTTCTCAAGACTGCTTTGGTTATTTGGGGCCTTTTGTGTTTCCACATGAATTCTGAAATTTTTTGTTCTAGTTCTGTGAAAAATGCCATTGGTAGTTTGATAGGGATCACATTGAATCTGTACATTGCATTTGGTAGTTATAGTCATTTCACAGTATTGATTCTTTCTACCCAGGAACATGGAATATCCCTCCATCTGTTTATGTTGTCTTTGATTTCTTTCATTAGTGTCTTATAATTTTCTGTGTACAGTTCTTTTGTCTCCTTAAGTAAGTTTATTCCTAGATATTTAATTCCTTTTGTTGTAATGGTGAATGGAATTGACTACTTAATTTCTCTTTCTGATTTTTCATTGTTAGTATACAGAAATGCAAGTGATTTCTGTGTATTGATTTTGTATCCTGCAACTTTGCTAAATTCACTGATTAGCTCTAGTAATTTTCCGATTATCTTTAGAGTTTTTCTGTGTACAGTATCATGTCCTCTGCAAACATTGAGGGCTTTACTTCTTCTTTTCCGATCTGGATTCTTTTTATTTTTATTTTTTTCTTCTCTGATTGCTGTAGCTAGGCCTTCCAGAACTATGTTGAATAATAGTGGGGAAAGTGGACACCCTGGTCTTGTTCCTGATCTTAGGGGAATGCTTTCAGTTTTTCACCATTGAAAATAATGTTTGCTGTAGGCTTATCATATATGGCCTTTACTATGTTGATGCAGGTTCCTTCTATGCCCATTTTTTGAAGAGTTTTAATCATAAATGGGTGCTGAATTTTGTCAAAGTCTTTTTCTGCATCTGTTGAGATGATCATATGGTTTTATCTTTCAATTTGTTAATATGCTGTATCACATTGATTGATTGTTTATATTGAAGAATCCTTGCATCCCTGGAATAAACCCAACTTGATCATGGTGTATGAGCTTTTTGATGTGTTTCTGAATTCTGTTTGTTAAAGTTTTGTTGAGGATTTTTGCATCTGCGTTCATCAGTGATATTGGCCTGTAGTTTTCACTTATTGTGTTGTCTTTGGCTGGTTTTGGTATTAGGGTGATGGTGGCCTCATAGAATAAGTTTGGAAGTGTTCCTTCCTCTGCAATTTTTGGAAAGAATTTTAGAAGGATAGGCATTAACTCTTCTCTAAATGTTTGATAGAATTCTCTTGTGAAGCCATCTGGTCCTGGGCTTTTGTTTTGGGGGAGATTTTTTTTTATCACAGCTTCAATTTCAGTGCTTGTAATTGGGTTGTGCATAATTTCCATTTCTTCCTGGTTCAGTCTTGGAAGATTGAACTTTTCTAAGAATGTGTCCATTTCTTCCAGGTTATCTGTTTTATTGCCATATAGTTGTTCATAATAGTCTGTTATAATCCTTTGTATTTCTGTATTATCTGTTGTAACCTCTCCTTTTTCATTTCTAATTTTGTTGATTTGATTCTTCTCTCTTTTTTTTCTTGATGAGTCTGGCTAAGGGTTTGTCAATTTTGCTTATCTTCTCAAAGAACCAGCTTTTAGTTTTATTAATCTTTACTATTGTTTCTTTCATTTCTTTTTCAATTATTTCTGCTCAGATCTTTATGATTTCTTTCCTTCTACTAATTCTGGGGATTTTTCGTTCTTCATTTTCCAGTTGTTTTAGGTGTAAAGTTAGGATGTCTCTTTGATGTTTTTCTTGTTCTTGAGGTAGAATTGTATTACTATAAATTTCCCTCTTAGAACTGCTTTTGCTGCGTCCCATAGGTTTTGAGTTGTTGTGTTTTCATTGTCATTTGTTTCTAGAAATTTTTTTTATTTCCCTTTTGATTTCTTCAGTAACCTGTTGGCTATTTAGAAATGTGTTGTTTAATCTCCGTGTGTTTGTGTTTCTTACAGTTTTTTTCTTGCAATTGATATCTAGTCTCATAATGTTGTGGTTGGAGAAGATGCCTGATATGATTTCAATTTTCTTAAATTTACTGAGGTTTGATTTGTGATCCAAGATGTGATCTATCCTGGAGAATGTTCCATGTGCACTTGAGAAGAAAGTGTATTTTTCTGCATTTGGATGGAATGTCCTGAAGATATCAATGAGATACATCTCATCTAATGTATCATTTAAGACTTGTGTTTCTTTATTAATTTTCTGTTTTGATGATCTGTCCATTGGTGTGAGTGAGGTGTTAAAGTCTCCTACTATTGTTGTGTTACTGTAAATTTCTCCTTTTTTGTCTGATAGTGTTTGTCTTACATATTGAGGTGCTCCTACGTTGGATGCGGAGATATTTACAATTGTTATGGCTTCCTCTTGGATTGATCCCTTGATCATTATGTAGTGTCCTTCCTTATCTCTTGTAATCTTCTTTATTTTAAGGTCTATTTTGTTTGATATGAGGATTGCTACTCCAGCTTTCCTTTGCTCCCCATTTGCATGGAATATATTTTTGCATCCTCTCACTTTCAGTCTACATGCATCTTTAGGTTTGAAGTGGGTTTCTTGTAGACAGCATATATATGGGTCTTGTTTTTGTACCCATTCAGCCAGTCCGTGTCTTTTGGTTGGAGCATTTAATCCATTTACATTTAAAGTGACTATTGATATATAAGTTCCTACTGCCATTTTCTTAATTGTTTGGGGTTGATTTTGTAGATTTTTTTCTTCTCTTGTATTTCTTGACTGTATAAGTTCCTTTAACATTTGTAAACCTGGTTTGGTGGTACTGAATTTTCTTAACTTTTACTTGTCTGAAAAGTTTTTTACTTCTCCATCAATTTTTAATGAGATCCTTGCCAAGTACTGTATTCTTGGTTGTAGATTTTTCCCTTTCAATACTTTAGGTATATCATGCCATTCCCTTCTGACCTCAGAGTTTCTGCTGAAAGACCACCTGTTAAGCTTATGGGGTTTCCCTTGTATGTTACTTGTTGCTTCTCCCTTGCTGATTTTAATGTTCTTTCTTTGTGTTTAATCTTTGTTAGTTTGGTTAGTATGTATCCTGGCATGTGTCTCCTTCGGTTTATCCTGTATGAAGCTCTTTGTGCCTCTTGGACTTGACTATTCCCTTTTCCCTGTTGGGGAAATTTTAGACTATAATCTCTTCAAAAAATTTCTCATACTATTTATTTTTCTCTTCTTTTTCTGGGACCCTTATAATTCAAATGTTGGTATTTTTGATATTGTCCCAGAGGTCTCTGAGACTATTCTCTGTTCTTTTCATTCTTTTTACTTTATTCTGCTCTTCAGAAGTTATTTCCACCATTTTATCTTCCAGCTCGCTGATTCATTCTTCTGCTTCAGATATTCTGCTATTGATTTTTTCTAGAGTGTTTTTAATTTCAGTAATTGTGTTGTTTGTATGTTTATTCTTAATATTTCCAGGTCTTGGAATATCTTGCATTTTCTCCATTTTGTTTTCAAGGTTTTTTTAATCATCTTTACTATCATTATTCTGATTCTTTTTCAGGTAGTTTGCCTATTTCCTTTTCATTTATTTGGACTTCTGTGTTTCTAGTTTGTTCCTTCGTTTGTGTAGTATTTCTCTGCCTTATTATTATTATTTTTAACTTATTGTGTTTGAGGTCTAGTTTTCCAAGGCTTCAAGGTTGAATTAATTTTTCCTTCTGGTTTATGCCCTCCTAAGCTTGGTCCAGTGGTTTGTGTAAGCTTCATATAGGGTGAGACTTGTGTTGAGTTTTTGTTTGTTTGTGTTTTTCCTCTGATGGCAAGGCTTAGTGAGGTGGTAATCCTGTCTGCTGGTGATTGGGTTTGTCTTTCTGTTTTGTTTGTTGTTTAGATGAGGCTTCTTGCACAGGGTGCTACTCGTGGTTGGATGATGCTGGGTCTTGTATTCAAGAGGCTTCCTTTGTGTGAGTTCTCACTATTTGATACTCCCTAGGGTTAGTTCTCTGGTAGTCTATGGTCTTGGAGTCTGTGCTCCCACTCCAAAGACTCAGAGCTTGATCTCTGGTCAGGAATGAAGATTCCACAAATGGTTTGTTATGGTATTAAGTGAGATTAAAACAAATATCCAAAAATGAGAAACCAAGGATGAACTCCAGACAAACGGCAGTTACAAAATCAGGCAAATAATAATTAAAATAATGGAATATACACACATACATATATACCCATGAGCAAAGCCAAAATAGCCCAACAAAAATTAAGTACATCAGATTGACCCAACAAAGTAAATAAAAAAGTTTTATTTACCAGTTAAGAACAAAACTAACTAAAACACAAACTAGAAAACAAAACTAAAGCAAGGTGCCAAGTGAAGACTAAAGGAATGAAAACAAAATTAACAAATATGTTGAGAGGAAAGGAAGAAAGAAAGAACAGATATGCAAAGTTAAATAGAAGTAGATGAAGAAGATTTATAAACATTAAAGATTAAGTACAAGGGAGAGAGAACAGTAGGAAAAGCAAAGGAATAAATGTAGAAAAAATAATAATAGATTTTAAAATTTAGAATTAAAATTTAAAAAAAAAAAAAAAAGGAAAAATCCCCAGAACTGCAAAAGCCCAATGTAGAGGCAGGGGTTTATAACAATAATAAAAAAATATGACTGTAAAAAAACAAAGGAAAAAAAAGCTCAAAAGGTTAATTAGTGCTAATAAAACCAAAATAGTGCCAAAATACAACAAAAGGGGGAAAAGGGGGGAAAAAAGATCCAAAAGAATCTACAGAACAAGTCAAAATATAAGAATAATAAATGTGTTTTTTTTTCTTGAGTCACTGCTCTCAGAGTCCTTTCCCTCGCTGGGACTCACAGCCCACCTCACCTCCCTAGGATGCCCTCCAACACTGTACTGATCTCTGGACCTGCTGTGGGTGCAGCTCAGATTCTAATCTGGTCCTGCTCCTCTGTGCTCTTGCCTCCAGTGTCCACAGCTATCAGAACTAGTGCGTTTTCTTTTGTGGGAGCTCTCAACGACGTTTTATATATCCCATAGACATAGAGTCTGCTTAGTTGATCTTGTGGATTTAATCTGCAGCTTGTACAGCTGATGGGAAGGTTTTGGGTCTTCTTCCTCAGTCACACTGCCCCTGGGTTTCTATTGTGGTTTAATTTCCACCTCTGCATGTGGGTTGTCCACTGGGGTTTGCTCCTGAGGCTGCCCTGGAGGGCTGGGTTTGTCACTGTGAGGGCCAGGTATGGAAGTGGTGCAGCTGCTTGGGTCACAGGGGTTCTGGAAGCACCAGCTACTCAGGGGAGTTGGTGGCTAGGGCAACAGGAAATATAGTGCTCTAGAAAGGTATGGCACTCAGTATTGGCCAATATGCTCCAGTATTCTTACCTGGAGAACCCCCTTCCCTGACAGAGAAGCCTGGCAGACCACAGTCTAACAGGCACGCAAAGAGTCGGACACTACGGAAGCGACCCTGCATGCACTGAGGCAAGACTTTTTTGCCTGGGGCAGCTCTGGCCCAGTGAGAGTTGAGCGTGAAGGTGGCACAGCTACTTGACTTGCGGGCACCCTGGCGGTGCCAAGTGTGCAGGGACACAGACTGCCTCTGTGGCAGGAGCTATAGCCCTACCAGTCTTTTTCTGAGCCTCTAGTAGCTGGCCATCAGAAGGCCTCTCTGGCCTGTCTTTCTCCGTAGCTCCACCTGTTCAGGCACTTAAGAAGGCTCCCTTGCCTGGGGTCCTTCTCTGTTGTTTGGCGTATCAGGCACGTAGGGGGCCCCCCTGGTTGGGGTCCTACTCTGTAGTCCAGTGCATCAGGCATTTGATGGGCCAGCCTCTCTATTGTTCAGCTGCCAATGCTGGCGTGTGGGGCGAGGCTATGGTGATGGCTCCACCCCCTACGCGTGACTCAGCAGTACTGTTTGCTTCCATGGCTGTCCGGCTTTCCTCCACAGGCGTTTCCCACCACAATCTCCTCCCTCACATCCCCTCGATCTGTCTCTCCGCAGTCAACAGCAGCCCTTGCCCTGTGATTGCTCCACAACCCCTAAACTCCAGCTCCCAGCCACTGCACCTTCCAGGGGATCTACATCCCTGTCCAGGGTGTGTATGGCTGTGGCAAGCACTGTCTGATTCTCATTCCATTTAGGCTGCCACAGATCAGCTGTTTCACTCTCAGCTTTAAATGTTTCTCCTCTGACTCAGATAATTGCCCTGATGTGGGGATCAGACCCCTGCTTCCATTCCCCTACCTGCCAAAGGCAGGTCCAGTCCTATTAACACTCCTGTTTCCGCCCCCCACCCCCACCCCCAGTTCCTTCATCCTACCGATTTGTGTGGGTCTATATATTCTTTTCTGCTGGTCAGGTACTCCTGTCCACTCCCAGCTGGTGTTCTGCATGCACTTCTGAAGTGTCTGAAGGTATATTCCTGATGTATCCATGGAGAGAGATGTACTCCACATCCACCTACTCCTCTGCTATCTTGTTCTCTCAAATTCATTCCTTTTTATGGCTGAGAAATACTTCAATGTATATATGCACCACAACTGCTTTATCCATCCATCTGCCAGACAACTTTAAAGAACAAAGGTGGACCCTATGGACCCACAACGCCCTTTGGAAAAATAACCTGGGTACCTTGCTTACTGGGTTCCCAACAGCCAAACAGTTGGTTGGCTTACCAGTTCCCAACTGGTAACAGTTGAGTAAGAAAGGCTGCTTTTTGGTGGGTACAGGAACCTCAAGACGTTTTGGTCCTTGAAAAGAGAGGGATCTCCACCCTGTTATTGGCCAAATGGAGAAAAAGGACACAGAGATGTGTTCCTAGGAACACAAAAGGACTCCGTGTTTCAGTTCCCAGACAAAGCTTGGGGTGCATCCATGTCTGGGCTGATGGGCATCCAACGTCACCTTTCCTGGTGCTTCCTTGGGGAGGGTAATGGCCAGGACTCTGTCCCTCAGGAAGACATGGGGAAACTGAGGCCAGAGGAAATATGGATCCCTAGGACCACCCTGGCAAGGGTGAAACCCAGATGCTGGGCTATCTGATAGTGTACTCATGGAATGCTTTCTGAGGGAGACGGAGCATAGGGAAATTTGGTCAGAATGAAAAATGATTTATATTCCAATGTATTTGAAAAGTGGGGGCTTCCCAGGTGGCACTAGTGTAAAGAACCCACCTGCCAATGCAGGAGACGTAAGAGAGGCGGGTTCAATCCTAGGTGGGGAAGATCCCCTGGAGGAGGGCACGGCAACCCACTACTCCAGTCTTCTTGCTTGGAGATCCCATGGACAGAGGAGCCTGGCGGGTTACAGTGCCTAGGGTCACAAAGAGTCAGACATGACTGAAGTGACTTAGCAGGCACATATTTGAAAGTTAGAGGCTTGGCTGTGTTCACAGACTCTGTATTCATTCATTTATTCATTCTCTCTCCCTTTCTCTTTCTCTCTCAGTCCTGGAAAAGCAGCTTGTCTTCCTGTAGCCACAAAGCCATCCTGGGATGGAGCCCATACACATTTCCTCCTCTGGGGCCACTGCTGCCTGCGCCAGCTTGCAGTCCAGAGGAAAGCATGATGCGGGATGCAGTCCCAGTGTTTGTGGCTTTCGGACCATTGTTGTGTTAATCACATGCCTTTACGAGGAGAAGCCCAACCCTCAGCAGCTCTTGGAATCAGTCCTGAGCCGAGTTCGACTTTGCATCCTGTGATGAGCGCAAACCATCTTGCTTAATGCACAAAAACAGGAACCCATGCGGGTTCCCACTGAAATCTGCTGGGGCTCAATCATGTTTGTTTCTCTTCAGAAGCATATCTCCTGAGTCAGAGCATGGGTTCAAAGCTATCGATGACCCTGCAAGGGGGTGTGTGAGACTGGGTCGCAGGCTGTCCAAACCTGGGGAGTCTTCCATAGCAAACACAATTGCTATTAGGGGAATTGTCTGGTAGGCTTAGGCTGGGATCTCCAGACACCTTGATGAGCTGAGAGTCGACTTGAGAACAATCAATACTCATGTGTCCACTGTGAGATGCTCATAGAACAGGTTAACTGGGAGCTCCTCAAGGGCAAGAACCATGCCACCGTCACCTTTGTATCTTCAGTGCCAGGCACTGAGTGTGCCCAATAGATGTTTAATGAAAGAAGGAAGGAAGGAAGGGATTATGCAGAGAAGCTCCTGGTGAGAGAAAAAGAGCTTCTATCCCAGCTCAATAAAGGCTTCACATAGTAGATGATACCTGAATTGAGACTTATTTTTATTAGCAAAATTTATCCATGCAGAATAACAGAATGAGAAAAGGGGAGGGAACAGAATTCTAGGAGAGGGAAGAGAATAAATGTAGACCTAGAGGAAAACAGAATGAATGTGGATAAATTTTGCTGGAGAATGAGAGGATTTTGTAGCAAATGTGACATTTTTAGTTGCTCAGTTGTGTCCGGCATTTTATGACTCCATACAACACCAGGCTCCTCTGTCCATGGAATTCTCCAGGCAAGAATACTGGAGTGGATTGCTATTATTTTATCCAGAGGATCTTTCTGGCCCAGGGATTGAACCTGGATCTCTTGTGTCTCCTGCATTGCAGGCAGATTCTTTACTGTCTGAGACACCAGGGAAGCCCCCTTTGTAGATGAGAGAGGACTTTCTCTTGCAAGGAGAGGAAAGCAAAGGCAGTGAAGGACCACTGTGGCCTCTGTCAATGCCAAGATGATGGATCCCAGAGCAGAAATGGAGCACTGGGAGGAGAGTGAAGGGAGGCGGTACAATCCGTCAGAGGAGGTCAGGTCAGCATCCTCACAGTGCTAAGACTAACAGTAGGGACCCCACACCCTGCCTGCCTGAGCATCACTCTGGGCTCTGACACTTATTAGAGGTAAGATTTTGGGTGAGTCATTGGGCACAGAGAAGCAGATGATGGTGATAGGTGAGATGGTGCTGAGCATCCTCATTCCAGTCTCCTAGGATCCCACAGAGGGAGCCTCTGGGTCAGCTGCCTGCTGTACTACCTGCTCTCCTGGGGACACTGTGAGCTGTACCCCTGTCCAGGTAGATCTGGGAAGTGGAGATTCCTGAAATAGGGTATGGATACTCCTGTCCTGGACCTCTGAGGGCCTGGCCTAGACGGTGGGTGGGAGTGGGCCCTGCAGTTCCCCTCCCTGTGTGAGTGACCCGTGGGGAGTCTGGACCACAGGAACCTGACTGTCTGTGCAGAACCCCGGGTCCTTTAAACAGGGCACAGGGCAGCTGAGCCGTGCTGGCCTGGAGGACTGGGACACAGGGCCCAGGAGGAGCTGACCTCAGGAGAGCAGGCTTCCCATGTGGTATCAGATGGGATTCGGACCTTCCTGAATCTGCGTCTGGGTCACCTGCTTGCTTTGAGTAAGTTCCAGGTCCCAGGGAATGTGCACCTGCCTGGAGGTGGTACCACAGTCTCCAAGGTTTCTGGTGCAGTGCTGTGGGTAGTTGCTCTGTCGTGTCTGACTCTTTGCAACCCCATGGACTGTAGCCCACTAGGCTCCTCTGTCCATGGGATTCTCCAGGCAAGAATACTGGAGTGGGTTGCCATTTCCTTCTCCAGTGGATCTTCCCAACTCAGAGATTGAACTCAAGTCTCTTACATGGCAGATGGATTCTTAACCATTTAAGACACCAGAGAAACCCCCAAGATCCCTTAAGGAGAGACAAAGGGTCCTTTGATGATACCACCCATGTGGTACAGCTTTTGGTTCACCACCTCTGCTAGGAGCCTTCAACTTGAAGAAGAGTTTGACAGGTGGGAAAGCACATGTTGTTTTAGGAAGCCCCAGAGAAATGAGTTCCATGTTAACTCAATGCTGCAGGACCTGCCCAGGGGGAGGTGCCCCTACATCTGCCCCATGAGACACTCTGTGCTTCTGTCAGAAATGGCTGCAGAGCCACAGGTCACCCCAGGATTCACTGCATCCCGGGGCTCGTGGAAGCAACAATTGTCATATGGCACACCCAGGGGACCCAGATGCAGGAAGAGACTGTCTGGAGCCTTCTAGCTTCTTCCTTACTGCAGAGAGATGGAAAAACCACCACCTGAGCTGATCTGCCCCAGCCTGGTGGTCCTTGGACCCTCCCTGGAGGTCTGCACCCCAGAAAGCTCAGGTGGACCAGTCTGAAGTGCCTTCATCCTGGGCCCAGCAGCTGGGGCTCCTGGGAGATCACTGAGTGCTTGTCAGCGATGTGTGAGTCAGCCTGACCCTTGTGCTTCTCTCTATTCTTATCTTTTCAAAGAAAAGACCAGAAGTTACTGGCTCTCAGGCTGCAATTTCTCTTCTCCCTTCAAATGGTAGGGTGATGTACTACATGAGTGGTATTCCTGAAATGCACACTTAAAAGTGAGCTTGGGTGTTTACTTTCTGGATCATCATCCCTGATTTGGACACAGGTGTCTGTGTATTGCTAGTGGTAAAGAACCCGCCTGCCAATACAGGAGACAGAAGAGAGGTGGCTTCAATCCCGGGGTTGGGAAGATCCCCTGGAGAAGAATATGACAACTCACTCCAGTTTTCTTGCCTGGAGAATCCCATAAAGAGAGGAGCCTGGTGGGCTACAGTCCATAGTGTCATGGAGTCTGACACAACTGAAGCGACTTAGCATGCAGGCATGTCTATGTATCTGGGCTTCCTGGGGCCTTTTCAGGAGCTGCCTCTCAAGGATGGACTCAGATGTCTGCAGCATAAATGCTGATGCTTGTTCAGAAACATGAAACAGACGCCTGAGTATCAAAAAACGTTATTGTATTCCTGGGCTGTATCATTGCAACAGTTTCATCTGACACATAGATGGACAATTGTTCCTAGAAGTGAAAAGCAAGCTAGAGGCTATTGTGCCCATAAATCACCCACAAATAGAGATCTGACCTTCCATAGTAGTGAGCATTGACTTGTGAGTGTGCAGATACAGGCAATGCTCATTTTTAAATGTCTGAGCAGGACAAGAGACAGACTAGTTCTGCACTGCAATACTTTCCAATGGCAACCTCCCTGGGTCTGGTGCATGTCAAGAAGAGGGGTTCCATGTCTGGCAGATTAGAACTCTGTGAGTATTTAGACACAGAATCCTGTCTGCTCCACGGGAAGCTTCACCAGGTGGTGTCAGAGATCATGGAAGTGAAAGACTGTTCAAGGGAACAGGGTGTTTGGATTTACATTGAGAGAGAGGACAGTTGACACATGGATCTTGTGAAATGCATTAAATGGCTTGTGATTGTGACAAATAATAAAAGCAATGACTGTTAAGGAGACTATAGTGGCCCCCAAACTACTTAAAATATCATCAAACATTCCTTGTGGGCTCTCCTGGCTGCCATGACATAAATGTTTTAAAAAGCAATTTGCTTCTATATGGAACTGGCTGTCATCTCTTTGTCTTAAAATTTTCAATCTGTATCATCCAATTACTTATGGTTCTCATGGATCTAAAATTCTGTTTGTTTGAAATCATCTGTCTGGGTTCTCTTCCTAACCTTGTCTGTGATCACCCAGCTGAAATCACTCAAGTTCTCCCTCATTCATTTTTATGTATTTCTTTAGCCTTGCCATTTATTATGCTAACTTATTTTTAATTTTACTTTTAAATTTTTTATTGAATTATAGTTGATTTACATTATATGTTTCAGCTATACTGTACTTACAATATTATATGTTTCAGGTATAGAACATGACCGTGCTAACCTGGAGGGCCAGGGCAATCAATTAAAAACTGATTCACAATTTTTAAAAATTATACTCCATTTATAGTTATAAAACATCCCCTGTGCTATTCGGTATCCTTCTAACTATTTATTTGTACATAGTAATTTGTATCTCTTAATCCCCGTCCCTATTTTGCCCCTCCCCCATTCCCTCCTAGTTCCCACTAATTCCTTCTCTATACTTGTGAGTCTGTTTCTTTTGCGTTGTATTCACTACTTTGTTTATATTTTTTAGATTCCACATTTAAGTGATAACATACAGCTTTTGTCCTGCTTCTTTGTTGGCTCAGCAGTAAAGAATCCACCTGCAATGCAGGAGACAGGGATTCAATCCTTGGGATGGGAAGATCCCTGGGGGAGGAAATGGCAACCCACTCCAGTATTCTTGCCTGGGAAATCCCATGGACAGAGGGTTCTGACGAGCTATAGTCCATGTGATCACGAAAGAGTCGGGCACGGCTTAGCAACTAAAACAACAAACAACATTGTCATTCTCTGACTTATTTCCCTAAGCATAATACCCTCCAAGTCCATCCATATTGCTGCAAATGGCAAAATTCAATTCTTTTTATGTATGTATACATATCTGAGAAGGCAATGATACCCCACTCCAGTACTCTTGCCTGGAAAATCCCATGGACGGAGGAGCCTGGTAGGCTACAGTCCATGGGGTCATGAAGAGTCGGACACGACTGAGCAACTTCACTTTCACTTTTCACATGTACACACACACATATATATATATATATTTGCATATATATCACTTTATAATCAACTTTTTAATCCATTCATCTGTTGTTAGACAGTTAGGTTGCTTTGGTATCTTGGCTATGGTAAATAGTGCTGCTAAGAGCCTTGGGTGTACATGTATCTTTTCAAATTAATGTTTTCATTTTCCTTGGGTGTATGCCCAGGAGTGCAATTGTTGGATCCTATGGTAGTTCTATTTTTAGTTTTCCAAGGGCCCTCCATGCTGTTCTCCACAGTGGCTGTATCAATTTACATTCCCACCAACAGTGCACAAGGGTTCCCTTTTCTCCACATCTTTGCCAACATTTGTCACTTGTGTTGCTTTTTGCTGACAGTCATTTTGACAGGTATGAGGTGATATTTCATTGTGGGTTTGATTTGCATTTCTCTGATGACTTGTGGTGTTGAGCATTTTTTTCACATGCCTGTTGGCCATCTGTATGTCTTCTTTAGAAAAGTATCTATCCTGGTGTCTCCCCATTTTTTAATTGGGCTGTTTGGTTTTTAGATATTGAGTAGTGTATATATATTTTGTCTACTTATTCCTTATCGGTCATATCATTTGCAATTATTTTCTCCCCTTTAATGGGTTGTCTTTCATTGTGTCAATGGCCTCCTTTGTTTTTAAGTTTAATTAGGTCTCGCTTGTTTATTTTTGCTTTTGTTTTCTTTGCCTTAGGAGACAGATCTGAAACAATATTGCTGCACTTTATGTCTATAATTTCTTTGAGGAATTTTATGATTTCCAGTCTTACATTTAGATTCTTAATCCACTTTGAGTTTATTTTTGTATATGGTGTTAGAGAATGATTAATTTCATTTACATGTAGCTGCTCTTTTTTCCTAGCACCACTTATTAAAAAGACTATTTCTCCATTGCATAGTCTTGCCTCATTTTTCATAGATTAGCTGGCAGTTTATGAGTTTATTTCTAGGCTGTCTGTTCTGTTCCAGTGATGTATGTGTCTATTTGTTTTGGCCATTACTATACTTTTTTGATTATTGTAGCTTTTTAGTATAGTCTGAAGTCAGGGAGCATGATTCCTCTAGCTCTTTTATTCTTCCTTAAGATTATCTTGGCTGTCAGGGGACTTTCTGTGTTTCCATACAAATTTAAAAATTATTCATTCCAGATCTATGGAAAATGCCCTTGGTCTTTTGATAGGGATGGCATTAAATCTACAGACTGCCTTGGGTAGTATGAGCAGGCCTGGGGACCCTGTGACTACACTCTGGATGCTTCCAGGCAGTTCCTCATCTACTGTCCATCTAGGTGCCCTCTGAGATGGGGTCTGAGGGGGTGGGCAACTCAGACTCAGCTCAGGTGCTGGGCCATGCCAAAGCAGTCTCCAGGGCTGGTAATTCCACAAGGGGAAGGTCACTGATATCCCAGTGGCAGCATAATACTGTGAAGAAATGACTGATGCATTTGTGCCTTGGCCTTCTCCCTTCCCTCCTCGCCTCCACTCCCGACCACTCCCCAGCCCCCACACTGTGTCATTGTCCTGGAGGCTTCTGCTCCAGGGGAAGTCCTATGGGAGAAATAGAGAACAACAGAATAATAATACTGTGTTTAAGAGGTTTTTCTCAAGTACACCATCTTGTTGTACTGCAGAGAAACTTGGCACAATACCTTCAGAGTCAGTTGCTTCTCAGCCCAAATAGGTCAAGATTATCTCTGGGTTGGGGAAGAGAATAATCCAGAAGAAAGATGAGAGACACAAAAAGGGGCCTTGTACCCAACACCTCTACAAAGTCGGTTGTGAAATGGAGAGTGACAGGTACCCCTGCTAAATTTGGACTCTGAACACAGAGGGGACTTGGGTTTGCTTCCTGCTTGGGATTCTGGAAGCAGTGACCTCATGGGACTCCACACAACCAGACTGAGGGCATGGAGAGGAGAGGTGGCTGGTGGGGTCTCAGGGTAGAGGGGAGCCAGGAGAGATCCTTTGGTTTCTCACATCCCAACATGTGGAGAAGAACATGGTGCACCCATGTCCCATAGAATGCAAAGACCTACAGCAAAGGAACAGACAGGGCACCAAGAGAGCTGTGCTGCCTCAGAGAACGTGGCTCCAGGCACTAGGAGCCTGGTAGGAACAGCTTCTGAGTGAGGAAGGATAACTGAGCAGGAGGCTACGGGCCCCTCCCAGGACAGACCCCACCCCCTCTACCACGTCCTCCACCTGCTTCTTGTCTGTAGAATAAATTTAATTAAAGAAGTGAGAAAATGCAGAACAAAAAGAAAACAAGCAAGGCAAATTAGTAATAATAATAATAGTTTAGCCAGTAAACAAACTCAAGAACTGTTAGTTCTTCCTCCAGGACTATAGATAATACTCTGAGCACGTCTTTTGAGCTGTTTTGCAGATATTTAAACCCCCACCAAGTGGGAGAAGTTAACTGTTTGCTGCCCACATGCACAAAGACCCCAGGCCAGTTGAAAGCTGAAAGGCTAACGAACCAGAGATTTATGGCTCAGTTAATGTTCCAATCATAAGTGAGACATGACGCTACTTGAAACCATGTGATGGAGTCCATTACCTCTGAAAATAGAAATTTAACTCTATCTCCTGCACAGAGCCCTTTCCTTTTTCCCTTGTGTAATTCCCGAGCAGAAACTAAGGTGGGAAATTGGTTCTTTGGGACATGAGTCCACCTTCTCTCAGGGTTGCCAGCTTCCTGAGTAAAGCCACCTTTTATTTTACCCAACCCTAGTCTCCCAGTATTAGACCCTTTAGGTATGAGCAGCCAAACCTGAGTTCAGTAATAGATGTGCTTGGTCAGAAGGATGACATGTGACAGCTCAGGGTTCCACTCTGACCACATGTGAAGCAATAACTTAGAGGCACCTAGGGTGGGAGGGAGAAAATCCTCAATTGTCTAGAAAAAGTGTCTACAACTCTGAATTGAAGCCTTTCTCCTGGAAGGGAATCTATTGTGTTTTACCATTTGGCAGAGAGAGGGCTCCAGAGACAAACTATATTTAGCTATAAAAGAATCAAGTTATTTTACACACTTGAGTTCATAGCTTAGAAATCTGTGTCATCTGAGCGTGCTTTGGGAGAAATGGTTATGTGCAGTGTAACAAATGTCAAATTTGCTTAAGAGCCCTAGAGGAACAAAAACTTTTTCCTTAACCAAGAAATAGAGTTTTCCCAGGGCTGAAGAGATTGTTCTGGGTCTGACACCATTTTGAGTCTGGAAAGTGGGTTCAGGGGGGGATGTTCAATCACCTCAGGGTGGGCCAAGGGGCTGCTTACCCATGTCCTGGGTGTAACTGAGCTGGGAGGAGATGGGAGAAACAGAGGATGGAGATATGAGGAAGAAGAGAGACAGCTGGACTGGGAGGAGAGGCATTGGGTTGGGGAAATCTCTGGAGAGGGCTCCAGAGACAAACTATATTTAGCTATAAAAGAATCAAGTTATTTTACACACTTGAGTTCATAGCTTAGAAATCTGTGTCATCTGAGCGTGCTTTGGGAGAAATGGTTATGTGCAGTGTAACAAATGTCAAATTTGCTTAAGAGCCCTAGAGGAACAAAAACTTTTTCCTTAACCAAGAAATAGAGTTTTCCCAGGGCTGAAGAGATTGTTCTGGGTCTGACACCATTTTGAGTCTGGAAAGTGGGTTCAGGGGGGGATGTTCAATCACCTCAGGGTGGGCCAAGGGGCTGCTTACCCATGTCCTGGGTGTAGCTGAGCTGGGAGGAGATGGGAGAAACAGAGGATGGAGATATGAGGAAGAAGAGAGACAGCTGGACTGGGAGGAGAGGCATTGGGTTGGGGAAATCTCAGGTGAGGTCCTGACCGGTTCCTCAGCCTCCTGACTTGGGGGCAGACTTGGGAGCAGCTTCCTCCCCTTAGTCCTGTGAGGAGGAGGGAAGCTTCCTACTGCAGGAGGAAAATGCAGCAGAACTTCTCCATCAGACTCTTGAATGGCGTTTTCCTCCATCAGTTCCTTCATGCACTCAGGAGTTTCATCCTCTATGTCCTTGACACTGCAGATAATGGTGGTCGAGGATGACAAGGTTCCTGCCCTCTTAGGAAACAGACAATGAACAATAAAATGAGAAGAAAGCCAAGACGATTTTAGATAGTGACAGCTGCCATGACAGGAATAAGGACAGTGGTGAGATGGAGAATAATGTCATTTACGCAAGAGGTGACTCTACAGCTTCTTCGCTGCAGACCATGGGTAGGTAACTAGACCTCTCTGAGCCTTGTTTTCTTCATCTATAAAATGGAGATGACAGCACATGTCTCATTTGGATATTGTGCTGCTGCTGCTTCTGCTAAGTCGCTTCAGTTGTGTCCAACTCTGTGGGACCCCATAGAAGGCAGCCCACCAGACTCCCCCATCCCTGGGATTCTCCAGGCAACAACACTGGAGTGGGTTGCCATTTCCTTCTCCAATGCATGAAAGTGAAGTCACTCGGTCGTGTCTGACTCTTAGCGACCCGATGGACTGCAGCCTACCAGGTTCCTCCGTCCATGGGATTTTCCAGGCCGGAGTACTGGAGCGGGTTGCCATTACCTTCTCTGGGGATATTGTGATGATGATATATCTGATCATAATTGTACCTTAGCAGTTGTTTGGCACATAATAGGGGCCTGATACATGGTGATTATTATTTTTCAGCAAGAATTCTCCATGTCTCTCTCCTTTTCTTTCAACTCTGACTAACTTTCAACTGTTTTAGATCTTTATAGATAACCAGTGGCTGGTATAGAAATCTTCTAGAAGGATAATGCCTCCTGAGAGAACAGAGACTATAAAGGAGGAAAGTATAGCAATTAAAAGAGTAATAATAATGACAACTAGCATGTATTGAGTGCTTATAATCTTTCAGACTCGGTGCTAAACTTAGTATATATATTGACATCTTATTCTAAGTGTTGTATCCTATCATAATTCCAAGTTGACAGATGAGGAGACTGAAACAGAGATTTAAATGAGTTCATCAAGGCTGTGCAGTTGGTTGAGGGTGGGGACAGGGCTCCACCCTGGCTGATTCCAGGCTCTTCACACTTGACCGTCTGACAACCCCTCCCAGGGAAGTGTGGGGTTATTTTAAAGGTGAATCCAAGGAGGTTGAAGGGGATTGTACAAAAAGAACACAGCAGATCTGAAATCTGTGAAGCCTTTTAGGACCTATGATGGGCTGAAAGAGAGGAGAACAGAGGAAAAAAAAACATATCTTCTGATGCTGCCAATGATAAAAAAAAAAAAAAAAAAAAAAAACAAAAAAACACCTAAATGGTGACATATCTTTCCATGTCTACCTTACTTGAAAGATAAAGTTCCTGTATATAACAAGAAAGAAAAAATTTAAAAGGCTAAAATTGTAAATTGAAGAAGAAGCCCCATTTTGACGTTTCTCAAGAAACAAGCTTTGTGAAGCTGACATTCCAATAAAGTGTTAGGATTATACACAAGGACAGTGTGTGAATGTCTGTTGCTACTTGAATCGTCAAAAAATGTCATAATAGAAATTCAGTTATGAAACCAAGGCTGATGACACATACAGTAGCCTTGGGATAAGGAACCCTGAGAAAGCCTGCTAAGAAGAGGCCAGTGTAGTTGAAATTGTTTTGTTTTTATCAACCCTCTTCATATCACTGACATTAATGAGCTGCACTTGACCTCCTCAGCAAGAATGACTCACTGAGGAGATCAGCCTCTTACTCAGCGTGGGGGCCCTGGACACACACCAGGGTCTTGTGTCCCCCTCCCCTTGAGTACTCAGAGCTGAGCTGGGGGTCAGGGGTGTCAATGTGTCATCCTCATGGGCAGCATCAGCTCACCAGTCCCAGGATCATCTTTGCAGCTGGTGTCTTGTGCAACCAAATATTCACAGCACTGAATAAACCGTGGGTGAAGTCCATCATTCTTTATGTAGTTGAGGGTATTGTGGGACTATCACCGGGCGATTTAAACATTCATGGATCCCCAGACTGATGGGCAGACCCTATAGCAGGTGGTGGTGGTGCTTTGCCTGAGGTTCCTTGATCACCTCAAGGAGCCCCCACCTGTATGTTCCCTCCAGTGCCTCACACCCAATCCCACACCTGTCCAGACACAGACAGCTGGGCATCCTGGACAAGGACTGTGGCGGGGGGCCCTCCTGGGGGTTCTCAGTGAGGAGATGGGGCAACCGGTTGTGAGAGAGGTGGGAGATGAGCAGACACGGTTGAGCAGGTGGGGATGGAGTGCTCACAGGAGCCAAGTTATTCCCACATGAGGCCGTTAACACATTCTCACTCCATGGGGCCACGAACACCTTCGTCCGCTCTGTTTCCACTGGTCTCTCCCAAGCAGGACTGGGAGCCCTGTGAACATGCGACAGCCTGCATCTGGGTGGGTTTAACTCAGAGCTCCATGGATATTCTGAGGGCATTTTCAGAGCTCTCTCAGACTGATGAGCCACAGATTGCTCAGAACATGGTGCTGAGAACACCTGGACCAGGTAAGAAAGGGGACCGACAGGCAGGTGACCCACAGCTCTGAGCTGGAAGCTGGGGCTTCAGCATCACACCTGCCACTCAGCTTCTACTTGAGAGACAGAAAGGCCCTGACGACAGCCCCTTAGAAAGCAGCTCTGAGCTCTGGTCCTGCCTGGCCCAGTGAGGCCTGTGCTGTGGGACGTGTGACGTGGAGCTGCCCCCATGCGGGGTGATCCCTTTGTTAAACCACTGAAGATGAATTAAGACACCAACGTGCCTGGAGACGTCCTGGGGATCCGAGGAATCAAAGATGGAAACCATCAGTGTCAGGTCAGGAATTAATTCCGTCATGTCACCACCCACTGTTAGGAGGACTCATTAAAGCTGAATAGCAATCAAAGGGTGACCGGCCAGGAGGGGAATAAAGACCCTCACGACAAAGAGGCAGTGCTCAGGAGCTCGTTGCATCCACTCAAGCTACAACTTAAAAACTTAAGTTGACAGGAGGGGATCTGGGTCTGGGGAGGCACGGGCGGTTGTTTTGGGAGCTCCTCCTAGCTGGTTAAGCTCCGGGCATCTCCCAGTCTGTGCCACTCTCTCTCCCTCAGTTTTCCCTTGTATAACAAACCATTTGAGCATCACTGATTTGTTATCTCCCACAATTCTGTGGTTGCATTTCAGGCAGGGCCTGGCTGCTGGTTCTTCTGCCCCATGTTGCCTTGGCTGGGGTCACTCCCTCAGCTGCATCCAGCGAGTGGCTGGGCAGAGCTGGAAGGTTCTAGAAGTTTCTTATGTGACTGCCACACTGTTTTCAGCACTGCTGAAAGCAACCCAGGTAATTCCATCACCAAGGACACCAAAGGTTCCCTAGAGACCACTTTATTTCCAAGACAAGAACTCAGGAGAGGAGCCTGACAAGTGAGTGAATACTGTCAAGCTTAGGTTCCTTCTCATCTGAAGAATGGTTCTGATCCGCAGGGCTTGGGGCTGTTTCCCCTTGAAGTCTGGGCAGCTGGGATCTTAGGGGATGGTTCCCTCTGAGCCTGAACTTAAGACTTTCATTAAACTTGTCAAATCTCCAGCCCATGGCTCCATTCCTTCTTCACTCTTGATCTCGGCTGGAAGGAGGGAGCCTTGAGATATTCTGAAAAACACAGTGTTTTCTTCACTAATTCCCAAGAAAAGGGAGCCAGAGAAACTCATGTGGGGTGGGGGGGGGGGTGGAGCGTGGGATTTAGGGAGGTTGTCTGTAGCTCCATCTAATGCCCAAAGCTCATCGTGAGTCTGATGAGGTGACAGGTTCCCACGGGTGACTGTGGACCAACTACTCAGCCCTCCCGCCCCCTCCCTCCTGCCCTGCAGAGACCTGCGCTTCCTCACCTCCACCTGCCTCCCCTCTGCTGGCTTCTCATCTGCACAGACACATGCCCGAGAACCATTCATCCACACTGAAAACATCATTTCTCTGCCACACCCACCCCTTAACTAGTGGCCATGCTGCATTCTCCACTCACAGAGAACCTTCCAGGGAAACACATGCAGCAGGTTTTCACGGAGCATCTAAGGTGCTTTTCCTTCCGGTGTTCCTGTCACTCTGGTCCACCCCACCCAGGTGGGTTGCATTCAGGGGCTGAGGGGAGCATCACAAGGGGTGCCTCATCCACGTGCTCAACCTCCTCCTAGTAGACTCCCCCACTGTGTTTAGACCACATCCCCAAACTGAAAATAAACATTACCTGTTATTTACCTGAAATTGAAATTTAACTGGCATCCATTTATTTGCAAAATGTGACAATTGTACCTGGAATAATTTGAGTGTGTCCCGGTCCTGCCCCTGTGAAGCTGACAATGTGTGTTTAGACATGCACTTGAGACCCTGAACTGCATGTGTCTTTAGAGAAGAGGTTTCTGTGATGTGAACTACTGCTCCCCACCAGGGTCTCTGGTTGGCAGGTGTGGAGGGCGCTGTGGTCTGTGGGGAGACGAGGTGATGCAGAGGACTTGCTGTCCTCTGTCTTCCAGCATGTTCCTGGAGAGATGCTGACATGAGCCCATGAGGGACACATAACAGGATGTTCTCTGAGCTTGCATAGCAGCCAGGAGTCGGAGGCTTCCTGGGAACATGGAAGGAAATGTGGTGGGTCCCCCCCACCCCTGAGCATGATGCAGCTGAGAAAAAACTGTGCACTTAGCAACATGAGCATCTGCTCAAAACATAATTATTTGTAAGAATAAAAAGCGGTGTAAACAGAATGAAATATATAACAGAAGGCCATCAGTTTGTATTTAACATATATTCCCACAAAACAGCAGTGGACATTTTACAAGAACACATTACACACTTGAACAGTTCAAGGATTCCCTAAGGGGGAAAACTTAAGAAAGAACCTCAGTAAACACACTCATATAAAATAACATAAAAATTCAATAAAAATTAAATACTAGTAAACACAATTTTGTGATTTCCTAAGAGTAGGAGAAGGAGTTTCTCAGGCGGCTCAGTGTAAAGAATCCGCCAGCAATGCAGGAAACACAGAAGATGCGGATTCGATTCCTGGGTGGGGAAGATTCCCCTGGAGGAGGGCATGGCTACCCACTCAAGTGTTCTTGCCTGGAGAATCCCATGGGCAGAGGAGCCTGGCAGGCCACAGTCCACCGGGTCTCACAGAGTCAGACACAACTGAGCACACAGCAGCAGCAAGAGAAGGAAAGAAATGGACTAAAGGGGAATAAAGAAATAATAAAACCGGACAGAACCCACGTGCAGATGAATGACACAGAATCTGTGCGGTGTGATTAGTTCAACCCATTTGTCTTGTGGTCCAAGAAAGAGGGTGAAGATGGAAGCGGTGAAGGAGGGGCTATAAGACCCATGGAGGCCCTTGGAGGTGGACATCATTCTGTCTAACCCTGGTCAACACAGGAGAACAGTGGGGGCCCCGCCCCTCCGGCCTGGCCCTGCCCCCATCCTCCCACCTGGGCCTTCCCCACTGTGCCCACAGCACACCTGCCATGAGTGCAAATGGTCTGGCAGTGGGTGTGATGGCCTTTCTTCGGCGGGGTGCAGTCCAGAGCTCCCACAGCCTCTGGTCAGCAGGTATGAGTGGGGGAACAAGCCCCAACCCTGGTGCAAACCTAGAGCCTGTGGAGGTAGATGGCGCACAGCTCTGGGACCCTGGGCGTTTGCCCCCTTTCCACTTCCCCGGCTGTCCTGTCTCCCGACCACACGTATGGAACCCCAGCAAGAGCAAGGTTCTCCTGTCCACCGTCCTGGGGAGACACCTGCCGAGATGGGGGTCCCCAGAGTTCCCTCCCCAACGCCCCCACCCCTGCGCAGGCCCTCGTGCAGGGAAACCTTCCCCAACATCCGAGCATCGGCATTCTGTGCAGAGAGACTGTTATGTGGAAACTAAAAATGATGGATGGTGGTTGATGCCAAACCAGTGGTGTCAGCAATTTTCTGCATTTCTCATTTTGTTTCAATTTTGTCTCAAATAGTAAGAGTTTAGCCTCAGAATAATGAGTCACCATCTGCGGAGGTGTCCTTGAGAGAAGGTGTGAGGGGCACCAGGTATGGACTGGAGGCTGCTTCCCTTTCCAGGTTTCTGGGGTGGGCGATGCTGAGGGAGTGATGGTGTCTCTGAACCTCAGGCTCTCCTTCTGTACAACTGGCCTGACAGGATTCATCTCCCAGGGCTCTGGGTGTCACGTCCTAACCTCTGTGGAATGTGTCCTCTTCATTCATCTGCACGGCTACCCTCCCAACACACGTCACATTCGTCTAAGTGAAAGGGAAACTGTTAGTCACTCAGTCGTGTCCAACTCTTTGCAAGCCCGTGGCCTGAAGCCTGCCAGGCTCCCCTGTCCATGGAATTGTCCAGGCAAGAATACTGGAGTGGGTGCCATTCCCTTCTCCAGGGGATCTTCCTGACCCAGGGATTGAGCCCAAATCTCCTTCATTGCAGGTGGATTCTCTACCATCCGCCACCAGGGAAGCCTTTATCAGGTTACCTGCAGTCTCCCCCTCCCCACCCCATTCTCTGCTCGGTGGCTGGAGTCATCTTTTAAAGACTGAACTGAATAAAGTCATCTCCTCACTTAATCCCTTCAGTGGTTTCCCATCACACCACCTCAAATGCACTAAAGGCAGCATCTCGACAGAAAATGAAGACTGGGTCACACTTGGGTGGCAGAGCTGGGAGGACAGAGGGGGTGACTAAGGCTGGAGGAGCAGACTGTGGGTGATGGCAGATGAGAGCCGCTGCAGGAGCAGCTCTGCACACCTCCCGGGGCAGGGGAAGAGTGGGGAGCAGGGCCCAGGAGCACACTGTTCTCCCACCTTGGAAGGACCCCTTGGGGAACCATAGGACCGTGGGAGAGGGGGTACCAGCCAGGGTTTGGACCCCTGAAGAGGCGGCTCTGCAGACAGCGAGGTTAGCTGGAGGGACACTTCCTCTTTGAAAGGCCCTTCCCACCTCGAATCCCCACCAGAGCATCTGTGGTCAGGAGCTGGCAGGGTGCTGCTCAAGGGAGCGTGTTCACAGACCCCAGGCCCCTTTACAGAGCAGGGCAGGATGGACAGGGGTCTTTGTCAGCAGGAGACCTCCTAACTAAGGCTTCCAGGGCCGCTGAGGCTGCACCCCCCCCACCCAGAGTACACCCCCACTCTGGGATGTACCTCTGCCCCCTCTCCAGCACAGGCTGTGGTCTGGCCTCCCTGACCTTGTCTGTCCCCAGGCCACCCTGTCTCTCCCCCTTGGGCCCTGACCTCCTGCCCCTCTGCACTCAAGGCTGCCCTACTGCTCTGGTCAGCCCTCCTCACCTCTCCCCCGCTCAGCTCCAGCCTCCCTCCCCAGGGAAGTGCTCCCTGCCCCGTGTCCCTGGGGTCACATCTCGGGCTGTCCCCTCCATCATCATACCCAGCACAGCTGACAAGCTGACCTCTGGTCAATACTCTCTCCTCTAGACTCAGGTCCTTGTGCTCAGGACCACCTTTCCCTGCTGCCTTGCACACAGTAGGTGCTCATTAAATACTTGTTGGGGGACTGGGTAGTGGGTCAGTGGGATCTTAGAGCTGGGAGAGGGTCTGGGTCTGGCTGGACCATCCACAGCAGCCCTTGTGTTACTCTGAGAGGTTCCTGCAGGGAGCCAGCCCTGGCTACCCAGAGAGGCGCCTGTGAGCGAGAAAGAAATAGACAGAGGGGCTGGGCCAGCTCAGGGGGCCAGGAAGCAACTAGGGGCCAAACCAGAGCAACACTGCAGAGTGAATCATACTGTAAGGAACCCCGCACAGCACTTGGGGCCAGCAGCTTGAGGGGGACTCCATCCTGGCGAATGTGAAAGCGGACGCTTCTCTTGCTGAAGAGCCTGGGGACTGCCGGGGAAGTGGGGGCCATGGAGCTGGTGGCAGGAAGTGTGTGGTCCACAGAGGACGGAGGATGGAGGGAGTTATCCATGGGTTATGCTCCTTCAGTCCTGGACAGTGCGGGAGAGTGATGAGCCTGGAGGGGTCGCCCCCTCACCCTTCTCCACCTCCCCACCTCGTTAGGAGGTCTGAGCCACCCCAGCCTGTTCCACTCTCCCCAGGTCCCCCTCTGCCTCCTGGGCCAGGCAGCCGCCCTCCTCCACCTGGACAACTGCAGAGGCCTCACTGTGTAGCATGAGACCATCACACTCCCACGTCAAGTTGTGTGAGTTCAGACACGTGCATTTGGGAAGAAACTAAGATGCAAGCACGTGTTGGGGAATCAGGAGCCGGTGGGGATGCTGCCCCCCAGGGTGAGGGAGGGAGAGCTGCTTGGGAGTCTTGTGTGTATCTTTACGCTCCTGCAGAGACACAAATGTCTCTTTCTTACATGATGGATTCGTACACCACGTAGGCTACCTCCTGGCACAGAGGGTACTGGGGCTAAACCGCCTTTACAAATCTCTGGAATCATCCATGAAACCCAGTGCCCACAGCTTTGCAAAGTGCGTACAGAATAGATGCAAATGCATTCAGAATGCAAAAAACAGTGAAATGAACAGCGTATCATAAATAGTACATGTGTACATTTAATTTTACAGCTCATTTTGAATTATTTCTCTCTTTTTTTTCTGGAAAAATGCATACATTTGAATTCTTATGAATTAAATGTAGATTTGGTGAGAACATGGTCATTTAGCCTCAGAAGGGCTAGCAGAGAACAGGCTCCACTTTGCGTCATTGCATCCTCAGCCCAGGCAGGTACACATCTCACTGTAGCCCCAGGAACCAGTGATGCACTCACCTGGCCTGGCAGCTCCTTGGGGGATGCCCCACGTGCTGGGGTCCAAGAGGCTGCAAGCTGGCTAATCTGGTGGAGGCTCAGCTGGTGAGCTGCTCTTCTGCCTGCCCATCTGTGGTCAGCTCTGCTACACGTGTCTCCCACCCTCCTGAGAGCAGACATTGTTGTTTGTTGTTCAGTTGCTCAGTCGTGTCCGACTCTTTGCAACCTCATGGACCGCAGCACGCCAGGCTTCCCTGTCCTTCACCATCTCCTAGAGTTTGGGCAAACTCATACCCATGGAGTCAATGATGCCATCCAACCATCTCATCCTCTGTTGCCCCCTTCTCCTCCTGACAGCAGAGGTATAGGGAGCAAGTCCAATTGTACAAGCCATTTCAAGCCTGTGGTAACATCTATCTGTTAATACTTCATTGGCTAAACACCTTAGATGACCAAGTCCAAAGTTCAAGGGCACAGATACTCCACCCATGAAGCTCAGGACAGAAGGGAAACAGTATTTCAGAAAAGCCATCTAATCTTCTCCAGACACAGCAATGTGTGGAGCCAGAGCCGTCCTCTGCTCCACTCACAGCCCAGACCTGCTGTGTCCTCAGCAGGATGCAGATGTTACAGCCCCCACTGCACACTCTGGGAGCAGGTGTGGTGATTCCTGATCCATGTGGTCTGTCTCTGCCTTCTGTGGTGACCAAAATAAGCTTAAAGCATGTTTGTCACTTCCTAGCAATGTGCTGCAGACTCTGCCACCTCAGGGGCCCCCAAATATCCAGGTTCAGGGCTCCTTTACATGATTAGAAATCTCATCACCAGGAATGGGATTACTTCTCACATTTCTGATGATTTGCCGGCATAATCAGACCATCCCACTGAGGACGGTTTTACAGATGTGCCTGTGCTCTGAATGTAAAAGCTTATTACAGTCTGATCGCTCTTTGTGAGTAAATACATCACGAATTACTGTTCAGGAGGAGTTTATGGAAGGACAATTTTTCTTTCTTAGAATCCTCTGATCAGAGATATATTTCTTCATATTGGAGTCATAAAACATCCATAAGTAGTAATTCTGTGTTTGTTATATATGAGCTGTAAATTATCTGTTAAGTGTATAAACGCGTGAGAGCCTGTAGATGCCTGGCATTTTCAGAGAATGCAATAGAGAACACATCCATTCCTACTGCTTTCAAGATTCTCAGTGCAGTGAGGAGCCAGGGACTTGTAAGCTGGAAGACGTAGTGGTCAGCACCACTCCCTCCCAATTCAATGGATTAGAGCCAGTCACATGCTGAAACCCAAAAGTCAAAGTGTGGGGGGACCCTGCTGGGAGGGGTAAGGAACTGGGGCCATGGCTCAGTCATCTTGTACATGAGGAAGAAATGCACAGAGCCAACCCTGGTCTCAAAGGTGAGGAAGCAGGTATGACTGCAGCATAATGGTCAGGAAGACCACTCCCCAACCCAGGGCCAACCATACTCTTGCGTTAAAGTTCCGATCAAAAACAGAGAAATGAGAAGTTGATGATATTTACAGGGATTCCAGATGAGAACTCCCAGAAATTGTTTAAACAGATATTAAAAGAGACAGATTAACACCAGGGGCTCCTCACTCCTGGAAGTTCTAAGTGTATATGTGAAGAAGAAAAGCCATGTGCTGAGAAGCAAATGTTGAAATACAATAAGTGACAATGAGTACAGAAAATTATGCATTTGCTATAAGGCTGAATAACTATTGTATAACAATGATAACATCCAAAGAGGAAACACAAAATCAAATAAAACAAAAAGAATGTGTATTAATAGCCTACAGCAATAGTGTAATGATTAAAAGTAATTAATAAAAGCTATTATTAATTAATTAATTAATAATCAATTTATAAAAGAGGTGAAAGTGTTAGTCACTCAGTCATGTCTGACTGTTTGTGACCCCATGGACTGTGGCCCGCCAGGCTCCTCTGTCCATGGAATTCTCCAGGCAAGAATACTGGAATGAGGAGCCATTCCCTTCTCTAGGAGATCTTCCCAACTCACAAATTGAACCTGGATCCTCCGCATTGCAGGCAGATTCTTTACCATCTGAGCCACCAAGGAAGCCCTAATTAATTAGCGTAAAGGAGATAGGAATACTAGTTAATTAGAGTCAGTAAATGAAATACACAAGTTAAAAGTGTAGGCAACAACTAAAAGAACAGACACAGAATGCATATCTTACAAGCTGAAGCTGTGCTTCTGGGACTGAAACCCAGCCCCCTTCAGCTGGGACTTGAACCCAACATCCCTGACTTAGGAGGGGATTTGAACCCCCCATCTTCAATTGAAATTGCTCAGCTGGTGTCAGGACTTACTTATGCAGACTCAGGTTCTTTTTTCTTGGTGCAGAAAGAATTCAGTGAGAGGCAGCATCACAGGGCACTTGTGAGAGATACAAGTGGGCAGGCAAGGGAGTGCAGCCCTGAGAACAAAGAGTGCTACATTTTTATAGTCAAAGAGAAAGTGGGGAAGCGAGAAGACCACCTTCTTCTTCACTCTTGGGTAGACGTCAAGGTTTATATCATTAGTTCCTCCTTTGGCCCTATATGGTCTAACTGGGACTGTCATGGGGCCATTTAAATCATGTGCATATCAGCAGAAGAGTGGTGACATATACTGAAATACAGTAATTCATCTTAGGTTTAAGTATAATGCCCCCTTTCACCTATATTCCTGCCTTGGCTACATGGAGAAATGCTGTTCTTCAAGGACCATTAACTCCCTGACTTCTTGTAACAAGATGTTGACCACATACCTCTTGCCTTGTACTTTATCTACACATGTAGACTGTTGCTTGGTTACTGGATTATTTTCTTGAATGGTCATTAGCTTGCAATAGCCACCCAAACTCTCTTAAAATTCTCTTTCTATCTTTAATCTCCCAGTTAGACTTCTAAACTATTTGATTATCTTACTCTATCTTTCTCAAAACTAGTCAGAGAAGAAAATGATGGAGAAAATTCTCAAGAGTTAAAGACCACAAGGTGCTATAATTTTCTGAAGCAGACACACACACTTGCATGTTTCTGTGTGTGTTGAAAACGTCTCTGGAAATTTCACACAAAGCAGACTCGCCACTGGAGAGGGGAACTTGGAAATTCATGGCTACGTGGCAGTTGTCAGAAGAAGACCTACAGGCATTTAAAGTCATAGTGGAGTCTTCCTAGTGAAAATTAATTTAGTTTTAAAACTGTGAAGTAGTCAAATGTTTAGATAAGATTGGAGGCGAAATAGAGAACACAAGAGAGAAACAGGCTTAGGCAAGAGCTTCCTCTAAGGTGGGGGTCACTTAGGTCTACTTAAAGTGATGGATGGAGTGGGGCCTCTGGGCCCGCAGGGCAAAGCCACGCTTCTAACGGAGGAAGCGACAGGGCCAGCACAGGCTGCAATGGGCCTGCTTATCCTTTTAGGTTGGCACTCCTTCTGTATCAAGTTTTAAATATTTGTAATATCTTCCTGGACACAAGAGGCTCTGGGCTGCAAATGGGATGAAGATCCAGAAGGTGGTGTAGACACATCTAGGTGTGGTTTAGGAAGAACCCGCCTAGATGTGAGAGGGACATGATGACATGCTGGGTACAGTCACTGCCGGGTTCTGAGCACAGGGGGATGCCCGTCCTGGGGATGGAGGAGGTGGGCAGAGCTGGGCCTCAGTCTCTCACCTGTGAGGTGTCAGGTGGCCTCTGCAGAGAGTCATCACCGGTGTCACCTTGTTTGTACCTGACTTCACCCTCCTTCCACCTGAGCTGCTCCTCCCATCCCCGTCAGCTGACTCCTCCCTCCACTGGTGCTGACAGGGATGCAACAGTTGGTATAAAACTGTGAGACACAGCACACAGCAGAGAGGTCTCCAGTTAGTTGTCTGGAGTCGCACCTGCTAAATTCTGCTTGTCAAGCTTCTCCTGAGCCCTCACTCTCTGCAAAGCAGAAAGAGCAGCAAATCTACCACACTAACATGTGTAGACGTGACAGGTGTGATTTATAGCTAGTTAATTTTTGTTTTCTGGCTTCTTGTATTAATATTTGAAATTTTATTTAGTTTTTTTAATATTGAAGTCTAGTTCCCATGTGTCTCTGTGGTAAAGAATCTTCCTGCCAATGTGGGAGATGCAGGAAATTCAGGTTCGATTCCCTGGATCAGAAAGATCCCTTGGAGGAAAAAATGGCAACCCACTCCAGTATTTTTGCCTGGAAACTTCCATGGGCAGAGGAGCCTGGTGAGCTACAGTTCTTCGGGTTGCAAAGAGTTGGATGCTGGATGAAAGTGAACAGAAGCACTAGAGTTAATGTACAGTATTACGTTAAGTTACAGTGATGATTCACAATTTTAAAGGTTATGCACCATCTATAGTTATTATAAAATTTGCCTGTATTCCGTGTATTGTACAGTATATCCTTGTAGCTTATTTTATACCAATAGTTTGTACCTCCCGTTCTCCCACTCCTATATTTCCCCTCCCCTCTTTCCCACTGGAAACCACTAGTTTGTACTCTGTATCTGTGACTGTGTTTCTGGTTTTATTCATTAGTTTGTTGTGTTAGATTGTAGATTCCATATATAAGTGATATCATACAGTATTTACCTTTCTCTGTGTGACGTTTCAATTAGCATAATGCCCTCCAAGTCTACCCATGTTGCTACAAATGGCAAAATTTCATTCTTTTATGACCGATATTCCACTGTGTGTATATGCATATATACCACATCTTCTTTATCCATTCAAGTGTTTATGGACACTTAGGTCACTTCCACATCTTGACTATCATAAATAATGCTGCTATGAATGTTAAGGTGCAATTATCTTTACGAACTAGTGTTTTTGTTTTCTTCAGATGTATACCCAGGAGGGGGAATATAAACCCAGAAGAGGGTCACATGATAGTTCGATTTTTAGTTTTTTGAGGAACCTCCATACTGTTTTCCATAGCGGCTGCACCAACTTAACATTCCCAACAACAGTGCATGAGGGGTCCGTTTTCTCCACATCTTCCCTGTAGTTTATTGTAATATACAGAGGGTTAACCCCACAGAGCAGTTCATCCACTGCCTCCCCCCGACAGAGGCTGCCCTCAGCAGGAACCACCTTCTCCGTACCCGCTTCCCCGGCCCAGACCTGGGGGCACTGGGAGCAAAGGCCCCGTGAGGGCCCTGGAGCAAGCCTGGCCGAGAGGGAGGTGCCTGTGACTGCGCATCCACCTCCCCCCCCCGACTCCTCTGTATGTGTTTAGCGCTTCCACCTGCACTTCCTCCTACAAGTGACGGCATGGTGTCTCCCCATCTTCATTCCCAGTGAGAGCCCGGAGTCAGCCAGGGCTCCAGCCAGGTGTGTCCTTGGACCACTGCCATCCTGTCACTCCGCCTGAGACCAGCCCCTGAACGAGTGGGGCTCCGTGCAGTCAGCCTGCAGCCAGTCTGCCCTGCAGGAGGTGACCTGGGGGCCAGGACAGGTGAGAGGGGCTGCCATCTGCCAGCCTGTGGTCCAGGTGCAGAGGCAGGGGGGTACCCGTACGACCTTGCCCTTCAGAGTCAAGGGTCCAGAGCTTACTCTGGTGTCCAGGGTTTTGGTGACACCATAGAACCCACTCCGTGTGGAGGACAAAGGAAAATCATCCTCCACTCTTGGGGTTTACGGAACTGTTGGGGACCCAGAAAACAAGGCTTTCCCCGGAGACCAGGCAACAGGGACCCGACGGAAGTCACCCAGGCACCCCAGCTGGTGTGCCCCACTGACCCCCACGTGACATCTCCAACTCTGCCTCCCTCACTCCAGCCCCTGGTCCTGGAGCAAGCGCCCCATTGCCCAAGCCTGGAGCATCTCCCCTCCCCCAGGTACCAGGCATGGAGACGCCTCATTTCTAAAAAGAGCCACATGGGGTCCTGTGAACCGATGAACAAATAGCTTTTAACCTGCCCCAGTCCCGGCACACCTCTGTGGCTGTTGGTCTTAAACATTTATAAACAACATTCCAGTGAATGCTATATATATATATATATATATATATATATATATATATGAACATACACACAAATATATTTACTGAACTGACTTCTAGAAATGGAGACCTCATGGAGGAGGACAGCAGATGGGAATGGACCAGGCTGCAGCAGGAGACACCTGCAGGCTGAGAGTAGGGAGCTCCAGTGATAACACATCCTTCCTCTGCAGGGACGGCATCCTGGGGAGTGAGAAGAGGCCGGTCTGTGAGGGATGATGCCTCCTGCTCATTTGGAGCTCCGAATGAGTCTGCAGCTAAAGAAAAGCTAAATTGGAGTCCTGACTCTTTCTGACTTCAAGGAGCATTCTAGCAACCAGTTCCCTCCTGATTGTCCTCAGAATTTTGTAAAGAAAAAGACAATTTGAAAACTGGTGATGGGCATTTGTTTCCTTGCTGTGTTGGTTGAAGGCAGGCTTTTAGCTAGTTCATCCAGGGGAGATTTCATCAAACCTCAAACTCACAAGGAGGACTGATGGGAACCAGACTCATTTCCACAGTTCAGCAGGGTGAGATGGAGCTTATCACCTGCTCCCGACCAGTGCCTGGAGCCCTGCTGGGTGCTTTAGACTGGAGCCAGGAGGGCAAGCAGCCAGAAAGACTCTATTGGAGAAGAAAACCACCCCAGAGACCAGATACACGGGAGTGATGTGGACAGGTGACCGGCATTCATTAGTCACCAGGTATTTTTTGGGTCCCCATGAGGGGCAATCAAGACACAGAAATGCCCTGATGCAGACCTTCGGTCAATGCACACTACTTTAGTGGACTGGAGGATCAGGCAGGATGTAGTGTTGTGTTGTGTTCTGTTGAGTTGTATTCCAGTGATGGAGAGAGGAGAGAGAAGGTCACATACTTCCTGCCAGTCACATAGCAAACATCACAATACGTGAGACACATTCTGCCTTCAGACAAATGCAGACTACATCACTTTGCTTCCGTGTTAAAGAGGAATTCTAATGTGTAAGTGATGCAAGAACTCTTTCCTAACCCGCCCTCTTGGGGTAGGTATGCTGGGAATCTATACATTAGTTTTTAGTTACACAGCCACGTGTGCATACCTTCTTACAAAACTGAAGCCTTACTAACATGGCTTTGACACCTCCCCCATCAACCTGATCCTCAAAGGACCTCAGTAACCCTCTGGGAGGGCCTTGCTGACCTGTGCTATGCTCTCTCTCTCTCTCTCTCTCTCTCACACACACACACACGCGCACACACACACACATGCATACAGCACATGCCAGTTCCACAGCTGGGGTCAGTCTCCCAGAAGTGTTGGTCCAGGACCACTACCACTCTGCCCACCTCATAAGGCCTCTGTGTCAGCTCCCTAGTTGTGATGTTGTGTGGTGGTTTTCTCAGGTGTTACCCCTGGGGAAACCGCGTGGTGGGTACACAGTCCTTCTCTGTATCACAACAGCATGTGACCCTACAGTTGTCTTAGAATAGACAGTTTCAGAAGGTGAGGGTGGGATGATCTGAGAGAACAGCATTGAAACAAGTATACTATCAAGGGTGAAACAGATCGCCAGCCCAGGTTGGTTGCATGAGACAAGTGCTCGGGGCTGGTGCACTGGGAAGACCCAGAGGGATGGGATGGGGAGGGACGTGGGAGGAGGGATCAGGATGGGGAACACATGTAAATCCATGGCTGATTCATGTCAATATATGGCAAAAACCACTACAATATTGTAAAGTAATTAGCCTCCAACTAACAAAAATAAATTTAAAAAAAAGAATAGACAGTTTCATTAAACATATGTGTATGGACTCTTTCATTGTTGCCTCAGATGTGTGCCTTGTCTCTCTGAGCCCGTGTATCTGGCACATTCAGAATGTCACACTCCCCTGGTGATAGGCATTGGTTCATATAAGGACATGCAACTCAAGCCAGACCACCAGGAGACAAGGAAACTCAGTTTTGAAGCTTTCATTGGAACTAGTAGAAATGTCATACCTTTTTGCCTTTTCATATTGTTCATGGGGTTCTCAAAGAAAGAATACTGAAGTGGTTTGCCATTCCCTTCTCCAGTGGACCACATTTTATCAGAACTCTCTGCCTTGACCTGTCCGTTTTGGGTGGCCCTACACTGCATGGCTCATAGTTTCATTGAGCTAGACAAGGCTGTGATCTTTGTGATCAGTTTGGTTAGTTTTCTGTGATTGTGGTTTTCATTCTGTCTGCCCTCTGATGGAGAAGGATAAGAGGCTTATGGAAGCTTCCTGATGGGAAAGACTGACTGTGGGGGAGACTGGGTCTCGTTCTGATGGGTGGGGCCATGCTCAATAAATCTTTAATCCACTTTTCTGTTGATGGGCGGGGCGGTGTTCCCTCCCTGTTGCTTGACCTGAGGCCAAACTATGGTGGAGGTAATGGCGACCTCCTTCAAAAGGTCCCATGCACACCCTGCTGCATTCAGTGCTGCCAAGATTGCAGCAGCAATCTTGCCCATGCCTCTGCCAGAGACTCCTGGACACTCACGGGCAAGTCTGGGTCAGTTTCTTGTGGGGTTGCTGCCCCTTCCTCCTAGCCCTGGTGCACACAAGTTCTGTTTGTGCCCTCCAAGAGTCTGTTTCTCCAGCCCTGGGTAAGTTCTGGCAGCTCTGTGGTGGGGCTAATGGTGACCTCCTCCAAGAGGGCTTATGCCACACCCAGGTCTGCTGCACCCAGAGCCCCTGCCCTGCGGTAGTCCACAGCTGACCCACACCTCTGCAGGAGACGCTCAGACACAGTTCTGGCTCAGTCTCTGGGGGCTGGGCATGCATTTTATGCCCTTCCCAGGTCTGAGCAGCTCAGGTGACCAGGTGCTTGGCGTGTGCACTATCCCAGGTGAGCCGTGTGTCTTAGTCACCTCCCCAGTTCCTGGCCACTTGGTTGAGAGCACCATCTCAGGTTTTGCCATATGTGTCCTCTGGAGAGCTGATCTCAGGCTGCGATGCTCCTGGCAGATGTCAACCATCCAGGATCTCAGGAAGATGCGGTTAGCAGCTGGGAGCCTGCTCACAGTTTGGTTGAAGATGCCATCTCTGGGGTTGAGATTGCAGCGGTCCCTTGCCTTGCAGCTCTGGCTGTGGCAAGCCTGCCTCTCTGCCTCTGGGCGGGGAGGGGCCGGTCTGCAGCAGCCTAGCTCTCCTTTGGTATTCACTCAATCCTTTGTTCTGTGAGCAGGCAGGCTGTGCATTAGGTTGTTAGATTAGAGCCTTTCACGGGAAAATTCTCTTTTCTGCAGTTGCGGTTAGGCATGTATTCTGTGGATTTTTCTTTTTTGCCTTCTGATATTCCAGAACTCCTCACAGACCCACCTGTGAGAGGGTTTCCTACTGTGTGGAAACTTCTCCTCCTTCACAGCTCCCTCCCCAGGACAGGTCTCTGTCCCTCACTCTTTTGTCTCTCTTTTTGTCTTTTATATTTTGTCCTTCCTCCTTCTGAAGAGAATGGGCTGCCTTTCTGGGTGCCTGGTGTCCTCTGCCACTGTCCAGAAGTTGTTTTGTGGAAGTTGCTCAGCATTCAAATACTCTTTTGATGAATCTGTGGGGGAGAAAGTGGCCTCCCTGTCTTATTCCTCCACTGAAAACCTTTGACTGTGTGGATCACAACAAACTGTGGAACATTCTTCAAGAGATGGGAATACCAGACCACCTGACCTGCCTCCTGAGAAATCTGTATGCAGGTCAAGAAGCAATGGTTAGAACTGGACATGGAACAACAGACTGGTTCCAAATCAGAAAAGGAGTATGTCAAGGCTGTATAGTACATCATGAGAAATGCTGGGCTGGATGAAGAACAAGCTGGAATCAAGATTGTTGGGAGAAATATCAATAACCTCAGATACACAGATGACACCACCCTTATGGCAGAAAGTGAAGAACTAAAGAGCCTCTTGATGAAAGTGAAAGAGAAGAGTGAAAAAGTTGGCTTAAAACTCATCATTCAGAAAACTAAAATCATGGCACCTGGTCCCATCACTTCATGGGAAATAGATGGGGAAACAGTGGAAAAAGTGAGAGTTTATTTTTTTGGGCTCCAAAATCACTGCAAATGGTGACTGCAGCCATGAAATTAAAAGACGCTTGCTCCTTGAAGAAAAGGTATGACCAACATAGACAGTATATTAAAAAGCAGAGACATTACTTTGCCAACAAAGGTCTGTCTAGTCAAGGCTATGGTTTTTCCAGTAGTCACATATGGATGTGAAAGTTGGACTATAAAGAGAGCTGAGTGCCAAAGAATTGATGCTTTTGAACTGTGGTGTTGGAGAAGACTCTTGAGAGCCCCTTGGACTGCAAGGAGATCCAACCAGTCAATCCTAAAGGAAATCAGTCCTGAATATTCATTGGAAGGACTGATGCTGAAGCTGAAACTCCAATACTTGTGGATGTGAAGAACCAAACCATTTGAAAAGACCCTGATGCCGGGAAAGATCAAAGGCAGGAGGAGAAGGGGACGACAGAGGATGAGATGATTATGATACCTTATGATGAATGGTGTTGGATTCGTGATCTCTGAAGAAGATTTAACTTTGAGATCAGGGACCAGGCTTGATCACTCAAGAGCTTTTGTGTAGCAGAGTTTTATTAAAGTATGAAAAAGAGCAGAGAAAGCGTCTGACATCAGAAGGGGGATGGAGAGTGCCCCCCTTGCTAGTGTTAGCAAGGGAGTTATATACTTTTTAATTAGTTATTACAATAAATCAAAAGGATGCCTGGAGGTTGTAAAGATCTCACTAGACCCACTCCCATAGTTTACATTTTAAGATAACAGGATTAGTCAGGTTTTCAGGAAGGAGAAACTGTACTTAAGCAGGACACATTGTTGCTATATAATCCTTAGTACAGGGTTTAAACTGAGTTGCTCATTGTGTAATCATCAGTTCTGGGCTTAAAGGAAAAAAACATTTTATGTGACTAAGACTAAGGAGTGTAGAGAAAAAAAAAAGATGTTTGTCCTTTCTTCCCCCTTGAGAATTCCAGACCCCTATCTCCTCCTTGAGAGTCCGAGACCTCCTCCCCCTCCTCCCCCTCCCCCTCCGTGACTCCGGACTTCTTATCAACCTGCCTAGGAATTGACTCTTTCAGTTGGATGGCGTCACCAACACAATGGACATGAGTTTGAGTAGGCTCTTTGAGTTGGTGATGGACAGGGAAGCCTGGCGTGCTGCAGTCCATGGGGTCGCAAAGAATCGGACATGACTGAGCGACTGAACTGAATGGAAATGTCGCACTTTCGCTGGCATTCCTGAGAGCCTAAGATGAAAGTGTCACGAGTTTAGAAGAAGCCTTGACACCACGTGAGGGAAGGCTGTCTAAGAATGCAGATAACACAGGAAAGCAGAGCACTGTGTGAAGAGAGATCCTGAAGGTTCCCTAGATCCAGCCATGCCTGAAGCTAATTACCCACAGGTGGTTATTTGCATCAACAAATATTCTGATGTTTAAGGCAATGTTAATTAAGGTTTCTGTCACTGAACATAAATTCTCATTGCACTGTTTTATCTCCAGCACCCACACGGAGGATAGTAGAGCCAAGAGGGGTAAAGAGACAGCATTCTGAGGATGTAAGTTGGTCACCTAGATCCAGCCATATCCGAAACTAACATACCTAGGGACTGCTATCTTATGTGAGTCAACAAACTTTCTTTCTTACTTAAGCCAGAATGACTTGGGATCTCTGTCACTTATGACTGAGAAAGTCCTGATGGTCTTGCACTTTTATAGTGGTTTATACTTCACTGGCATCAGTGAACACTTGGTGAGTAACTGGTGAATAAAAGAATGAGTGAAACTGAACATGTGTGACAAGCCCATGATGGTTCCTCACCGAGCACCCCAGAGGTGACAGAGAAGGGCTCTGGGAGGACCCAGCAGAGCCTGTCACTGCAGGCGGAAGGCTCAGGATGGTGGCCTGTGGGATGGCTCTGGAGCTGGGGATTCACAGACGGGTTGGGTCTATGCTCAGGACTCCAGACAAGCAGGCAGCACCAGCAATGGCCTTGGCGCTGGTGTGGAGGATGGTGGGGAGCCTGTGGGTGCTGGAGTAGAGGGGACATGGGGATGGACGATGAGTGGGGATGGGGTAGAGGCCTGAGTCCTGGCGAGAAGCATGTCTGCACAGGGTCCACCCAGGGAAACAGGAATCACCGTCGGTGCTCCAACCCAGGAAGTGTTAACCCAGGGATCAGCCTGGGAAAGTGGAGAAGCAACAGAGGTTCTAAGACAAGGATCTGCCAGCACCCTGGGGTTAGAGTGACAGAGAGACCACAGAGTTCGGGCCACAGACGGGGCTGGAGCCGCTGCAGAGACAAGTCCAGAGGGAGGGGTGCCATCCTCTGGGCTCCCTTCCCCCACTCCACCACTGCCTCTCCCGGATTAATCCAGGTAGAGACCAGCCTACTCCAGGGCGTTGGCCCAGGACACAGAGGATCTGGGGGAAAGTAGGGATCTGAGAGCAAACACATCAAGATGGGAGTAATATCTGTCCAAGAGGACCCTCCAGGGCAAACTCTGAGACTCCCAGGGACTCCTAGGGACTCCTGAGGGTGAGCTCTGAAAACAGTACTCTCAATGAATGAGCCAGATGGTCTTTAGAAAATAGCATTCCCCCTACGAGCAACAAGAAATGTAGTTAAATAATCAAATTCAATTTCTTTATGTCTAGACATACTGAGATTTCATAGCATTATAATTTTAAGTACAACATACAGCACTGTGCCTGTTTCTCAAATGTGATTTTCTTCCCTTGTAACTGATGGGTGGGATGGACTTGGACTAGGAATAAATAGTGTTCACCGCTGATCATGGGCAGAAGCTGATGTCCTCAGTGTCTGTACATCAGAGTACCCTGGTGGTGGTGGTGGTTTAGTCGCTAAGCTGTGTACAACTCTTGCGACACCATGGACTGTAGCCCACCAGGCTCCTCTGTCCATGGAATTCTCCAGGCAAGAACACTGGAGTCAGAACACCCTACTGATGCACAAATCATACATCACCAACCCGGGATCACCACCCCTGGCTGATCCCATGAAGCACACACTGCCTGGGATTCAATGCTGGTCCCACCTGCCCAGCCACAGAGCGTTTGGTCTGTACTGATGTAAAGCCATGGGGAGCTGAGCTGAGTGACCCTCCATGATGGAGGCAGGACCATGGGCATCTCATCTGGCCCAGAGCTAGGAGGGCTCATTACAGGGCCCCATCTCCCAAACTGGATACTAAGGCTTAAGGATGTTCAACTTCAGCTGAAAGCACAGAGGAGCTCCAAGTTCCTCTGGAGAAGGGATAGGCTACCCACTGCAGTATTCTTGTGCTTCCCTGGTGGCTGAGATGATAAAGAACTTGCCTGCAATGAGGGAGACCTGGGTTCAATCCCTGGGTAGGGAAGATCCCCTGGAGGACAACCTACTCCAGTATTCTTGCCTGGAGAATTCCATGAACAGAGTAGCCTGGCAGGCTATAGTCCATGGGGTCAAAAAGAGTTGGATACAATTGAAGTAACTTAGCATGCTTGCACACATGATGGGTCAACACTGAAATTTCACATACATGGCATCTTTCCAGGGCCTGATCCTCAGTCAGCACAGATTCTGGAGGTGATGCAGGCATCAGGAGGATGCCCCAGGATTGGGGTCTGTCTATCTATCTGTCTGTTTCTCAAGTTAGAAAATGGGGCTATTTTTTGGATGAACCCCAGAGAGAGGGCTTCAGTATTGTAAGGGAAATATTACTCTGTGTTTTCACAGGACTCACCTCCCCAGCCTCCAGATCTGAGCCCAGCTCAGCAGAGCAGGAGCAAGAAATAACCTGTGGTCTGAGAGGCTCGTGGAGTTCCAGCTGGCAGACGGAAGGCTAGCCTGCAGCTGCTCCCCAAAACAGGAGAGTTGCCCTCCTGAGTCTGCTGGGTGAACCACCCAGATTGAGCTGGGTTGTCTTCAGGAAGGACCCCACGGCTCTGGTGGGATGGTCCAGTGGGTGTGGAGCCTGCTCCCTCCCTTGTGTGGGATGAAGGAATGGAGGTGGAACATGGAGAGAGGACAAAGGTATGCCTGCGGGCCCTGGGCCCTGGGAATATCTGGGGTCCCGCCTACACACCTGTATCCATCCACTTGCTCCCTCACTTGGGAGGTTTAATGTGGCCGTGGAGGATGGAAGGAGGAGCAGGAGGGAGGACAGAGCTATTGGGTGATAGACGAGTTAGAGGTCACCCAGGGTTGAGCTTGGAAAAGCTGGACATCAAAGCATAAATCTCAGTTCCCAAAAGTCAGGCTCTCTTCTATTTTATTAAAAGGATTCTAAGGCTTTGGATTTAAGTTTTGCAAAAGTAGCAATGATCCACTGGCTTAAGAGGGTTTATTGAAGCAACCGAATCCAAGTACAGGTTTGGAGTTGGCAGGTTTGGGATCAGACACACAGACTCCTGTTTGACCAGCACCAGCCCAGGCAGGAGCCTGAGAAGGGCTATCCCTAGCACGTGCTTCACATGTCCAGCACTAGTCCACAGGTGCAGGAGGGGGAGGCCAATGTGGGGTTCACTCCGTTGATCAAAGAACCTTCTACTAAACTCTGGGGCACACAGTGGGATTCCTACACATGCTCATCCAGTTAATAACACCAAATGTATACACTCAACAAGGGAACTGGAGGAGTGGGAGATGATAGACCAACATTTTAACCATCAGGGTCGGTTTGGATCTAGGAGTTTATGCCTCAGATGCAGAGGGGATGGCTGATGGGAACCTGCTGTCCCTCCCCTGTCCCCCCTTGGGGAAACATCTCATCACAGCTGGGTGAGCCCAGGATTTAAAACTTCAGGGTTTTTCTTTCAGCATGGCCTCACAAACAAGGCATGGACTTCACCTGATGCTCGACAGATAACCAAAACAAAAAACAGCGATCTCTTCCATGGTGGTTTACAAAGAATATTAAAAAAGAATGTATATATGTGTTTAACTGAGTCACTTTTGCTGTACAGCAAAAAAGAAAAAACTGACACAACAATGTAAACCAAGTACACTTCAATTAAAAATAAATGGAAAAATAAAAACACAGTGATCTCTTTCCGTGATGGGCAATTTAAGTGATTTTTAAGGAACTGAATGCAATATTATTTAATATTTATTATTAGGTATTTAGTACTACTGTGTTAGCCAAAATGTTCATTCAGGTTTTTGGTAATACCTTACAGAAAAACCTGAATGAACATTTTGGCCAACCCAATACTTGCATGGCCCCTATGCATGGTCTGGCTCCCCAACATCAAGCTCCATCCCAGGTGCTTACAGCCCAGCTTGGGGTATATGTGTGGCCTTTTGCCAAATTTGAAAGCTCTCTGTGACTCAGCTTCCTCAATGGTAAGGGCGGATGATAGAAGAACATACCTTACCGGGAGAGGATGCAAAGAGCTGATCCATCTAAGCCCCTTAGCAAAAAGCATGCCACTCAGGAAATACTCTGTAAATTCAGTGGTTGGTAACTTCACACTCACAAGACGGACTTTGCCACAAAAGGTGCAGAAAAAATTTGTCACACTGTGTTTCAGGGTATTTGAGAAAAAACACCAGATTTCAAAGCTTTTTCCATGTACTTTCCCAATATTCTCAGAAATACCACCTTGGACTGAATTAAAAATTGCATGTTCAATATACATTTTTGTTCCTCACCTGACTGTCTCAACCCATATTTCTTATCCTCTCAGTCCTAATGCATCAGCCCTGACTTAGAAAGATAACAGAAACTGGGTATAGCAAAGCAATAATAATATAAACATAAGACCACTGTAATTTTTCCCTCTTAGATTAAAATTGATTTTCTGATTCCCTCTAATCTCTCCTTTCACACATGCCTGTGGGCTATTAACATTGAGTCAGAACATTCCTTTCATTGCTTCCCATCTTGTTCCTCCTGTCTGTCATCTGGAAGGAGAGTCTCCCTGAGTTGAGTCCACTCACTTGATATGATTTTTAATTTATACCCAAGGGAGAACTGATGATACTCAACCTTGTCAGAGTGCCCTCCACATCCTTGTCAGTCAGAATCACCTCCCCCTTCTCTCTCTCTGTCTTATTTCTCTCTCCCATAGTCACTCACACGAAGCAAACTACTTAACTGACCCCAGATGCAGTGGGCCAACCCTCTAGGAATCCTCCGGCCTTACCGCAGGGCATCTCCCCTTCCCTGGTTTCTGGGTGCACCTCACCTCTACTCGCTCCCCTCCCACCATCCAGGATGCCCTGCTCCCTGAGACCTCAGATTTCTCAGGAAGGCCCATCCCCTCCAGCCCACAGGACAGTGCTGCTGCTTCTCCCAGACTCAGGGAGAGGCCGGGGTGAGGCCTGTGGCTACAGGACACAGCAGAGGTTTGTCACACTGATGAGAACTCAGCCAGTCTCCTGGGAAGCATACTGGTAACGTCTGGGGTGAAGTCACAGTGACCTCCCTCCTCTAGTCTGCATGGTGCAGACTTCCTCCCTCTGCCCTTTGTCTCCACCTCCTGGAATCTCTGACCCATGGGTTCATCTGCTGGACTTGATCTTTGCTGTGCTGCTCAACCCAGCACCCAGGGAGGACCTGACCCACAGGACACAGTCAGCAATGCCAGTAGAAAGAGTGAGTGTCGGGGAAATTGAGGAGGGGCCAAGGTCCTGGGTGTGCCGTCCACGTCCTGGTCATGTCCATGCCTGGGACATAGGCTTAGCATCATCCTAAGAACTGGTTGTGTTCTTCAGAGGGCAGTAATCCTATTACAAGTCACAGAGGATGTTCTGGGATTAATACTAATGAGATGTTGTCATATTTTAAGAATTGATGGATTATATTGGGGCCATCTGGATAATCCAGAATGTACACTGTATTTCAAGATCTGAACCCCTAATCATATCTGCAAGACCCCCTTTCCTATGTAAGTTAACACAGTCACAGGTCCTGGGGGTCCGGGTGCAGACACTTTTGGGGCCGTTATCCTCCCTGTCACACCATCACGGACTTGATTCAAGGTTCTCCTGATCCAAGGTTCTCCTGATTCAAGCTCTGTTTCCTCAGTGGGATGCTGTGCTGTGATGCGATGAACTGCTTGTCTGTCCCCATCCTCTGACTTGAGGGTCAAACCCTTTCAAGATTAAGATGGATATAAAATTTCCAAGAGTCCATTCAGTGAATATGAACTGACGCAAAGGTGAACCCTCAGGACACCCTCAGGCAGGTGGTGACAGGAAACTGTGGACCAGGTGGGGCTGGGGCAGTGGTGAGTGTGCGCCCCATGGTGGGGGGCCCACTGCTCGGCACCAGCCATGGCTGCCACGTGGGATGGGGCTTGGGGATCTGCCATACAGGATCTGAGCCCTGACTCCTCAGCAACATACAGAAATGCCCATTTTAGGCAAAAGTTCTTAATTTTTAAGCACTGGACACTAATTCAAATTGTTCCAGCACTGACCAGGCTAAGCATTTGGAGGTCACCCAGCCTGTGTGACCTCCGCACTTTACAATCTCTGCTCTGGGAAATTTCTTATTTGACAAATCAGCCCAGAGACCCCCAACCAGGCCTCCAGAAGATATTTTTAACATCAGATCTGGAGTTAGCCACTCATGTCACACCCTTCAGAGGCTCTCCCTTGTCTCCTCTGAGCCTCATCTGCTGCCCCAGCCCCTCCTTCCACTTCCTGCTGCCCCAGAGTGGTCCTCAGTCACCCACTGTGTTCACTCGCTGAGCCCGGGTCCCCATGCTTCCCATACCTGCAATGTCCTCTCCCCTCGTCAGCCTGGAAAATCTCCCTTCACGGAGCCCCCTCCTCCAGGAAACCTTCCTTGGCTTCACTAGAGGATCTGGAACACCCTCCTCTGGGCGATCATGCTCCCCATAACAGATCTATCACCATGCACAGTAACTGCTCATAGAGGTAGCCAAGATATGTTTATTTATCACCTGCCATATCCCTTCTAGGTCCTGAGGACACAGTCTTGGGCAGGCACACCAGGCTCGGCCTCACAGAAACAGTGATGCCAGCCTTGGAGCGAATAAGTGAGAGAAGTGGTGGAGGGTGTTTAGTGCAGTGGACCAGCACATTTACCTGGGGAAATAGAGCAGAGACCAAGAGTGAAGGGTACGGAGAGAGGGGAAGATCTGTGGGCTAATTCCAGTTTCCAGCCTTCCGACCTCTTGCACACTGATTCTGATGCTTCTTGAGCTCACATCACACCTGTCACACTTATTAGAGTAAGGATCGCAGTATTCCAAGGTCTATTCAGGGGTCTCTGTTATCATATTCATGCGGCTGCTTCACCTGAGGCTCCACAGGCTTGTCAGAGCAAGATCAGAGGTCAGCCCTCCATCCCAAAGGAAAGGTGGGGCTGGCAGAGGGCCCAAAGTCCCTTCCATCTCACTGTTCTGCTTTCCCTGGGACATCACCCTAGTCCACAAGGCCATGTTTGGGACCCCATCCTCATACCTGCAACTCAGCTTACAGGAGGGGAAAGGGACAGGAAGTGGAGGGCGGTCAGCTTCCTTAAAAGTAAGTGAGCATCACACCTGCCAACATCTCATTGGCCAGCACTTAGTCACATGATCATAACTCACTGCAAAGGAGCCTGGGGAATGCAGTCTCCAGCTCAGGGGAGACTATCAAATACTAGACTAGGGAAATTAGAGGGAGAACGCATATTAGAGGCTACATTTTAGTCTTTCCAGCAGACTACAAGTTTAGAAGGGAATGGCCATGTAGGTATCTTTCTTTCAGGAGCACTAGCACAAGTTCAGATGCACAATAGTTTCTTGGTAAACATTAGATGACTGTAGGAATGTATGATAATAAAGAGAAAATATCTTAACAATTTTTTTCTTTACAAAACAAACAAAAACCTTACAGGATGTAGGACTGCCCCAGTGAAGTGGTGTAACCTTCAAGTGCCTTGGATGTGTAATGAGCAATATGTGAACTTTGAGTAATAATCTATTGGACAAGATCTCCAAAGAACAAGATTTTGCCCAAAGAATAAGTTTTGGCCTCTTGTTTCCTGTGGTACATGCATTTGGGGGGAAAAGGTTAAAGTTGGTTGTTTCTTTTTTTTAGTTGTTCAAGGCTTCCTGGTGGTAGGTGGTTAAGAATCCATCTTGCAATGCAGGGAACATCGGTTCGATACCTGGTCCGGGAAGATCCCACAAACCTCAGAGCAACTAAGCCTGTGTGCCATAATTAATGAGCCCATTTATCACAATTACTGAAGTCAGGGTGTCTTAGAGCCCCCTCTCCACAACAAGGGAAGCCACCACAATGAGAAGCCCAAGCAATGCAACTAGAGAGTATCCCCCTCTCTCCACAGCTAGAGAGAGCCCATGCACAGCAATGAAGACCCAACAGCCAAAAGTAAGTAAATAAACAAAAATAAATATTTTAAAAATTTGTTTACCAGTGGGGCAAGGGAAGGAGGGAAGGGCAAGATAGGGGTATAGGATTAAGGGATAAAAACTATTATTTATAAAATAGACAATCAATAAAGATGTTTAGCACAGGTAATTACAGCCATTGTGCTAAGTTGCTTCAGTTATGTCCTACTCTGCGACACTATGGACCGCAGCCCACCAGGCTCCTCTGTCCATTGGGATTCTCTGGGCAAGAGTACTGGAGTGGGTTGCCACGCCCTCCTCCAGGGAATCTTCCTGACCCAGGGATCAAACCTGCATCTCTTACATGTCTTGCATTGATCGGCAAGTTCTTTACCAGTAATGCCACCTGGGAAGCCCAAATACAGCCATTCCCTTGCAATAACTCTTAATGGAGTATAATCTGTATAAATACTGAATCACTCTGCTGTAGCCTGAATCTATTGTAGTATTGTAAATCAGCTATACTTCAGTTTAAAAAAATTTCCCAACCAGAATACCGTTAACAAACCTAAAGTTTACAAAACCCATTTGCCAGTTAGATGCACACACGCATTCCATTACCTCACAAAGGACTGAAAAAAAAATTTAACTAAACCTTAAAATGAAATAGAGACCAAGCATGGGAATTTAATTCCTAGGAGGAACCTTAATAAAGCCACTTGTGGTTGAAAATGAGGCCACTAATGAAATAATTTCCAGGAGTGTCTGGACATATTACATAGAAATGAAGAGTGCTCATTGGTAGCTACTTGAACAATCCATTGCTAGTAGATGAAAAAAGAGGAATTCTCTAAAGCTCTCAGGCAGACTTGAAGAGACTCACTGGGGATCTGGAGCTTGGGGCTATTGAAATTCCAGAAATATTCACAGCCCTTTATCCTGGGGCTGCTAAGGAAGCGTCCAACCATGTGACCATCAGGATTTTATTGGCACGTCTCCCATCCTGGGATGTTTCTCTTTCACATAACCCTCTTCTCAACAGCAAAGCTGCCTTCATGTTCAGGGCAGAGGTTTGGACTTCATCCATGATTTCCCCCTTTGCTTCATCCCACATCCAGTATCTTATAAATCCTGGAGGGCTGACCTCAGATGCATAGTGACTTAGTCTATTTCCCCCTAGAAACTGGCCGGGAGCACAGATTCAAGGTCATGTTGTGCATTTGGGAAGGGATCTCAGCAAACACTATAGGGAGAGGGGGTAACAAGGTCACAGAGGGTCTGTTATGAAGTCAATTACCTCTGTGTGCAATTAGAGCTTGATCCCACTGGGAATCACATTCAGTGTGGACACTCTTGCAGTTCTTCCCCCTCCCAAGGGGCAAAGGAGTAGGGATGCTGATACACTGAATCTTGTCATTCATCAGCTGGGGGCTGTGCTTGTGGACACGCTCTGTCTACCAGCAGACAGTGAGCATCAGGGGATATGCCTGAAGGACACTTTGGGGAAGAATGGGACATATTCACTATCTTGATCATGATGATGTTTTCACTGGGATACACGTACATCAAAACTCATCAAAGTGCACATTTTAATTGTGAGCAGATTGTTGTATGTCAATTTTTTCTCAACAAAGCTTTTTATAAAAGTTCCAAAGACTTCTTACAAGAATTAAATTAAAAACCCAAACCCCTTCCTTTTGCCTGAAACTCCGTATAGGTGGCCTCACCTGTTTTGTCTCCCACACCTCCTCCCAAGAAGCGGCTCCTCTCTCTCCTGGCCCACCCCAGTCCCCACCCCAGCTCCTCTGCTCTTTCTGTTCCTTCTTCCTGGACCACTTTTCCTCAAGATCAATCTCAGCTATCAACTTTCAGAGGGGCTTTTTTTTCTGGCTGCTCACTCTAGATTAGAAAGTGTGCATGCACACACACACATACACACACACTTACAGACTTATGCACTAACACCTCCACCCACACATACCATAACACACCTGCACATCTACACCTCCACACACATGACATTTATACACATGTGCACACATACCTATACATATGTACACACACACACACACACACACACACACACACACACACCTATCTATCACATCACCCTGCATCATTGTCCTCAGAATACACATCAACACCTGGAGTCACAATGTCCATGATTCTGTCCCATGATCACTGCGGGGCTCCTCCCCCATCTAGAGTATCAACTCCAACAGGGCAAGAACTTATGTGACCTGTTCAAATGTCTCCTTCATAGTTTCTGGAACCTTCCTTACCGTATGGGAGGTACTCAATGCATATTTGTTTGGTGATGGAGGAGGTTTTGTCTTCAGCAAGGTTGAAGTTGTAGCAGGGATCCCATCCCCTGGGTGGGGATTGTGTCACACCCACCAAACACCATCCTCAGTGTCCTTACCATGTGGGCCCCTTCTGTCTCCTCCTCCTCCGATTCTGCACATATCATACCGACCACTGTCCATTGTGATGTGTGTGAGTACAGACCTGTCCTAGCTTCCTTGTTAAATACAAGGCGAAGGCCAATTCTTGGGCTCAGTTTCCTCATAGAGATGAAGGACGCCTCATAAGCCAGTGTGAAGGTGAAGGTCACACATGTGAGCTCCTGGTGGTCCTGACACCCAGCCAGCTCTTACCAAGGCTGGTTATTCCCACACACCGACCTCTAGCCTGCTCCCAGGGTCTGCAGCGTGAATTTGTGCGTGATCACTCCAGGTGGGGCATGACCCATCCCCAGTGGTCATGGAAAGCACTTATATTAATTTATAAACCTGGACACTGACCAGCGGCAGATGTGGAGTGATTCTGTCTGAATGCAAACATGACTATTTGTTCTACTTAACCTTTTCTAAATTGATTTCTACAGTGTATCTCTTTAAATATGTATTTGTGGTTGTTCAGTTGCTCAGTCCTGTTTGACTCTTTGCGACCCCATCGACTGCAGCACACCAGGCTTCTCTGTCCTTCACTATCTCCCAGAGTTTGCTTAAACATGTATGTCTTCTCTTAAATTTATAATGTCAACAGCTATGTGTTTCTGAGCATGTCACTTGACCAGTTGCATACACCTCCCCACATCTTACTGACTTGAGTGGTTAGCAACACAATTTCAAGCACCTTGTTTACAAATAGTGAGCTCTCCACTTAGAGGTGAGCCCACTTAACAGAAACACTCTAAACCATGTTCATTAGCTGTGAAAAACCATAGAAGAAAAGTGTCTGAGAGCCCAGAGGAGAGATTAAATGGATGTCAAGGTTAGAATGAAATTCCCCATCTCTGAAACAGAGGGAGAACACCGAAACACAAATAAATAAATGGATACTTTTGAAAAAGACTGATTGGAATTGATGTAAAAAGTAAACACATCAGAACTAATAAAAACAGATGTACCTGAAGCAAATAAAAAACAAACCCTAATCCTTGCAGAAGAGGATGTTCTAGGAAACATGGGTTCCAGTACTTAGCCCTGGAACAGAAGATAACAGGGCGATAGCTAAATATGGTTGTGAAGGAAACTTTGCCTGCTGCCCAAGACTCCCAGTTGATTATAAAATTTGCTTTCGATAGATGCACACAGAGGTTTGCAGCAGTCACATAGAAGCCCCACGTCTCAGTGCTAAAAATAACAGTCCATTTCTCACCCAAGCTTTGTGTCAATCAGGGACTGACAGGGGTGCTTTGCTCACCACAGACACCACAAGACCCAGGCTACTGCTGCCAGTCACCATGTCAGAGGCTGGAGGAGCTCGACAAGGATGTCAGATGCTCTGGGTTGGAAGGAACTCATGACCTCCATAACAGCAATAACGGGATAACAGCAATCCTGTTATTCCAGGTGGGTGAGACCAACTCCAAGGCAAGGAAATGAGATGGGGCTCTGTCCTGTGCTGTGGGGGCTCAGAGGAGGGAGCATCAGGAGCAGACAGGGGGTCTGGAGGAGCTTCCTGGGAGGTGGGAAGCCCTCCGGAGAGGTAGCCACGCCCATGAAGAGGGGGTCATAAAAGGCTGAGCCTCAGACGTTTCTGGAGGTGGGTGGAGGTCTGAGCGCTGTGTGGGACTCAGCTGTTGTCTTTTGGGCTTCCTGCTCCTTAGCTGATGTGGGGTCTCCCCAGCAGCACCGAAGGCAGATGCAGGGCGGGCAGCCAGCCTGGGTACTTTCTCCACCTGAGGACATGCCTGCCACTGCGGGAATGTGCTCACTTCACCAGGACCATGGTTATTGTAGCCCCGCTTAGACCTTGCTTCTGGGAGCCGTTCCCACCTGAATTTCTCATTGTGATTCTAGAGCTTTCTGAGCTTTGCATCTCATTAGACAGCACTTCTGCTTTCTATAACGAGTGGAGAATCCCAGCACTGGGGTTTCGCTTCCATACACACGGCCACAGTCTGTGGGTCGCTGATACCTTGGGCGTCTGTGGATGATTCATCAGCTTCCAAGTTCATGAATCACATTAAAATTTCAAATTTCATTAGAGCCTCAAGACCGTCCGGAGCTCAGTATAATTTATATCAGGTCAATGCACAAAGCCTTGAATCTTCATACTGATACACTCTGGTCTAAACCTTAAAATATGAAAGTGCCATTTTAAGGAGCACACTACAGGTAGGCTCAGAGAAGCATTAGTCCGTGACGGGGCTGTGAGGAGCCTGGTAGGGAATCTTCAGGACCAGAGAAAGGGCAGGACAGGGGGCAGGGTGGCCAAGCTCTGGCCAGAACTGCAGAGGACACTGTAGTCCCAGTGGGTCCCAGGCTCTGGCTGAGGTCAGCGGGTCTCAGAGATGCATGTCCAGGACCAGAAGTGAGAAGAAAAGGCCCCAGGTGAGATCCCCTCTTCTCCTGCCTTCAGGGTCCCCATGCCAGGGTAGCATGCAGCCTCCAGGGCACTGACATAGATTCTGTGAAGGACACGTCCCAGCATCCACCTCTCCTTCTAGGAATGCCTCAAGTTTCACCAGGGAATTAGCCTCCCAGGCTCAGAGCCGTGATCCAGGCAGAGCACCCTGGGCTCCAGGTCAGGTCAAGTAAAGCCCTGC